>NC_073241.2:91018636-91321666 GCF_029281585.2 Gorilla gorilla gorilla | reverse complement strand
AGATGGGAACCACCATTCTACATGAGAAGTGCATCGTAAGAAAATATGTAGACAGGGGACCTACAAGTTGTGATTATGAATACACTTACCCAGCACTTTCAGCAAATGAGGAAAAATGAGAGAGATGGTAGGAAAGTATGAGGGCCAGCTCATAGAGGGTCTTGAATGTCACACTTAAGAATTTAGACTTTCACCGTAACCATGACTGTAGAATTCATTACTGAATACAGAACTAATAGTATGAATTTGGTAAGCAGGAGAGGAGAAGGAGAACTGCCCTATATAACATAGCTAAAGTAAAAACGGAATGACTAAATTTCCACCAAAAGAACAACAGATGTGCCACAGCTTGCATGCTTATCTATTGTGACGTGGCTGCCAACAAACTAAATTTGGGAGGAACCAGTAAGCTTCACCATTAATTCTATATTTCTATATTTCTACATGAAAGTTCCAGGGAAGATACTGTATTGTGTAATAGCAAGAGGTTGAATTCTGAATTCAGACCACCTGGGTTCATGTTCTGGCTTGTAGCTTTAGGCAAGTAACTGAAGATCTTTGACCTTAACTTTTATCTATAAATGGGAAAAAATATTATCAATATTAGGAGACATTTGTAAGGATGACATGAAATAATTTTTGGAAGTTGTCTTGTACATCGTTAGCAGGATTTAATTACTTAATTCATTTCTTTTAGGTTTGCTTGGAAAGCCAAATGTCAAGAGATTTTGTAGTGGCACAGAAAAATAAATTCAGTCTTTTCTCTTTCCATCATCTCGTAAGATGCCAAACTGACTGGTAATCAAGACCCCAAGGAGAAAACATACGCTCCAGACACCAGCTTCATCTTGGCAGTGGTCTCAGTTGGACTTGAGAGTAAATAGGAGATGACAGCTGAATCTGGTGTGGAGATTCAGGAAGGTGGTTTTCCTGGAGGACATTAACTGGAAGTTTACTGATTGCAAATAATGATCATTGTTGTAAATACATGAGGGTAGGGGAGAGAGGAAGCATTTTGGAGAATAAAGTTCTGAAATTCCTGGACAGGATTGAAATGAGAATTCAGAAGTACTAGAGCTTAGTATCCTGTTAAGGAGATTATGGCTGCCTCATTGCTACTGTTCTGCAAATTTCTTTAGCAATTCCTTTTAATCAGTCACATTTGAAATTGTCACTGCAGAAAATGTCTTCCCAGCGAACATGCTTCAATATATGCTGACTAAAAATAGTGAAACCTTATCTTTGGCATGTACTTTTGGACTGTTCAAAGTGGTTTCACATTTATAATTGCATTTGCTTTTCAGAATGACCTTTAGAGGGAAGTAGAGTATTATTATTCCCTTTTTTAAAATGAGGAATCTGAAACCACAAATTGCATAAGGAACTTACCCAATGTTCATGGTTATTAAATAGAAAAGAAAATTTAGATTTTTCTAGTCACCTCTTTTTTTGGGAGACTATTTTGTTTTCTCATTTTATATTTTCTCTCTCAACAGTTTTGTGTCAGCCCACGCTGTTTCTGGGGTCACAAGAGACAAATATTTACCATTTCTCATCCTGCACATTTTTTGGAGGCTGTTACAGAAAATTGACAACACTCTTCATCCATTTGATCTAAGACTTGCTGAAGGTTGAGACTTGAACTCTTCTGTCTAAAGGAGTTGAGGGTGGAATTATTGAACCCATGGTCAGGACCGGATCCCCCCTTTTTTCCCTACACCTTAAGTCTGTTCACCTTCTAATTGTTGCAGACTAAGATGTCAATTCAGTCCCTTCCTTTTTCTTTTTCAGGGGCTATTGACTATGGTAAAATCCAGTGTCCTTCACAACAAACAACACTTTCTTTCCCTGGTTCAGAGCATTTCACATTCCTTCCATATTACTCAGCCTTCTACAGTCATTTTGAGGCACAGACCTGTATGTGCCTTCTCCCCTCCCCATTTTCCTTCTCATTTTAAACAAGAAATCACCCCTCAGAAACCCTTGGGTGAAGAAAAACAATGTAATGAATAATACGTAGGACATCTTATGACAGTGCCAACAACTTTTTGCAAAGGCCTCAGCGTTCTCATCCTTTTACTGTAGTTTCATTTATGTATTTTAGCATTTTATTAGTAATTAAAGTTGATGATTGGTCAAATCTTCTCTCTAATGTCTCAAAAAGACTGTTTGGGTTGTTTCCACTTTGTAACAAATCATCTCAAAGTTTAGTGGCTTAAAACTACAGCCATGTATTTGCTTGTGATTTTGCAGTGTGAGTGGTTCTAGTCATCTTTGTGTAGTTTCCCATGCAGCTGGAGTGGCCTGGGGGCTTGAATGGGACAGGAACATTGAAGATAGCATTTGAACTAGATTAGATAATGTCTCCCCAAAGTTTATGTTTATGCAGAACCTCAGAATGTGACCTCAGAGGTTTAATTTTCCAAATAAAACTCCTTTTATTTGGAAAGAGGGTCTTTGCAGATGTAATGAGTTAAGACGAGGTCATGCTGGATTAGAGTGGCCATGTGTCTAGCTTCCTAGCAGGAATGGCTGGAGGATCTGAAGCCTGAGTTTTCAGACTTCTAGAATCTCTCTCCATGTGATCTCTCTACCAGGCTACCTGGACCTCTTGATATAAAGGCTCGAGGTTCCGAGAGAGTGAAACCTGAAGCTTCCAGGCCCCTTATGGGTTCAGCTCAGAGCTATCACTAGGTTACTCCTCCCATATTCTGTTAGTTAAGGCAAATTACAGGGCCAGCTCCAATCAGGAGGAGGAAATCGAGTCCACCTATTGATGGAGGCACAAAAGGCATCCACAGGGTCAAGAGGAATTGTTGGTGTTCATCTTTGGAGTCAGCCTCCAACAAGGACCATGGAGACCTGAGTTTGAAAGGGCATTTTACTGCCTTATAGAGCCTCTCAGTGTGAGTCACCATATAGACTTCTTTCTCTGACAATCTTCTGGACTTCCAAGTCATGTCTTTGAGTGTCAGCCAGCCCACTCCTTCATGCCAGCCCTGCCAGCTGGCCACGTGGTGGTCCAGAAGGCAGCCCATGCTGAGCTTCCAGCATCTAGGATTTGGCATGGGAGTACGTGCAGTTGCCCATTGGGAAGATAATGTGGCATTCCTTGTGGAAACAATTATTGTTCCTGTGAGGTCAGTGCTGACCACAGTATATACAGTTCTCCAAATTCAGGTTAGCAGGATGATGGTGCCTTTCTGAGAAAGATTACAAAGGTAACTGTTGACACAATCAAGGCAATGCACATGAACAAGTGAAATGAGGGAAGAAGTAGAAGTAGCTATAATAATACAAATTAGTAGCTGAGACTGGACTCAAGAGATTTAGAAGTCACAGGAACTGAACTTGAGTTGATTTGATTCTAAATCTTTGCTTTTCCCCTGCACAGTATTTTTTGAAGCACTGAAATATTTGTGGAAGAACTTGGAAGATGGGTAAAAAAGGAAGATATAACTTAAGGTTATTGAGGAAATGAAGTAATATTGCAGGGTAATACAATAGTTTGTCTTGCTCAGGTCATTTGATTTTCTTTCCTTAAAAATGTTTTCATACATTAATAATATTTATTGTACATTTCAGAATTGCCAAGGGAGTAAATTTCAAATGTTCTCACTATAAAAAATGTTACATATTTGAGGTGATAGATACATTAACAAGCTTGATTTAATTATTCCACATTGTATTCATTAATCATAATATCACTTTTTACTCATTTTGTGCATACATACAATTATAAATTATCAATTTATAATAAAAATCAAAATTAAAATATTTTTATGTAACATGTGATAAATACAAAATAATACGTATTATATATAAAATTATGACATATATAGTAATATATATTCCTGTGAACCCGCTACCTAAGAGCTGGAATATTGACCATATCATTGCATCAACCTTCTTGCCTTTTCTATCTCTGTCTGGAAGATTTCTATCTGATCTTTTCTAACCACGATTCTGAACTTGGTGTTTGGCATTTTGTTGCTTATTTGACAACTAGATCTTCAGATCTGAATCGAAAGGGAAAACCTAGCTTGACTCCTAGCTAATGCTAAAGGGATTTTCTGGTTAATTGTTAGCATATTAATGCACCTGCTTTTTTGTATATTCTATAAAAGTATTACACTTGTGTGATGAGCAGCCTCTAGAAGCCACACTGACTTCTTGAGTGCTGCTGGGTTTGTGTGACAATGTCTCATTGTTTGTTTGTTTGATTTTTTGAGACAGGGTCTCGCTCTGTTGCCCAGGCTGAAGCACAGTGGCAAGTTCACAACTCACCACAGCCTCGACCTCCTGGGCTCAAGTGATCCTCTTATCTCAGCCTCCCTGGTCACTGGGACCACAGGTGTGTGCCACCACACCCAGCTCATTTTTTTTTTTTTTTTTTTTTTAAAGTTACTGTAGAGACAGAGTCTAGGTTGCCCAGGCTGGTCTTAAACTCCTGGGCTCAAGCAATTCTCCTGCCTCAGCCTCCCAAAGTGCTGGGATTACAGGTGTGAGCCACTGACTGTGCCTGGCCAATGCCTTATAGTTAATCATAGCTAATATGGTGGTTTTCTTCTTATGATCTTATATAGGCACTATGAACCCAAAGGACTTAAAAAACCCTTTCCTCTTCTCCCATTCTTAATTTGCACCTCTTTAACTTTTTTTGCTTGAGTGTCTGGGTCAGCTGTACTGAGACCAAAATCTGTGGTTTCTGGAAGTCTGGAGAGACTAAGTCCTTTTGAGCAGAAAATGTGGCAATTGCGGAGTTGTTCCATAATTGTTTCTACTTTGTATAATCTGTTTCCCAGGGACATAGCAGAAGTATGGAGAAGCATTTTCAGGGTTATGTGAAATTTCAAAGGTGAGGATTCCACCTGGGGAATATTTGCTGTTGAATTACTTCAGCGGCATATAGATTACACAAATTATGTAATGATTACTTTCATCACAGAAAACCCATTTTTCCTGCCTGGAGAATGTTTAATTTCATTTCCCTTTTACCATAGTAAAATTACACACACATGGATTTTGTTGTGGTTATGCAGAAGATTTCACAATAAAGTGTGAAAGTCCTTCCACTCCACATCCAGGCCAATTTCCTAGAGTCGAACACTTTTAACAGTTCTCATTTTTAGTTATTCTGGTGGCTCCTTGAATGTGTTTAAATAATATACTACTTCTTGATGTATCAGTAATATTGCTTATTTACTTATGTCTGTCTCGTGTTGATGTTATTTTAGTTTTTCTAATGGCTAGAAGTACACCTTAGGAAGTGAATATGACTTTGATTGATGATTGCTTCTCAACTTTCTGACCTCTGGATATTGACATGCCCAGGGACTCAGTTCTCAGGCCTTTTCTTTTTAATTCTATACTTTCTGCATAGGTGGCCTCCTACAGTTCCACAGCTTTAAATATGACCTGTAGATTGATGCCTGCCAAGTTAATATTGCCAGCCTGTCTCTCCCCTGTATTTCAGACTCGATTATCTTATTATCTACCTGCCATCTCCAACTGTATATATAATAAACATCTCAAACTTAACATATCCTAACCTGAGATCTTGACGTTGTGGAAAACTGGCTCTTCCCTCAGTCTGCTTCATCTCAGATGATGGAAAATCCATCCTTACTGTTACTTAGGCCAAAAGTCTTGTCATTATCCTTGACTATCGGGAAGCAAGGCCTTTTGGGTCTACCTTTATACCCAGCATTTGACTTCTTTTCTTTTCTTACCTCTACCCATGGGTCCCAGCCACCATCATCTCTCCCTCCGATCATTGCAAGGGCCTCCTAAATAGCTTTTTGCTTCAGTTGCCTTCAGTTATCACCTTAATTACTTTCAATATCTTCTCAATGCAGCAGCCAGAATGACCTGTTAACATCTGAGTTATATCAAGTCCTTCCTCTTCCCAGATACTTCTAGTGGTTCATTTCTAGTTATATCAAGTCCTTCCTCTTCCCAGATACTTCCCAGATACTTCTAGTGGTTCATCTTTCTTAAAATAATAGCCAAAATCTTTATTATGCCCTGCAAGGCCCTACATGACCTGGTTTCTTGTTGCCTCTCTGCAGGAGTTTAGATAATTCTACAGTTAGAGGAAGCCAGGCCATATAAGTCCAGTCTCACTCTGACACCAAATTGCAAATTTGGAAACTTTCCAAAACCACCCCCAGTTTGGATAATTCACTAGAAGGACTCACGAAACTCACTGAAAACTGATACATTCAGAGTTACAGTTTATTACAGGAAAGGATACAGATTAAAATCAGCCAAAGGAAGAGAACACAGGGCAGAAATCCTGGAGGGTCCCAAACACAGAGCTTCGTGTTGTCCTCTCCTAATAAAGTCTGGACAGCCTTATCCTCCCGATATGTGACAATATGCACAAAGTATTGCCAGCAGGGATGCTCACATTAGCCTTGGTGTTCAGTGTGTTTATTGGGTCTCCACCACATAGGCACAGTTGACTGCCCATGTGGCTGATCTGGTTCCAGCCCTTCAGGAGGTCAAGCTAATACCACATGACCCAAAGCATCCCCATCGCCCAACCACATTGTTCCTTGGCCCAAGACCATAGACAAAGAAAGACACTACTATCAGGCATGACATTCCAAAGGCTTAGGGATGACTTCTCAGAAGTCAAAGGCAAAGGCCAGGTCTCTTTTTTGGGCAGGGTTAGATTCTTTACTAGATATTCTCTGTCTTAGTCCCTTTTCTGTTGCTTATAACAAAATACCTGAAACTAGGTAATTTATAAAGGAAAAGGATTTATTTGTTATAGTTATGGAAGCTGAGAAGTCCAGGGTTGAGGGGTGTATCAGGTGAGAGCCTTCTTGCAGGTGGAGACTCTTTGCAAAGTCCTGAGGCCACACAAAGCATCAGATGATGCAGAGGCTGAGCACGCTAGCTCACGTGTCTCTTCCCCTTCTTATAGAAACACCAATCCCATTCCTGTGGCAACCCATTAATCCATTAACCCACTATTCCATGAATGGATTCCGTTCACAAGGTCAGAGCCCTCGTGATTCAATTACCACTTAAAGGCCTCACTTCTCAATACTGCCACGTTAGGAATTAAGCTTCAACATTAGTTTTGGAGGGGGACAATCATGTAAATCATGGCACTCTCTGACCTTAGAAATTATCCCTCTCTCCCACTGAGAAACAGGCCTGCTCCTCAAACACACCAGGTTTACTCCTGCCTTAAGTCACTGGCACTTCTTGTTCCCACTGCCTGGAATACATTTTCTCCAGATGTGCACATGCCTCACTTCCTCCAGTCTTCAGGGTCCTCTCGGTGAGATAGAGATGGGATTTAAATGTAGACTGCCTAGCACCACAGCCCCCACTCTATTTAATGTACTATATAACCTGCAAGTCAAGATTTGTAACACTGCATTTTGTTCTAAAATTATATTGTAATCTTTCATGGGTGAATTCTTAAAGTTTGGACATCAATAATCTTTTTTTCTTTTCTTTTGAGACAGGTTTCACTCTGTCACCCAGGCTGGAGCATAGTGATGCAATGACCTCCCAGGCTTAAGCCCCCTGAGTACCTGGGCCTATAAGCCTTTGCCACCACGCCCAGCTAATTTTTGTACTTTGGGTAGAGATGAAGTCTTGCCATATTGCCCAGGCTGGTCTTAAACTCCTGGGCTCAAGCAATCTGCCCATCTCAACCTCCCAAAGTGCTGGAATTATAGGCAGGAGCCACACTGTGCCTGGTCAATAATCTGTTTTTACACTGTGTGCAAGGATAATCATCCTTTATTGCAGATGCAAAGTCATGACTCTTTTTGCCAATCATAGAAGACTGTTCCTAGCCAATGCTTCCCTTTGTATGCTCTTGGTTGATGCCCAGTTCACCTTCTTGTGGTCCTGGGGTCTGGTGAGGCTCTTCACTAGTCAGAGCTGTCTTTCCTTCACCACAGTGTCCAGTGAGGGTCCCTCTCCCATTCTCTTTGCTCCTATGGATTTGCTCCCATGTGACTGGGATCTCTAATGTAGTGGGAAGTGGTGTAGAAAGGGTCAGAGTGAGGGATGGTGAGCAAATATCAGTGCTCAGTCCCCCATCTGGAACTAGATGCCCCCCAAAATTTTTTTTTGAAATTTTATTTTAAAATTAGAATCTGGAACAACAACAACAAAATATTAAGGGAATAAACTAACACTTATTGAGTGGCTTAGAGTGTGCCAGACACTATATTATAAGCACTTCCCAGATATCAGCTAGTTGAGTCCTCTTAGAGCCCCATCAGATATAAATGCATCATATATGAATACATTGATTTCTAATTTATAGATGATGAAACCAAGGCTTATAGACAAGTTAGGAAACTCACAGAAGGTCACAGTCTAAAATGCTAAAAGTCTAGCAAAGTAACAAGAGGAGGATTTTAGATGCTTGGAACATTTCCTTTGCACCACTCATATCACACATGGATCTTTCACTGCTTTCTCACAAGAGTGACTTGGGACAGAAGACAGAAATAAATATAGTTTTTGGACATTTAAAGCACATGGACTCCTTGAGGCGAGGCCTTGGATTTTGCTTAGAGCCTTCTGGATTATCCATCAGCTCATGGGCAAGCAGTAGATTTGCATCTCTCAGTGTTGCAACCCCAAACAGAGAATATATATATATCCTTGCATTTACTATCTTAAAGACATATTTTTTATTTTTGAGGGGTAGAAAAAAGTAAATGATGACAGTACCATTTCACCATTTAAAAAGTAATACAAATTGGTAGGTGTATTAGTCCGTTCTCACGCTGCTATGAAGAGATACCCAAGACTGGGTAATTTATAAAGGAAAGAGGTTTACTTGACTCATAGTTCCGCAGGGCTGGGGAGGCCTCAGGAAACTTACAATCATGTTGGAAAGGGAGGTCCTTCTTCACCAGGTCAGCACTCCCCAGTTGCTGCCACCAACTGGTGGCAGCAAAGAGAAGTGTAGAGTAAAGTTGGGGAAGGCCCCTTATAAAACCATCAGATCACATAAGAACTCACTCACTATCACAAGAACGCCATGGAGGTAACCACCCCCATGATTCAATTATCTCCCATAGGATCCTTCCCACGACACGTGGGGATTATGGGAGCTACAATTCAAGATGAGACTTGGGTGGGGACACAGCCAAAATGTATCAGTATGGTACACCCATGTACTTTCAAACCTAAATATTTTCTGAAATAATTGTATTAAATGATTAATTTATGGGTCTCTGAAATAAGTCTGGGGATAACTACTGATATGGGCATGGTTTAGAGTTCACTGGGTTAGACTGTTGTTCAAACTGTTGTCATAAAATAGATTTAAAATGTTTTAAAATCCCTAAAAATAAGGCCAGGCTCTGTCATTCCTAATAACATTCTAAAAGTTCCTGAAGGTCACTGTGATGAACGTGGGTGCATGAGGAAATATTTCCTCAAATGCCTGACTCTTTCCATCATGACCGGGAAGAATGGGAAAGGTTTTGTCTAAAACACATCTGGAACTGTAGGAACAAAAACTGGTGGATTTTAGAAAGCCCTTCAGCCAACTGCAGAATTATATTTTGTAGCAATTACATTAAAGTAGCTTCCAATCCATGTGTTATGGGGAAAATGAATTGCCAGTGTGCTGTCTTCAGAAATTCAAATTAAGCCCTTTTGCAAAGGGAAAAGAAGTTACATAAATGCTAAGGTTGACTACTTCCCAGTAAGCTCTATTCCCAAGTAGGCAAGTGTATTGGAATTACTTTAGGAAGGCTGGTTGTCAGCTTTTCCTTGTTTTTCTTCTAAGTGAACTCCTAATATAAAAATGTTCCTGATTTAGACCTTGGCAGTCCCCAGTTTACAGACGGATTGAGTTCTGCAAATTGAATTCTAATCTAGCTGTTTGGACATAAGAATGTATTTTCCCAATGAAACAGTGTTGTAAATGATGGCTAGAGTCCCAGACCAGCACACAAAACTCTTCTTAACTCTCAGTGTTCTAAAAAGAATACCATAGACCAGTGTTTTTTAAACGAAAACAACTACTGATTAGTGGACCACTGCTATAGACTGAATGTTTATGTCCCCCCAAAATTCCTATGTTAAAACCTGCTCCCCAGTGTGATGGTATTTGGAGGTGGGGCCTTTGGGAGATTCTGAGGTCATGAGTGGGGTTAGGGGCTGATATGGTTTGGCTATATGTTCCCACCCAAATCTCATCTCGAGTTGTAATCCCCATGTGCTAGGGAGGGACCTGGTGGGCGGTGATTGGATCATGGGGGTGGTTCCCCCCATGATGTTCTGGTGATAGTGAGTGAGTTCTCACAAGATCTGATGGTTTAAAAGTGTGGCACTTCCTCCTCCCCCACCTCCTGCTGCCATGTAAGATGTATTTTGCTTCCCCTTCACCTTCTACCATGATTGTATGTTTCCTGAGGCCTCCTCAGCTATGCGGAACTGTAAGTCAATTAAACTTCTTTCCTTTATAAATGACCCAGTCTCAGGTATTTCTCTATAGCAGTGTGAAAACAGACGAATACAGGGGTCTTATAAAAAAGATCCTAGAGAGCTCCCTCACCCCTTTCGCCATGTGAGGATACGACTAGAAGATGCCGTCTATGAACCACGAAGCAGGTCCTTACCAGACACCAAATTTTTCAGTGCCCTGTTCTTTGACTCCCAGTCTTCAGTACTTTGAGAAATAAATTTGTTTCTCATAAAGCCAGGATGCCCCTTAGGTTTTCCCTGTTTGAACATTTAGGGTTCAAAAGAGTGAGTACTGTTTTATGGAACTTCTGTTTCAGATATGAGTGTATATGAGAAATATTGCAATAGGCCAAGACTGTTTCCACCAAGGAAAATATCCCCCTGTAGGACTCTTCCAAAATCACAGATATAGGTGTCAGGATTACATTACTGCAGATACTTTGAGTTTCAAATGATTTGAACAAACTCCTATGAAGCATAATGTGCTTGGTAGCACGTATATGCATGTGCATTTTGTGTGTGTGGGTATCTTGAGTGGAAAGCTGAAAGCTGGGTTGACTGGGAAGGAGATAAAGGCTAGCCACAATGTGTGATAGAGACTGGGAAGTAGTGGCCAGAATTCTACGGTGAGAGTTAGCAAACTTTTTACAACCTGTGAGCTAATTTTTTTTTCTCACTTTTAAAAAGTTGTTAAAAAAAAAGAAAATGAAGGATATGTGTCTGGGACTGTATATGGACTACAAAGCCTAATATTTACTATCTAACCCTTTAGAGAAGAAATTTGCCGAACCCCCTTTCTAGGGGAAGAAGGAGCAAGTAATTACTAGGATGCTAAAGAAAAGCAGGGATAATTCAAAGTGCACTCTCAACACCAAGCTGTAAGATAATGATAAATCCTCACCCAGTGAGACTATAGAGGATCGAGAATAAGGGAAATCTTAAAAATTTTCGGTGAGAGAAGACTGAGTACCTGCTATGGTTTGGTTTGTTTCCACCAAAACTCATGTTGGAATTTGCTCTCCAGTGTGTCAGTGTTGGGAGGTGGGGCCTGGTAGGAAGTGTTTCAGTGATGGGGGCAGATCCTTCATGAATGACTTGGTGCTGTTCTTGCAGTAAAAAGTGAGTTTTCACTCTGGCAAGACTGGATTAGTTGTCAGGGAGATGGCTTAGTTCCCTTGAGAGTAAGTTGTTATAAAGCCAGGATGCCCATGGGGTTTTCCCTCTTCAAACGTGTCCGCTTCCCCCTTTGACCTTCGCCACTTTATGACAACATGAAATCCTAACCAGAAGCCAGAGCCCTTGAACTTCCCAGTCTACATAACCATGAGCTAAATAAACATCTTTTCTTTATAAATTACCTAGTCTCAGGTATTCTTTTATAGCAACACGAAATGAACTAATACTGTGTCTAAGAGGAAATGACTCTCAGGCTGACAGCTGACTTCTCATTAGCCACAATAGAACCCAGAAGCAAAGTGTTAAGGAAAAATACTTGCAACTAGAAATTTTATGCCAGATCAATTATCTTCTAAGAGTAAGGGTCAAATAAAGACATTTTCTGACATAAAAGTTTGTAACTTCCTACTTACAATTTCTCAATAAAATAACTATTAAAATAAGTACTCAGCAAGAAGAAATTAGAACTCCCAGGGAAATCAGGGATGAAGGAAATAATGAGGAAAAGGATGGTTTTCAGAGCCTGGGAAGGGTATGGGGGGCTAGGGTTAGGTGAGGATGGTTAATGGGTACAAAAAAATACTGAGGAAGAATGAATAAGACCTACGATTCGATAGCACAATGGGATGACTATAGTCAATAACAAATTTTTTTTTTTTTTTTTGATACGGGGTCTTGTTCTGTCACCCAGAATGAAGTGCAGTGGCACGATCTTGGCTCAATGCAACCTCTGCCTCCCAGTTCGAGCGATTCTCCTGCCTCAGCCTCCTGAGTAGCTGAGATGCCACCATGCCCAGCTAATTTTTGTATTTTCAGTAGAGATGGGGTTTCACCATGTTGGCCAGGCTGGTCTCGAACTCCTGACCTCAAGTGATCTGCCCACCTTGGCCTCCCAAAGTGACGAGATTACAGGCATGAGCCACTGTGCATTGCCAATAATAACTTAATTGTACATTTTTAAATAACTAAAAGAGTATAATTAGATTGTTTGTAACACAAAGGACAAATAACTGCTTGAGGGGATGAATACCCCATTCTCGATGATGTGATTATTATGCATTGCATGCCCATATCAAAACATCTCATGTACCCCATGAACATATATATACACCTACTATGTACCCACAAAAATTTAAACATTTAAGAAAAGGAAATAATGGGGAGTCTGGAAATGGTTAAAATGTATCATCAAATTTAACTGTTGTTTAAAATTAAAATACTAAAAAAAAAAAGCAAAATTGTAAAACTAGTAAACAATTACATAATGAGAAAGGGTGTTCAATTACAAAGTGTGCTAAAGTTCTTGTACTTGGGAGGGTGATGAAAACATTGATTATCTTTTAGCTATGTTAGAAAATTGTGTGGGAGGCCAGGCACAGTGGCTCACTCCTGTAATCCCAGCTCTTTGGGAGGCCAAGGCAGGTAGATCGCTTGAGATTAGAAGTTAGAGAGCAGCCTGGGCAACATGATGAAACCCCATCTCTACCAAAAATATAAAACATTAGCCAGACATGGTGGTGTGCATCTGTGGTCCCAGCTACTCCAGAGGCTGAGCGGGGAGGATCGCTTGAGCCTGGGAGGCAGAGGTTGCAGTAAGCCAAGATTGCGCCATTGCAATCCAGCCTGGGCGACAGAGCAAGACTGTGTCTCAAAAAATAAAAAGAAAAAGAAAATTGTATGGGAAAAAAATGCATGTTGGAAAAAATTGTACGTTTAGAATATTGTTAATATTAATGTTATGTAAAATGTTTACAATTTAAGAAATTGTATATTAGCGAATTGTATAGAAAAAACTCAGGTCCAAGAACACTGGGGCGGGGTTTAAAGATGAAGGTCAAGCTGATCAATTTTATATTCTATCACAGCAGTTTTATGGGAAGAAAATAGCTGCAGGATATGCCTCAGTGAATGGGGCTTCCCCAGTCTTTCTGTTTTTCCCTAACAGAGAAGCACTGAGAGTGATGAAGATGGTATGCAGTCCTCAGGAGGTGCAGAATTTATCAGGTTTTAGAAGCTTTGGCTGAGTAAATGCCAGGTTTTATTTATTTGTTTATTTTCTTCTGTAGGTAGGCCCTGATGCTGCTGTTCAGCAACCACATCACTCAGGTTTGACAGAAAGATGTGGAAACTGAAATCTTGCTGAGTTGTACTTATGCAATTGCACTCTCTCTCTCTCTCTTCTTGAATCTACACCGCAGATTTTGTAACCTACTGTATCAGTCCCTGTGAGGCAGGACCTAGTTCATTCCCATGCATGTCAGTTTCAGGGTTTTCCATGGTCAGGCCTGTGCATGGCCTTCCATGTAAGAAAACAAAATCTGACAAAAGGTGGGAAAGAACAGAAAATGAAGCAGAGAAACATGTTGGTAAGCAGAAAACTCAAAGAAACTGAAGACAGCAGGAGAGTCTTAAAAGCAGCTGGGGGTGGTGGGGTTGGGGAAAGAAACTACAAATTAGCTTCAAAGATGCAAAATAAAACAAGAGATTTCTCAGCAGAAATAACCAAAGCCAGAAGATAATGAAATATCTTCAATGTGTTGAAAGAAAATAATCTCCAACCTAGTATTCTATACACAGGAAAAATATCCTTTAGCAATGAATGTGATAAAGACATTTTCAGGCAAACACAAAGTGAGTGAATTTGTTACCAATTAAACCACACTAATGCAAGTATTAAAAAGTATTTTTTAAATATAGGAATATGGGCCGGGTGCGGTGGCTCACACCTGTAATCCCAGCACTTTGGGAGACTGAGGCAGGCAGATCATGAGGTCAGGAGATCGAGATAATCCTGGCTAACACGGTGAAACCCTGTCTCTACTAAAAATACAAAAAATTAGCCGGCCGTGGTGGCACACGCCTGTAGTCCCAGCTACTTGGGAGGCTGAGGCAGAATTGCTTGAACCTGGGAGGCGGAGCTTGCAGTGAGCCGAGATCGCACCACTGCACTCCAGCCTGGGTGACAGAGCGAACTCCATCTCAAAAAGTAAATGAATGAATGAATGAATGAATGAATATGATCGCAGATGACAGCTCAGAGATGCAGGGCTGAATAAAAAGCAATAAAAAGGCAAATATATAGGTAAAGCTAAATGAGTGTTGACTGTATATAATAATGATGCCATTTAAAAGGTTTCAAATATATATAGAATTAAAATGCAAAACAATAAGCATAGGAAGCAAATATGGTTAAGTGTAGCTAAAGTGTTGTAAGGTCTTTGCATTGTCCAGGAATAAAATATGAGTATGAATTAACATTCTATTTTTGATAGATTAAGGATGCATGCCCCATTATCCTTAGCAAACTAATGCAGGAACAGAAAACCAAATACCCGATGTTCTCACTTACGAGTGGGAGCTAAGTGATGAAAGCACGTGGACACTTAGAGGGGAACAACACACACTGGGGCTTACAGGAGGGTGGAGGGTGGGAGGAGGAAGAAGATCAGGAAAAATAACTAATGGCTGCTATGCTTAATTCCTGGGTGATGAAATAGTCTATATAACAATCCCTGTGACATGAGTTTACCTATATAACAAACCTGCCCATGTGCCCCTGAACTTAAGATAAAAGTTAAAAAAGATACACGCTGCGATCTATGATACTTTCAATAGATTAGTAAGAGAGTGTACAGTTTCCAAAGTAGAAAAAAAGTGAAATAAAAAATAATCAGTGGGCTCATAGTTTCTGTTTGGGATTATAAGAAGTTTCTGGAAATAGATCATGGTGATGGTTGTGCAACATTGTGCATGCACTTAATGCCACTGAAATGTGCACTTAAAAATAGTGAATATGGTACATTTTCTGTGATGTACATTTTACCATAATAAATTTTTTTAAAATCAATTAAGAAAGCAAGAAAAGGTAAAATAGAAATGTGGGAGAGGCAGAATCAATCATAGGCCATAATAAGGTTTAAAGTTTTATATCTGTAATCAGTACATAGACTGGACTAAATGTTTTCACTAAGAGACAAAGTTTAGCAAATGGGGCATAAAAAAGAAAACCAACTATTAGCTGCTTTCAAGAGACCCAAGAGAATACAGATGGAAAAATAAATCAATCAAATGCTAAATTTTAAATCCTGGCATAACTATGTTCATATCATACAAAGTAAATTTTAAAGCAAAAAATAATACTGGAGAAATAGAGGGATGCTTCATAATGATAATGGTTTAATACACCTCAAGGATATGATCATTCTAAATTTGTGTATAACTGTTAATATGGTATCAATATACAAAGTAAAATTTGAAAAAACTAAAAAATCATAGACAAATCTATAATTGTAGTGGTTGCTTTAAATTTACATTTTTCAGTAACTGATAGCATAAACAGAGCAAAAATAAAACCCAAATGACAATCAATAACTATAATAACTAAATATGTAGAATATTTAAAATGCATTATTAAGTTTAATCTAATGAACATATATAGTAAATTTCTCCTAACAACTATACAATGTACAGTCTTTTCAAGGATGTAGAGCATTTATAAAAACGAACACATATTCAGCCATAAAGCAAAGCTAAAGAAATGTCAAAGGATTAAATCTTATAGAATATGTTCTCTAACCACAATAGGATTAATCAAAAGGTTACTAGAACATCCCCACATGTTTAGAAATAAGACAATACACTTCTAAATAAACAATGGGTCAGAGAAGAAAGATTTTGATCAGCGTGATAATGAAAATATGACACATCAAAACTTGCAGGGTGCAGCTGAAGATCTAAATACTTACAATGAAATTCATAACATTAAAAGCATGGATGAGAAAAGAAGCCAGGCTGAAATTGAAGAGCTAATCATCCATCTCAAGAAGTTAGAAAACCCAAGGAAAGTAGAAAGTAGAAAATAATCAAAATAAAAGCAATAAAGCAGAAATCAATGAAATAGAAAACAAATATATAATAAACGAGATCAGCAAAGCCAAGTGTTGATGCTTTGAAAAGGCTCATAAAATTGAAATCCCCTAGTGCTAGAAATCTATTTTAAAAAGAGAAGGAACACACAAATGTCCTTTGGAATGAAAAAAGGGTCACCATTACCTATGAAGTAAGCATTAAAATGATAAGACAAAATTATGAACAATTATATACAATAAACTTGAAAGTTTAGATCAAGTGGATAAATTCCAGGAAATATACAACTTACAGAAACTGACATGATGATATAGAGAGCCTGAAAATTTCTGAATATTGAGGAAATTGAATTAGTTATGAAAATCTTACCATGAAGAAAACATCAGGTTCAAGTGGATTTACTTGAGATTTCTATCAACTATTAAGTAAGAAATAATAATAATCTTACGTTTTTCTAGAAAATAGAAAAAATCGGAACAACCATCAATATATTTTATGAGGCAAGTACAACCTTGATATTAAAATTTTACAGATAATGAAAAAGGAAAATTATGGACCAATTTCATTTATGAACATAAAATCAAATATCACAAATAAAATATTAGCTAACCAAGTCTAGCAACATATGAAAGAGTAACACATCATGACCAAGTGGGGGTTATTCCATGATTGCATGGTTGGTTTTATCAAACAAAAATTAACAATGTAATTTGTCCATGAACACAATAAAGGAGAAAAAATACATGATAATCTAGATAGATGCAGGAATGGTGTTTGATAAAACATTCTTTCATGATAAAAATTATTAGCAAATTTGTACTAGAAGAGAACTTCCTTGACCTGATAAAGTATGCCTTTCCATAAACCTACATCAAACATCAGGTTTAATAGTAAAAATTGGAAGCATTCCCATTAAAATAAATAAAAGGGTTCTATCATTGTACCTATTCAATGTTTAGCCAATGGAATAAACTAAGAAAAACAAATAAGAATATAAGTTTCAGAAAGGAAGAGATGGTCATTATCTTCAGATGTGATTGTTTCTACAGTAAATCAAATATCTAAAGTTAAAGCTGAAGAAGTAATAACAGAATTCATCAAGACATCTAGATACTACATCTATATATAAAAATCATTAGTAATAATCAAACAGAAAATGCCAGAAAACTCTATTCACAATAGCCACAAATACATAAGATACTTAGGGGTAAACCCAACTAATGATGTATAGGACCTTTGATGTAAAAATTGAAAAACATGTCTGAAGGATTTAAAATAAGACACAAATAGACTGATATTCTTGTTATTGAAGGAAAGAACCAATATTATAAAGCTAGCAATTTTTCCTGAATTAATCCATAAACTTCTAAAAGAAAATACAGGGGAGTATCTTTATGACCTCAATATGGCAAAGAATTTCTTAAGACATAAAAAATACAAACTTAAGAAAAAAACATCAGTGAGACTTACAATGCTAAAGCTAAAAACTTTTGTTTAACGAAAGACATCATCACAAAGTTAAAGAACAAGTCCAAAGTAGGGGAAGATATTTACAAAAGATAAACAGCTGGAATTTATAGAGCGATCCTAAACATCGACAAGAGAATGATCCTCCAATAGAAAAATAGGCAAAGCCTAACAACCTGGCAATACAGAAAGAAGGAAATCAGAATGGCTGAGGATCATGAAAAGGTGCTTCCCCCAACCTGCTACCAGAAAAATCAAAATGAAAGCAACCTTGTGACATCACTTCATCCACATCAAAAAGGCAAACATTTTTAAAGTGTGATCATGCTAAGTACAGTCATGTGTCACATAAGGACATTTTGGTCAACGACAGGCCATTTGTATGACGGTGGTCCCACAAGAAAATAATAGTGTATTTTTACGGTACCTTTTCTATGTTTGGATATGTTTAGATACACAGATAGTTAGTATTGTGTTACAGTTGTGAGATACACAGATAGTTAGCATTGTGTTACAGTTGCCTGAAGTATTCAGTACAGTGACATGCTGTACAGGTTTGTAGCCTAGGAGAAATAGACTATCCATTTAGCCAAAGACTGTAGTAGCGACACCATCTAGGTCTGTGTAAGTGTACTCTGTGATGTTCACACAATAGCGAAATCACCTAAGGATGCATTTCTCAGAATGGATCCCTGCCTGCATCCCTGCTGTTAACCAAAGCATGAGCATGACTGCATTAGTGAGGGGGTGGAGCAATATGGACTCTCATGTACTGCTGGTAGGAACATTAATTATTACAACTACTATTGAGAGCAATTTGGGACCGACTAATAAAGTTGGAGATGCGCGCAGGGACACAAGAACTAGAATGTTCACAGCAACATCATGTGTAAAGAGATGTGTGGAGTTACATGAATGCAGATGGCATATGAGAAACCCCTGCAGAGGCACGATTTTATTGATATTATTGTTCAAAAGGAACAACCACCCACTAGAAAAGGGGGAGGTTCTGTTGCTGCAGAATTCAAGGAGACAGTGTTCTAGGATAAATACATTCAGAGCCACAACCAGGTCCAAGACAACTGTTTATCCTGGTGGCTGGAGGTTTCTGTCAACTCATCATGAAGAGACATTTTGTAATTAAATAATTCATGGATGTAAAACATGCTGAAATTATGGATGATATTTGCACATATTGTAAAGACTTGATGAATCTGTATGTCACCTATAATATTCATTTTCAGTTACTTCCCTTAATTCTAAAGCTTGGAGTTAGGGTGTGGTTACAATCCCATTTAGTCGTGATTGGAGTAGAAACCCCTGAACTGAACTGGATCATGGAGTGTGATTTTGTTGCTTCTGTAGGCCTGTCTTGCTAACTACACACAGTCTCTATAAAGATGCTGATCACGGATGTTAACACTGATGGACTTCTCCCAAAAAAAGGTTTCTATCCAGTTATTCATTCCCACTCATTCATTCACTCGCCCATTCAACCCATCATCATTGAATATTTACGACATGATAAAGATTACAACGAAGTATATTTGGGCCCTAATTTTAAGAAGCTCAGAGTCATGTGAGTGGGAAAGAAAAGCACATGGATGAATCATTGCAACACAAGACATTAACCGCTATGAGAACTGTGGGAGCAAAGTGCTTTGACAGCCGTAGAAGGTCCTCCAGAGATTGAAATAACTGAGTGGGTTCTTGTAGAATGAGCAAAAATTGTGTGGCGGGGCCCAGAGTGTTACCATATTTGCATGTGAAAAGCTGTTTCCAATACTTTGACTTACGATTTCTCAGCCTTGGCACTATTGCCATTGGGGGCCAACTATGTCTTTGCTGAGGGGGGCTGTCCTGTGCATTGTCCCACGATAAGCAGCAGCCCTGGCCTTACCCACTAGATGCCGGTAGCACCCCTGCTTCCCCTAGTGAGTTGTGACAACCGAAAATGTCTCTAAGCATTGCCAAATGTCCCCATGGGGCGGTCAAGATTTTCTCCCCCTACCCTTGTCAAGAACCACTGCTTTAGCTGATGCTGTTGTTGTTTCTGCTGTTCTTCTTTATTTATTTTTTTCCCCAGGTATCTCTGTGCATTATCCAATTGAGAAAAGATTTTTTAAAAATTCACAATGCATTGTATCTCAGTTTTCTTTTATTTCACTTTCCGTTGAATTGGGCTGAACTGGGTTCCTGCCTTGTACTGCTCATGTCACCCCTTTAATTTGTCTCTCTGTGTTCCAGGGGTAAGTCCAGGCTTTGTGGTTGCCTAACGGACTGGACCCTGGATTCTTGACCGCAAGTTCAAATGCATGAGCACAGCTCCTCTCTGTTTTCATCTTGCCCATCTTCAGGAATATATTCTCTATTCTTTTCTAGTTTTGTTTTCTTTTGTTTCGTCTCCTGTTTTGTTCTCCAGGCTGGCAGAGGCTATTTATTCGGCTTCTATTGCTGTAGGCAGAAAGCGATAGCTTATAGCCAAAGTGCTGCCATAAAAACTTCCCTGCTGGGAACAAGAAGCCCCTTTCTCTGGCCCAGGGTATTTCTCTCCAAACTTCTGTTTCTCTCACACTGCTGGGCCAGGGACAAAATGACCATATTTAATATGCAAATGCTGCAGGTCACCCCTCTAATGGCAGTTGTCCCAGCAGAACAGCCCTTCTTAGCTCCACTAAGTGGTTTGGCTTCTTCCCTTCTCACTGTGTGTGGATTACTTTTACACTTCCAAAAATCCTTATGAAAACACTCTTAATCATGGCAACAAAAAAGTCAACACAACTGATCATTTTGGCAGGTTCTATAGGCCTACTTTTAAAGTCCAAATACTCAAAGAGGTTTAAGTGCCAAAAAAGAATGCACTCAAAAAGAAATGGGAACCTCCATGAACATGACGTGTATGTGTTCTTATTTAATTAATATTGACAGAGCTGGGGTGGGGCAGAACACAGAGGAGGTGGGTGACTGCAGGCTTTTCTTTCTTCCCACTAACATACGTATTACTAAACCCAGTCCTTCAGAACTCTGGTATCAAAGCAAGAACAATCTATTCATTTTTAGGTCAGCGGTTCTCAAATTTTAGGGTGTGTCAGAATCCCCTGAAGCACAGTTTTAACTGGGCACCACCCTCAGCATCTCTGATTCGGCAGGTGCTATGGACCGAGTGTGACCCCCAGAATTCATATGTTGAAGCTCTCACCACCCAATATGATGCTATCTGGAGGTAGGGTCTGTAGGGAGGTGATTAAGGTCAGATGAGGCCATAAGGGTAAGCCCTAATCCAGTAGGATTCCTGTCCTTATAAAAAGAGGAAGAGAAACCACAGAGCTCTCTCTCTTCAAGCGCATACAGAACAAAGGCCATGTGAGGCCACAATGAGAAGGCAGCTGTTTGCAAGCCCGGAAGAGAGCCCTTACCAGAATCCAACTCTGATGTCAACTTGATCTTGGACTTCTTGCCTCCATAACTGTGAGAAAATGAATTCTGTTGTTTAAGCCAACCAGTGTGTGGTATTCTGTTGTGGCAGCCTGAGCCGAGGAATACAGTGGCCTGGGCTGTAGTCTGAGAGTCCGCATTTGTAACAGGTTCCCAGGTGAGGCTGCTGCTTATGTGGTTGCTCCAGGGCCCACACTTTGAGAACCACTGCTTCACCTCTTGCCGGTCATCAGCCATGTGATAGACTGAAGTTGTAATCCAGATGCCTTTCTTTATGACCTGTTGTATTTTATCCCTTTGGAATTTAAATGCTAATCTTGGGCTTAAGAACCAACAGACCCTGTCGTTTGCTCCTCAGGCTGTGTCCTTTGAAAAGACATCCTTCTGTCTCTTGCCACCTTCTCCTGGGGTGCTGGGAGAAGAGCCCATAGAATTTTGGTGTCAGGTTGTTAAGACACAGAATAACCAGTGAAAGCAAAAGAGACTGCCACTCTATCTTTTTTTTCTGATCTACAGTAGAAAATTTGGGTTTCTTATGTAGACATGCACCCAGAGGTAATTTTTATGTTATATAAAATCATGTATACACACACACATTCTGACAATGGAAAAGAAAATGCTGCTCAGGGCTAGAGTGGAGTTCCAGGGAAGTAGATCATAATTCATATCTGATTTTCTGTCTGGTTTCATTTCTGACTTGTATTTTGGATTTTGTTCCATCAAGTGGAGGCTCCTGTTTGAACACTATTACCTCTGGTACCCATCTTTATTTGGTGACCAGTTTCACCCTCACCTTGCTTTTTGATCTCTTAAGACCTTAAAGGAAAAATAAAAGGAGTATGTTTGATAAGAGAAAAGGAATTATGGGCTTCAGGAGGTGTCATACTTAAAGCTTTTCCAACAGGCTGACAGGATGAATTGCTTAAAAACGCTGGGCCTGCTGATCTTATAACACTGAGGCAGTTTTCACAGATATTTTCAACAACTGGGAGACACTGGAGTGGGTTCAGTAATTTATATGTTAGTAGAAAGAAAGGAGAGCATGCAATTGGCTCCCTCCTTTGTGATTTATCCCCTCCCATCTCTTTATATATAGATAAAAAGAATTGACTTTTATATATCATATATTAATATATTATTATATGATATATATGATATATGCTATATATTATTGTATAATATAAAATATACATTATATGATTGTATGATATATATACACATTATATGATTGTATGATATATATACACATTATATGATTGTATGATATATACACATATGATTGTATGATATATATACACATTATATGACTGTGTGATATATATACACATTATATGACTGTGTGATATATATACACATTATATGACTGTGTGATATATATACACATTATATGACTGTGTGATATATATACACATTATATGACTGTGTGATATATATACACATTATATGACTGTGTGATATATATACACATTATATGACTGTGTGATATATATACACATTATATGATTGTGTGATATATATACACATTATATGATTGTGTGATATATATTATATGATTGTGTGATATATAATATATTATATGATTGTATAAGATATAATATATGATTGTATAAGATATATATTATTGTATAAGATATTATATATTATTGTATAATGTATTACATATTATTGTATAAGATATTATATATTATTGTGTAAGATATAATACATTATATTATTGTGTAAGATATAATACATTATATTATTGTATAAGATATACATTATATTATTGTATAAGATATAATACATTATGTTATTGTATAATATATTATTGTATAATATATAATATATTATGTT
This sequence comes from Gorilla gorilla gorilla, assembly GCF_029281585.2. NCBI lineage: Eukaryota > Metazoa > Chordata > Mammalia > Primates > Hominidae > Gorilla > Gorilla gorilla. The sequence goes on along the minus strand of NC_073241.2, from coordinate 91,298,425 downwards.
ATTGTATAATATATAATATATTATGTTATTGTATAATATATAATATATATTGTACAATATATAATATATTATATATTGTATAATATATAATATATAATATATTGTATAATATATAATATATATTGTACAATATAATATATTATATATTGTACAATATATAGTATATTATATTATTGCATAATATATAGTATATTATATTATTGCATAATATATAGTATATTATTGCATAATATCTTATTGTATAATATATAATATATTATATTATTGTATATTATTGTATAATATATAATATATTATATTATTGTATATTATTGTATAATATGTAATATAATATATTATCGTATAATATATAATATATTATCGTATAATATATAATATATTATATTATCGTATAATATATTATATATTATCACGTAATATATTATATATTATCGCGTAATATATTATATATTATCGCGTAATATATTATATATTATCGCGTAATATATTATATATTATCGCGTAATATATTATATATTATCGCGTAATATATTATATATTATCGCGTAATATATTATATATTATCGCGTAATATATAATATATTATATTATTGCATAATATATAATATATTATATTATTGCGTAATATATAATATATTATATTATTGCGTAATATATAATATATTATTGTATAATATATTATTGTATAATATATAATATATTATTTATTTTATATTGTGTAAAATATAATATATTATATTATTGTATATTATTGTATAATATATAATATATTATGTTATTGTATATTATTGTATAATATATAATATATTATGTTATTCTATAATATATTATTGTATAATATATAATATATTATGTTATTCTATAATATATTATTGTATAATATATAATATATTATGTTATTCTATAATATGTTATGTATAATATATAATATATTATATTATTGTATAATATATAATATATTATATTATTGTATATTATTGTATAATATATAATATATTATATTATTGTATATTATTGTATAATATATAATATATTATATTATTGTATATTATTGTATAATATATAATATATTATATTATTGTATATTATTGTATAATATATAATATATTATATTATTGTATATTATTGTATAATATATAATATATTATTGTATATTATTGTATAATATATAATATATTATTGTATATTATTGTATAATATATAATATATTATTGTATATTATTGTATAATATATAATATATTATTGTATATTATTGTATAATATATAATATATTATTGTATATTATTGTATAATATATAATATATTATTGTATATTATTGTATAATATATAATATATTATTGTATATTATTGTATAATATATAATATATTATTGTATATTATTGTATAATATATAATATATTATTGTATATTATTGTATAATATATAATATATTATTGTATATTATTGTATAATATATAATATATTATTGTATATTATTGTATAATATATAATATATTATTGTATATTATTGTATAATATATAATATATTATTGTATATTATTGTATAATATATAATATATTATTGTATATTATTGTATAATATATAATATATTATTGTATATTATTGTATAATATATAATATATTATTGTATATTATTGTATAATATATAATATATTATTGTATATTATTGTATAATATATAATATATTATTGTATATTATTGTATAATATATAATATATTATTGTATATTATTGTATAATATATAATATATTATTGTATATTATTGTATAATATATAATATATTATTGTATATTATTGTATAATATATAATATATTATTGTATATTATTGTATAATATATAATATATTATTGTATATTATTGTATAATATATAATATATTATTGTATATTATTGTATAATATATAATATATTATTGTATATTATTGTATAATATATAATATGTTATTGTGTAATATATAATATGTTATCGTATGTTATTGTGTAATATATAATATGTTATCGTATGTTATTGTGTAATATATAATATGTTATCGTATGTTATTGTGTAATATATAATATGTTATCGTATGTTATTGTGTAATATATAATATATTATATTATCGTATGTTATTGTGTAATATATAATATATTATATTATCGTATGTTATTGTGTAATATATAATATATTATATTATCGTATGTTATTGTGTAATATATAATATATTATATTATCGTATGTTATTGTGTAATATATAATATATTATATTATCGTATGTTATTGTGTAATATATAATATATTATATTATCGTATGTTATTGTGTAATATATAATATATTATATTATCGTATGTTATTGTGTAATATATAATATATTATATTATCGTATGTTATTGTGTAATATATAATATATTATATTATCGTATGTTATTGTGTAATATATAATATATTATATTATCGTATGTTATTGTGTAATATGTAATATATTATATTATCGTATGTTATTGTGTAATATGTAATATATTATATTATCGTATGTTATTGTGTAATATGTAATATATTATATTATCGTATGTTATTGTGTAATATGTAATATATTATATTATCGTATGTTATTGTGTAATATGTAATATATTATATTATCGTATGTTATTGTATAATATGTAATATATTATATTATCGTATGTTATTGTATAATATGTAATATATTATATTATCGTATGTTATTGTATAATATGTAATATATTATATTATCGTATGTTATTGTATAATATATAATATATTATATTATCGTATGTTATTGTATAATATATAATATATTATATTATCGTATGTTATTGTATAATATATAATATATTATATTATCGTATGTTATTGTATAATATATAATATATTATATTATCGTATGTTATTGTATAATATATAATATATTATATTATTGTATAATATATAATATATTATATTATTGTATAATATATAATATATTATATTATTGTATAATATATAATATATTATATTATTGTATAATATATAATATATTATATTATTGTATAATATATAATATATTATATTATTGTATAATATATAATATATTATATTATTGTATAATATATAATATATTATATTATTGTATAATATATAATATATTATATTATTGTATAATATATAATATATTATATTATTGTATAATATATGTTAGATTATTGTATAATATATAATATAGATTATTGTATAATATATAATATAGATTATTGTATAATATATAATATAGATTATTGTATAATATATAATATAGATTATTGTATAATATATAATATAGATTATTGTATAATATATAATATATATTATTGTATAATATATAATATATATTATTGTATAATATATAATATATATTATTGTATAATATATAATATATATTATTGTATAATATATAATATATATTATTGTATAATATATAATATATATTGTATAATATATAATATATATTGTATAATATATAATATATAGTATATTGTATAATATATAATATATATTGTATAATATATAATATATAGTATATTGTATAATATATAATATATATTGTATATTGTATAATATATTATTTATTGTATATTGTATAATATATATTATATATTGCATATTGTATAATATATATTATATATTGTATATTGTATAGTATATAATATATTGTATAATGTGTAACATATAGTATAATATACAATATATATTGTATAATATATTATATATTGTATAATATACTATATATTGTATAATATATTATATAATGTATAATATACAATATATATTGTATAATATGTTATATATTGTATAATATACAATATATAGTATAATATATAATATATACTGTATAATATACAACATATATTGTATAATATATAATATATATTGTATATTATATATATCATATATTAGTATATATTTGAGGCAGAGTTTCGCTCTGTTTGTATAGGCTGGAGTGCAATGGCAGGATCTTGGCTCACTGCAACCCCTGCCTCCCAGGTTCAAATGATTCTCCTGCTTCAGCCTCCCAAGTAGCTGGGATTGCAGGTGGCCACCGCCATGCGCAGATAATTTTTGTATTTTTAGTAGAGAGGGGGTTTCACCATGTTGGCCAGGCTGGTCTTGAAGTCCTGACCTCAGGTGATGTGCTCGCCTTGGCCTCCCAAAGTGCTGGGATTACAGGCATGAGCCACCACACCCAACCTCTTTCAATATTAATTAGGAAAACATGCAGGTCACATTCACCGAGATCTCTAATTTCTTTATGAGTGGACTCCTTTTTAAAAGTCAAAAGTCTTTTTTAACCTTACAAAAGTTAAAACTCTTTTAAAAAGTCTTTTGTTAACATTTCCTTTTTTAAAAAGGTGAATTAGAGCTTTCCTCCCTATGGCAGGAATAGGTGGGCATTAGTTTCCCTCTAAGTGAACAATTCTCCCAACAGGGAAACCTCCAAGAAAATAGATACGTTATGGGCAGAAGGTATCCGAGTTACCAGTGGAGTATCCGTGCAGGTCTGCGGCAACTTCAATTCTTGCCTCTTCAGAAGAAAGAATTTGACTGAGGGACATAAAGCAGAAGAGATTGAGGCGAGATTCAGAGCAGGAATGGAAATTTATTTAAAAAGGTTTTAGAAAAGGAAAGAGGAAAATTCACTTGGAAGGGACCCAAGTGGGCACCTGAAGGTCAAGTGCCGTGTTTAACCTTGATTTTAGGACTGTATAGGCTTGCCTCTTTCCCATGATTCTTCCCTGAGGGTGGGCTGCCCGCATGTGCAGTGCCCTCCTTACCCTTGGGAGGTGAGCACGTGCAGTGTGTGTAGGAAGCTGCATGCATGCCCATCTAAGGCTTTTTTTTTTTTTTTTTTCTTTTGAGATGGAGTTTCGCTCTGTCACCCAGGCTGGAGTATAATGGCGCCGTCTCAGCTCACTGCAACCTCTGCCTCCTGGGCTCAAGTGATCCTCCTGCCTCAGCCTCCCCGGTAGCTGGGATTACAGGCATGCACCACCGTGCCCAGCTAATTTTGTGTTTTTAGTAGAGACGGGGTTTCTCCATGTTGGTCAGGCTGGTCTCGAATCCTGACCTCAGGTGATCCGCCCGCCTTGGCCTCCCAAAGTGCTAGGATTATAGGCGTGAGCCTCTGCGCCTGACCCCCATCTGAAGCTTTCTTCCCCATTCCGGTGGAGTGCCCCCAGAAGGGCATACTTTGCAATTTTGTCTCTTACTGCACATGCCCCGGAAGTTGCTTCCCCTGATGCCTGCATTCAATGAACACTTTAACATTCACAGCTGTGGATTATCAAGAGATTGTCTCTCCCTGGCACCCTGGCACTGGTTGCATTATCACTTTTAGAGAGGCAGTGTGACAACTGTCGAACCATCACCTGACATGCCTAGTGGGTCGGGGAGAGGGGCCGTCTCCTGCCCGGCTCATGCCTATCTCACTACCTGTAACAGACACACACCAATGATTTCTATACTTGATTATTGAAATCCTTTCCTGAAGTTCAGTTCTCCTTCTTAAAGACTGTCTTAGCCAATACCACATGATCTCACTTAATGTGGACTCTAAAAAAGTTGAAGTCATAGAAGTAGAGGGTAGAGTGGAGGTTACCAGGGCTAGGGTGACAGGCTGGGGAAAGGTGAGATGTTGTTCAAAGGGTACAAAGTTTCAGTTCCACAGGAGGCATAAGTTTTACCCAGCTTGGAGAGTACAGTTAACAGTGATGTATTGTTTATTTCGAAATTGCTAAAAGAGTAAATTTTAAATGTTCTCAATACAAAAAAATGGTAAATATGTAGGGTGAAAGATATGTTAATTAGTTACTTATCCCACAATGTATACATACATCATAACATGCATGTATACATGTTATGAGGTATCATAACATCATTTTGTGCACCATGAATATATATGTCAATTAAAAACAAAATAAAAATTTTAAAATAAAAGTCTTGGGATTCAGTGGATTTAAACTGATATTCTTTTATTAAAACATTTTGGCTAGGCTGGGCGTGGTGGCTCATGCCTGTAATCCCAGCACTTTGGGAGGCCAAGACAGGCAGATCACTTGAGGTCAGGAGTTCGAGACTAGCCTGGCCAACATGACAAAATCCCCTCTCTATTAAAAATATACAAATTAGCTGGGTGTGGTGGTGTGCACCTATAGTCCCAGCTACTCGGGAGGCTGAGGCAGGACAATTGCTTGAACCTGAGAGGCAGAGGTTGCAGTGAGCTGAGCTTGCACCACTGCACTTCAGCCGGGGCGACAGAGCAAGATTCTGTCTCAAAAAAAAAAAAAAAGAAAAAAGAAAATATCTGGGCTAATAATACTTAGAGAAACCTAGGGGAAAAAATGTCCCAATACCTGCTTTAAGCTTTGGAGTAATGTTCTCCTGAGGGCGGCAGAAGCAACAGCATAGGTGAGCTTTCAACCAGCATTCTAAAGCTGGTTGAGGAAATGTCCTGTGAGTCCTCTACACAGAGTGACCACTTACAGAAAACCTCTCTCCTTTGTCTGTTTCCTGTGCCTCCTGCTCCAGGTGGGTGTTCCTGCTCATGGTTCTTTCATGCCATCCCTTCTTTCCCAGACTCATCTCCCTCCTTATCTTCTGACCCACAACCCTCTCTTCATTTCTCAGCCCTCCAGAAACCCCCTGGAGATAAGCTAAAAATAACATGTTTCTTCTAAAGGGAAGGATATACATTCAAGAAAGAAAAAGAGAAAATTTAGAGTGCGAGGGGCCAGAGACAGAAATTAAAAGAGGGGACATACAATAGCCCCAAAGTGGAAACAGCCCAAACTTCCAACAACAGATAGATGGATAAACAAAATGTGGCATATACATACAACAGAATATTACTCAGCCATGAAAAGGAATGAAGTGCTGATACATGTCAATATAGACGAACCCCAAAATGTTATGCTAAGTGAAAGAAACCAGACACAGAATGCCACATATTTTGTGATTCCATTTATAATAAATATCCAGAATAGATGTATCCATAAAGACAGAAGGCAAATTGGGGTTGTCAGGGATGGGCTGTGGAGGTTGGGGTGGGAGGAGATAGGATATGGGTAGGGGCTTTACTTTGGAGTGTTAGAAATGTTTTGGAACTAGATAGAGATGGTGGTTGTACAGCATTGTAGAGGCATTAAATGTCATAAAATTGTTGGCTCTAAAATGGTGAATTTTATATTATGTAAATTTCATCTCAGTAAAGTTAAAAAAATTTATAAAGGGGAGAAAGATGTGTCAGAACTTCCAATTCCACTTCTTTTAGATTTCATAACCTTCACATTGGCCTTTCTCCTAAATTGTGTCTCAGAGAAAGTTTCACATTTAATTTAGATACTAAGCCGCACGGATTGGTCCTGGGTTGACCTCCAAATCTTGTTAAGTATTGAATCAGTCTTCAGTAAAACAGCCCTAATAACAATGGGAAGAATAAAGTCATCCTGTGAGTCAGTGAGAGGACTGGGAATGGATCCCAAGGAGCATTACCTTGCAGTCTCTTCTAAATTCTGTTGATATCTCTCCACGTCCCTGAAACTCCTGACATAATGGAAGATGACTTGTCAAATGATGTCATCCACCCAACCAGGAGAAAAAGCTCAGAGGAGCCTCGAACCTAGGTTACAGATTGCCACGTCCTCTGGAGGCTGTTGCATTCAGATTTGATCGTGCTGTTGGCAGAATTATGAAGCAACATAAAATTTGTCTGGGCTGCTCTTAGCTCACTCTTTTCTGTATCCTTTGACCCTCTCTGGGACCCTGGCTTCTAGGCTACAAGCACCTGGACAGAGCTTCTACCCCTCTACCTCTCCTTTTATTCTTCCATCTATACCAGTATTTAGAAAGGTGACATCGTTTCTCCCTGAGAATGAATTTTACATAAGCGTCTCCTACTAACATTGTTGAAGATATGTCCACTTCGTCGTGAGCCCCAGATATTTTCACAGGGTTGCTGAGCATTGTCAGGACCCTCAGTCCGTCTGGTGATCTGCCTGGTGTGTTCCAGGAAGACACACTGGAGTAATTCACTATTGCAGATCACTGTCAAATATGAAGTCTAGGTACCACAGAGAAGTAGTAGTAGTCAGGGTACCCTAGCTGGTAAACTGACTAAATAGATTGAATTGTAGAAAAATACAGATCTACAAAAGTGATTAAGGTTCTAGCTTTAACTTTGCCCAGAGGCAAATTGCTGGGTTTCTATGCCTAAAAAGGATCAAAGGACCAGTTGACTCAATGGTGCAATTTGCATTAGGTCCATTTAACTCAAAAAAAGTTTTACCTTCAAGGAGTTTATGAGTCATTTCTATATTCTCTTTCCAACATCTATAATACCCTCCTGTAATATGCTCTCATGTTATCCCTGCTTATTGAGATCACAAGAGGGGCCGCCAGGTGATGGAGAGCTAAACTATGATCAGAAAAACGTATCTCTGTACTTGTAGATAATACAGATTTAGCACCTCACTTGGCTGGCCAACCTCTTTTTGCGACTTCAGAATCATTCAATACTATCCATTTTCAAGGAAATGGGGAACACTTCCAAGTTGTTTGTTATTACCATGTACCTATCAGAGTCCCCACTTTCTAGGAACGTAAGGTGTTATCAGTGTCAGATGATCCAATTCACAAGTGGTTGTTAACTGCTGGTCAGCTGAAGATGTCACTGATGCTCTGTCCATTCTTGGGCGCCTCTCAGGGACTTCAGCTTGCACTGCCCATTCAAGTACCAACCACGCACCATAGAATGAGAAGTTGGAGGGAAAATATTTAGGCCTACACTTTGCTCCTAATTTTCCTCATGTTTTAAATGCAAACTAATGGAATCTGCAAGAAATATCAGCAAAGTAAGTGTGCAAATATAGTTGCCAGAGGCCTTTTCAGGATCCTTATCCTTTCAATGAGACTTAGAACACGCCTCTGTCATTTCCTAACATTTTGGTTTGCTGGGTTTTTATTAACTACTTGACATCGATTTTTAGAAATCTTCTTTGGGGGTAGGGACTACATTTTTTCCACTTCTTATTTTCAATATTTATTTTTCCATTCTGAAGCTTAATCTTAGGGGGAAATTCCTTGGTCAGTGTTTGGGAAAATTACTTTTGGGGCTGTTGCCAGACCTCTGGGTGACTTTGAAGTCCAGACAGCACCAAACTAAACATGGTCATAGCCCTTTTGCTGCTATTTGTGTAAGTGTCCGTTGCATTCGGTGCCTCTGGGCAGGCCCAGGGAATCTTTGGAAATTAGATTGATTCCAGTGAATAAATTAACTCAACAGTATTGCACAGATAAAATCAACCTTATTTTGATGACTCTGGAATGGATGAACATTTGTAAATATGCCTTACATTTCCAAAATAACATGGGCTAAAGAAGTGACAGAAGTCATTACTTTTAAATCTTCTATCAACATCATTTTAGGAGATTTTAGGAGTCAAACTGAGGGATAATAGTTTGGAAACTTTTGTGGAATTTTTTGTAAGGCTAAATATCCGATATTGCCAAGGGGTGTGGTGGTGCTAATACATGAGGATGACTTATTAGGGGAAGTTCAGCTCCTTTTCCAGGTGCCTAAGACATTACTTTGACAACCTGTTGAGGAAATTAACCCATGACATTGGTAACAGAGAAAAGATAGAATGCACCACCCTTTTTTCATCTGCTTAACCAGGCCCTCTATTTGTCTTATATTTGTTTCACCCATCTGCATTCCGTAATGTAGATTGGTACTGCTACTGTTCCTCACACTCCAAATCTTTGACACTGTTAAATCTTGAGAGGATAAAATAGCTCTCAGACTCCATGGAGGGCAATGACAGAATTGGTATGGTTACTACCGGGTATTCAGGGAAAGTCCATATGTATAAAGATTTCTCCATGTTTCTGAGCTTTGATCACCATGATTTTGTATTTAGTAATAGACCTAGTATAGTATTTATCTTTTGCTGCATAATAAATTGTCCCCAAACTTAACAGCTGCAAACAATAGCAACCATCCATTATGTCACAGTTTTTGAGAGTCAGGAGAGAGGTGGTTCTGGCTCAGGGTCTCTTATGTTGTTGGCCAGGGCTCCAGGCATCTGAAGGCTTGAGTAAGGTTGGAAGAAGATCCACTTCTTTTTTTTTTTTTTTTTTTTTCAAGATGGAGTCTTGCTCTGTTGCCCAGGCTGGAGTGCAGTGGTGTGAGCTCGGCTCACTGCTCAGCTCACTGCAACCTTCACCCCCAAGGTTCAAGCAGTTCTCTTGCCTCAGCCTCCCAAGTAGCTGGGATTACAGGCGCTGGCCATGATGCCTAGCTAATTTTTGTATTTGTTTGTTTGTTTGTTTTGAGACGGTGTCTTGCTCTGTCGCCCAGACTGGAGTGCAGTGGCTCTATCTAGGCTCACTGCAAGCTCTGCCTCCCGGGTTCACACCATTCTCCTGCCTCAGCCTCCTGAGTAGCTGGGACTACAGGTGCCCGCCACCACGCCCGGCTAATTTTTTGTATTTTTAGTAGAGGTGGGGTTTCACCACGTTGGCCAGGCTGATCTCGAACTCTGGGCCTCAAGTGATCTGCCCGTCTCAGCCTCCCAAAGTGCTGGGATTACAGGCATGAGCCACTGTGCCTGGCCTGTGGAAGACCCACTTCTAAGAAAGCTCACTCACAGGGTTGGTAAATTGATGCTGCTTTTTGGCAGAAAGCCTCACTTGCTCACCGTGCAGAATTCTCCATGGGGTACTTGAGTGTCTTTGTGACATGGTAACTGGGTTCTCCCAGAGTGAGTGATGGAAGAAAAACAGAGGACACAATGTCTTTTATGAGCATGGATGTCACGGACCATCAATTCTGCACATCCTTTTGCTCCGCAGGCCATCCCTATTCATTGTGGGAGAGGAGGACATGCCAGGAGAAAGAATCATTGAGTGCTGTCTTGGAGACTGCCTACCACACCTAGAATTACTCTGCCATGATACCTTGGACCAGGTGGAGTCTTGGGGAGCTAGGAAGGCATCTGTTTTTTGTGGCTTCTTTGTGGACTACAGTCTTGCCTTCTTCCTAGGCATCTCCCTAGTGAGGTCTCCCTGGCTGGCTGACTGCTTTGTTTCCAAGCCTTTAGAAATTTCTCCTATGGGCTGGGCATGGTGGCTGATGCCTGTAATCCCAGCACTGTGGGAGGCCAAGGTAGGTGGATCACCTGAGGTCAGGAGTTTGAGACCAGCCTGGCCAACATGGTGAAACCCGGTCTCTACTAAAACTACAAAAATTAGCTGGGCATGGTGGCACACACCAGTTATCCCAGCTACTCGGGAGGCTGAGGTGGAAGAATCACTTGAACCCAGGAGGTGGAGGTTGCAGTGAGCTGAGATCATGCCACTGCACTCCAGCCTGGGTGACAGAGCGACACTCCATAGAAAAAAAAAAAAAAAGAAAGAAAGAAAAGAAAAAAGAAATTTCTCCTATGGCTGGACTTCAACCTTAAAGCTCCCCAGAATCAGCACATTGCAGAGATGGAAAGGTCAACAGTGGTCTGATTCCCTTCTTTTATTATAAGGAGCTATCATTATTCACAAGGTCAATCTAAGATAGTTCTTAGACAGATCACCTGTAATAACCTATAACCTGTGGCTCAAAAGTGAGGGGTCTGGAAATTTCCCTTAGTGATTTGGGCTACTAAGATCCAGAGGGTTGAGAGTTGAAGAGTTACCCTTATACTCCTTCTCTCCTTATTTTAATACTGTGTACTCCCCTGTACACCTAGACCCTTGTCATTGTGTGAATGAATGAACAGATAATTGATTTTCAATAAGGAGATGGGAAAATTGCTGAAGACCTTTGATGCCAGGAGTGTGGAGAAGGGGAAGCACTGAAGAGAGGTTTGTCCCAGTATATGCTCCTCCCACTAATTTGGCAGGGATGTGGGTTACGCCAGAGACTGGAGGAATAAGTGGACCAAACCTCTCTTACTCAAATCCTCCCTTCCTTGGGCTTCACTGTCAAATTTCCAAACCAACCATCTTTTCCAGAAAGGGTCCATAGACTGGGCATGATGGCTCACACCTGTTATCCCAACACTTTGGGAGGCCGAGGCAGGAGGGTGTCTTGAGCCCAGGAGTTTGAGACCAGCCTGGGCAACATAGGAAGACCCCATCTCTACAAAAAAAAAAAAAAAAAAATTAGCCGAGTCTGGTGATGTGCACCTATAGTCCTGGCTACTCGGGAGGCTGAGATGGGAGGATCACTTGAGCCAGAGAAGTCAAGGCTGCAGTGAGCCATAATTGCACCACTTCACTCCGGCCTGGGTGACAAAGTAAGACTCTGTCTCAAATAAATAGAAGAAAAAGGGTCCATAGGATTCACTGCTCCTTAGTCCTCATGGCTGTCCACGTGTGCATAACTTCCGGCAAGGTCAACTGGACCGAAACAGAAGTCATTTCCTTAGGCGTGAAACAAATAAGGCATGAAAAACTAAAAGGTAAACAACTGTATTTTTTTGAGGGTTGGGACTCTAGCAAAGTATCAGAATTAAGGCAGGCCTTTGAGGTTTTCTTTCTTTAAAATGATGCTTGATTGATCTCCTCAGTCTATACTTTGTGAACACAGTGTCCAATGCAGACAGCCTTGCTTGCTTCATAGAAAAAAACCACAGCTCTTCTCATTGTGGCTCTAGCCTATGGAGTGATGATTCTCCCTATGTATGTTCTATCTGGGCCAATCCCAGAGAAGTTTAAGACACTATTGTTCCAGGGGAAGAGCGATAAAATAGCTAGCATGGATGATTTATACCTGGAACTCATTAAATTTGTTTCCTCTTCTACATCTAAGCTAGCCACATATTTTTTGCTGTGGTTTGCTGGCATTTTCCCATCCATCTGGACACATGCCAGAGATAACCCCTCTCATAAAGAACTTTGGAACTATGACTTGAAATAGTGCAGACTTGCATCATTTTTAGCTGTTTGGCAAAGTGGCTTGAAAAATGTGAGTACTTGAAGATTTCAAACTGTTGGCAATAATAGGATCTTCTGTTTCCAGGAACACTCTCAGGCTTTTAGGTCTTGTTGTTCTGCTTAAATTATACCAGGTACTAGCCATATTTCTAAGAGTATTTCCTAACGTGGGGTCTAAGGATTGTTGGTCGTGTGTGTGTGTGTGTGTGTGTGTGTATGAGACAGAGGAAGATACAGAGACAGAAAGAGACAGAAAGATGGAGAAAAAGAGACAAAAAGAGACAAAGAGGCAGAGATAGAGTCCTCACTCTTGACTGCAGCTCGTGAAGGAGTTCTTAGAAGCAACTGACACTATTGTCAGAGCATCAAAAATTGGAGTGGGAGAATTAGGTGAAGGCTGAATGAAATGTCAGAGAAGGTTGTAAGGACAGAAAGCAGTCATTCACATTAAGAGGTGAAGGAATATTGTCATAGAATAAAGGGAAGGAAAGATAATTTAAAGAAAACAATAGAGGTCTTAGACAATCTGCTTGATGATCAAGAATTTCTGACAGCAAGAAATAGAAGAATGTACACTTCTCAGAAAAGAGACCATTGGATTAGCATAGAAGGAACCTCCCAAGTTCTTCTGAAGGATGTGGCCCCTGCCCAGCCAATTGGAAGAGAACAGCCAAAAAGTTTCTTTGTAGTAGAGGATACACTGTGACCTCAAGAAACAACTCGTAGCTTCTCTCTAACTTAGGGGAACACAAGGAATCCCTGAGAAACCTAGAAGAGCTGATTAAGCTGAGTCACAGCAGGATACAGTGGCTCACGCCTGTAATCCCAGCACTTTGGGAGGCCGAGGCAGGAGGATTACTTCAGTGGGAGTGTTTGAGAGCAGCCTGGGCAACATAGGGAGACCCCATCTCTATAAAAACAAAACAAAAACAAATATTGATTATAATCATATATGTGCATGGTATTGCATGCCTGTGATCCCAGCTACTCGGGAGGCTGAGGTGGGAGGATTGCTGGAGCCCAGGAGGTCAAGGCTGCTTTGAGCCAGGATTGTGCCAATGCACTCCAGCCTGAGCAACAGAGAGATATCTCGTTTCAAAAAGAAAAAAAGAAAAGGAAAAAGTTGAGTCACATTTATGACAGGCTGGAGGAATGAACAAAGAAAAGCTAAGAAAAGGGAAAAGATCCAGGGATGTCTGATGGAACCATTCATGTAAGCCAATGGGTGCCGCCAGTGCTCATAAAGACAATACCTGCCTCATCTCAGATGAAAAAATATGGCGCATGAAGACATAAGTGTTTGTATTGTTACATAACTAGTACGTGAGCATCATTCTTGTCTTCCCACGGGGTTTGGAGGACTTCATAGTGGTAAGCATGTCACAAACAGATGAGAGTTAGTGAGCACCTCATGCATAATCCATCCAGCATCACAGGCCTTGTCCCCTGCCTGCTTCCCTCCGCAGCCTCGAGAAAAGTGAACAGCTCTCTCTCTGCTGCTCACACCAATTGGTGCTCCTGGGGTAGCAGATGACTAGACAATGGAAATATTTTATAGATCCTGTGATTTCAAGAGTAGAAAAAGTAGCTTTTTGAAGAGGAGAAATCACTTAGAGGAAGTGACTAGGGCTGGTCGGCTTTTTATGGTGGTTCCTTTGCCCCCAAAACCTCTGCCCCTGGTGTTGGTTTATGAAAAATCACAACAGCAGGGATTGTTTGGGATAAGATGTGTCTTCTAGGGGCAGGATGTGGCAGGCTATTAGTCATTCATCATCAACGTGGATCGGCTGGTGCAGACTGTTTCCTCTATGAGAGCTGATAGTGGTTGTACCGAGGCAACGGACGTTTGATTTGAAAGCAACTGAGGAGCAATTGGGTGATTGTGGAGCATGGAGCATTTTGAAGGGATGAGAAGGGGTGGGATGCTTCAGTGGGAGCTAGAGAGCAGCTCCCAACCGTGGAGACTAAGAATTGAGGGAGCAGGCCAAAAAGAACAGCCCGAGAAACTTCTCCAGACCCTAATGTAATGGGACGACAGAAATCACAGAGCAGACACCAGAGTGAGGCATCAGGAGGCAGTGCCCCGGGCCCTTCAGCAACCTCTACAGGCGGCTGCTGGTGCTGCTCTGGGGTGGGCTGGGGGTGCATCCTCCAGCGGAGGTGGGAACAGCTGGAACCTCCAGGGCTCCCACGTGCAGCTCTCAGGGCAGACACAGTCCAGGACCTGCTGCAGTGCTGGCAGCACAAGCACCAGCTATGGGAACTCCAACAGCATCTGCCTGGCCCCCTCCATGATGTCCAAGGCCAAGGAGGCTAAGAACTGGCAGGACACGGGGTGGTGGAGAACCACATGAGGAATAACCAAGTGCTGGGAACTGGAAGTGGTTCTACAAGTGTCCATGCTGTGCAGCGAGTAGCTGAAAGGTGAAGCAGGAGATTCTGACCTGGTCTGCATTCCCACTTCCCTCCAGGCCTGTCAGCTTCTTTCCCGTCATCAGAAAAGATTCAAAGAACCCTGGGGATCAGTGGCACAAGGGAATCCCAGTGGCCTTCGTCCCAGTGAGCTGAGCTATGAGCCAGAAGTTTACGGGTGTGGTTGAATTCCAAATGGCTGTCAACAAGGCAGGTCCAGTGGTGACAGATAATGGGAATTTTATCTTGGACTGGAAGTTTGACCAGGTACATAAATGGGGTGAAGTGAACAGAGCTGCCAGAATGGTCCCACGTGTGGTGGACACAGGCCTGTTCATCCACATGGCTGAGAGAGCCTACTTCAGGATGCAGGATGGCTCAGTGAAGAGGAGGGAACAGCCTTTCTGTTGACCTTGCAAGCAGCAGAGTGTCTTCACCCTCGAACCACAGGTCACAGCCAAGGGGGATGTTTCTTTCCAGGGGCCTTTGCCTTCATGTGTCTGTGCCAGGGTGGACAACTGGCAGAAGGGAGAAGGCAGGGCAGTTAAATCCAGTCTTCTGAAGTATTGTTATTAAATATCTTTTTTTTTTTTTGAGATAGGGTCTTGCTCTGTCACCCAGGCTGGAGTGCAGTGGCGTGATCTTGGCTCACTGCAGCCTCCGTTTCCTGGGTTCAAGCAATTCTCTTGCCTCAGCCTTCCAAATAGCTGGGATTACAGGTGCCCACCACCATTCCCAGCTAATTTTTGTATTTTTCGTAGAGACAGGGTTTTGCCATGTTGACCAGGCTGGTCTCGAACTCCTGACCCGAAGTGATCTGCCTGCCTTGGCTTTCCAAAGTGCTGGGATTACAGGTGTGAGCCACTGTGCCCAGCCTGTTATTAAATATCTTTTAAAAGAGAGAAATAGAAATATATATTTTTACTATTAAAGTATTCAGGGTTTTTTAATAAAGATAAAAAAAGAGAAATCATAGTGAGGTCTGAGGATGGGTTTCCTGAGTTGTGCGCTTGGAATAGTAGTGGGAATTAGGGTAAAAGAGTTCACTTTAGGAAATCAGAATTTAGTGTTTCTTCGCTGCAGGACTCCTCTGAGACTTTAATATGCTAATGAGCATCATGCATATCCAAAAAAGACTGCAATATAAAGTGTGTAACAAGTTTATTTTAGCAAACATTTGAAGGGCATCTCAGGGGATTAGTGGTCAACAGGATACATTTTCGACGAATAAATTCTTGTTTATTTGAAACGTCGACATCTAAAATCTTGGGCAGTATTTTCACCTCCGAACTTCAGGTGAAAAGGTGGTGTTAGTTGGGCCATCTGTTTTCTTTCTAATTCTGGAATCTATACCCATAAGAAATGCAAGCAGGTACCATCTGAATGAAGATTGATGGGGCAATGGAAGGAGGTAGGAAAGGCAGCAAAGGCAAAAGTCAGCATTATGAAATCCTCCCAATGCCAAGTGACTCTGAAAAACAGGAGGGGAATGCATTTCCTCCTGCACTCCTCATTCCACAGCTGTGGGACCCACAGTTCAGAGCACCCCATGCTGCAGTTACTAACTTTTCCTCTCCACTGACAATTCACAGACCTGCCCAGCATGTCTCTGTTAAGTCCTACAAGTTTTATCTCCTAAATGGCTCTTGTATTAGCCTGTTCTCACATTGCTGTAAAGAAATACCTGAGACTGGTTAATTTATACAGAAAAGAGGTTTAATTGGCTCATGATTCTGCAGGCTGTACAGGAAGCATGATGCTGGCAACTGCATGGCCTCTGAGGAGGCCTCAGGAAACTTACAGTCATGGCAGAAGGCAAAAGGGGAAGTGAGACGTTTCATATTGGCCAGAGCAGGAGGAAAAATGTGGGGGAGATACTACCTACTTTTAAACAACCATATCTCATGAGAACTCACTCACTATCATGAGAATAGCACTAGGTAGATGGAGCTAAACCATCAGAAACCACACCCATGGTACATTCACCTCCCACCAGGCCCCACTTCCAACACTGAGGGTTACAACTGAGCATGAGATTTGGGTGGGGACATAGATCCAAACCGTATCAGCTCTCAAATAGAACTAGTATGTGATCTAGCAACACCACTGCTGGGTATATATCCAAACAAAAAGACATCCATATATTTAAGAAATATCTGCACCTCCCATGTCTGCTGCAGCACTATTCACAATAGCCAAGATATGGAATCAGCTTAAGTGTCCATCAGTGGATGAATGGATAAAGAAAATATGGTACATATACATAATGGAATACTATTCAGCCTTAAAAAGAATGAAATCCTGTCATTTGCAACAACATGGATGAAACTGGAGGACATTATATTAAGTGAAATAAGCGAGGCACAGAAAGACAAATACTGCATCTTCTCACTCATATGTGAGAGCTAAAAAAAACTGAACTCATGGAGATAGAGAGCAGAATGCTGGTTACCAGAGGCTGGAAAGGGCAGTCTGGAGCAGGGGATAGCGAGAGGATGGTTAGTAGGTACAAAAATACAGTTAGATAGAAGGAATAAGATCTAGTGTTTAGTTGCACAATAGGGCAACTGTAGTTAACAATAATTTCTTATGTATTTTAAAATAACTGAAAAAGTGGAATTGGAATGTTACTAACACAAAGAAGTGATAAATGCTTGAGGTGATAGATACCCCACTTACCCAAATTTGATCATTATACCTTGTATGCTTGTAGCAAAATATCACATGCACCCCACAAATGTGTACGACTACTATGTATCCACAGTAATTAAAAATTTTAAAATATTTAGAAATAGCTCTCAAATCTGTTCCTTCCCTCCGACTCTAATAGTTCCCTAATCTCACACCTGATCTCCCAGCATAGGGCACCACGGGGCTCTCCCGTGTCTGCTCCAGCCCCATCTAGATCATCCTCCGTGCTGCAGTCCCAGCTTCAAACACAAATCAAATCAGGTCAGCACGCCCACCCACCTGCCTCTAGTTGAAAGTCCTCTCATTTTTTCTCGCAGCATGGAGAATCCTTTACTGAGGCTCGGAAGGCCCTGTGTGGCTGCCCCTCACACACCTCTCCTGCCTCTTCTCACCCACACTGTCCCTTGCTCCCTGAAACCCAGCCACATGGGCCCCCTTCCCGCAGATTCCCTGGTGCCATCTGCCATAGGACCTTGGCACATGTGGCCCTCTCTTCTTTTGCTACCCTCCCGCTTTCAGCTCAATCACATTTTCTTAGGGCATGCTTTTCTGGTCTCTCTGGCTGGTTCAGATCCTCCTGTAAGCCCTCATGGTACCATGCACCCCTCCTGTTGACTTCCTGCAGCTGCACTTTGTGTTGATATCTGTGACTGTGTGATTAGTGTCTGCCTTTTGCATTGGGAAGGCCAGTCATATGTTCCATGAGGACAGGCAGTCTTTGTCCATTGTTGCAACTCAACTGCTTAGCATGGTGCCTCATAAATAAGAGAACATCAATCTGGTAATACTATTTTATTTCATGGCTTGAGTGATTGGTTGGACCTAAATCCCTTGACAGCAGAGGTTTCTGCCTGAGGTCCATGGAGTATATATATACCCTTCTACAAAATGTATACAAATATTTGTGCAGTTATGTTTTTCTGAGGGAAAGTGTGCACAGAGGGCTCTATGAACTGCTCCTCTTCCTGCCAAAAAGTTAACCATGGTGGTCCTATAATTATTTGGATTTTCAAAAGAATTACCTCTTACCGAAATGGATCTTAAATAACTAACGTGTCAGGCACAGGAGTGGTTAAGGCCAAGTTCTGACTGATTGGACGGTAAAAGTACAATGAGACACTCTCAGTGTATTGCTTACCTAGAGAGAAAGGAAAGACCCACCAAAGTGCCAGTTCCCCACGGTCCTTTTCCCACATGTGACAGAGCAGGACACCAAGGCAGAAGAAACCATGACTACAGCTTGAGTTGGGAGGAACCCTGTTGCCGAGAGCCCAGTCTTAGACGGCAGCTAAGCAGGTTCATCATCTGCAGTTTTTTTTTCCCAAGAGGGCAAGGAAGGAAACCTCATTCTTCTTCACAACCTGGGATATGATGGGAATTAACCTTCTAACAGCCTCCCAGAAGAGACGGGCAGGGAAGGGGACAGGGCCTTCCAGGGAGGGCCGTAAGTTGCTCTGCCGGCTCAGAGGAGCTGCGATTCAAGTCTCCTCTGCCTGCAGCACTTATGTGGACATGTGCAGGGTGTCCCAGGTGCCAGGGGGAGCAGCTTCTTTACAACAGGTTAACAACAGAGCGTGAATATTTCTAGGCAGAATGAGAGAGGATCATGTTGGCCCATCCAGTCATTCAGTGTGCAGGCAGAATATTTCTCACTGCTGCTTCTCTCCTGGTTTCAAACTGCCGGAAACTCTTCCTGCTTTTCATTCCTCTAATTGCTTACAGTCTCTAAAACCTCAAATGCTTATTTATGTTTTTGTCCCCTAATGGTTCTCACAACAGCAGC
Organism: Gorilla gorilla gorilla; assembly: GCF_029281585.2. Lineage (NCBI taxonomy): Eukaryota > Metazoa > Chordata > Mammalia > Primates > Hominidae > Gorilla > Gorilla gorilla. Next base: position 91,278,598 of record NC_073241.2, on the reverse strand, counting down.
AGTGGACCAGAGCTGTCTAGTTGTAAGAATAAGAATTTTCTGGATCCAGAGCCGGAATTGTTAGGGAGGACTGTGGGGATGCATTCTGCATTTCTCTTTCTTTCCTTTCTTTTCTTTCTTTCTTTTTCTTTCTTTCTTTCTTTCTTTCTTTCTTTCTTTCTTTCTTTCTTTCTTTCTTTCTTTTCTTTCTTTCTTTCCTTCGTTCTTTCTTTCTCTCTCTTTCCTTCCTTCCTTCCTTCTTTCTTTCTTTCTTTTTTTTTTTTTTTTTTGAGATGGAGTCTCACTCTGTCTCCCAGGCTGGAGTGCAGTGGCACGATCTTGGCTCACTGCAAGCTCTGCCTCCCAGGTTCAAGCAATTCTTCTGCCTCAGCCTCCCGAGTAGCTGGGATTACAGGCATCTGCTACCACGCCCGGCTAATTTTTGTATTTTTAGTAGAGATGGGGTTTTGTTATGTTGGCCAGGCTGATCTCGAATGCCTGACCTCGGGTGATCCACCTGCCTCAGCCTCCCAAAGTGCTGGGATTACAGTCATGAGCCACCTAGCTCAGCCACATTCCGCATTTCTAACAATTGCTTGAAAATGCACTGTTTAGGAGTGGAGAATTGTTTGTATTTAAGAGACAGCCTCAGGTAGTGGAAAGCCCAGTTTTGCTGCTGAGAATGTGTGGTGGTGATGATTCATGGATCCGTGGATAAAAATGCTGTCTGCTCCCTGTCTCTGGTGAGCTGACTGTAACAAGGCCTCCAGTGAGGCTTGCGGAGACTCGCTCAAGCTCCCCGGAGGAGGTGAGGGAAAATCCCAGAAGATGCAAATTGAGTTCTCTTACAGTGAAAGGACATAGCCCCTGGTGATAAGCAGCCCACACTCTGGTTTTAATAAGCTTGAGGTTTGGTACTTCTTAGTAATGAGCAGAATTTAAAGGAAATGAAACCAACTCAGAAGTTTTAGCTCATTTGTTGTATAGCAGAAAGTACCAATTAGTGATTGGAATAGCGGTAGGTAATGTCTTGCAACGAAGTGACAAGGTAGAAAAAGGATTTGGTATTTCTCCAGCCTACTTTACGGCTGATAGAATTTTGGTCTCTCTCTCACAAAATAATGTGTAGACCCTTATCTAATTAGGAAACAAGGTGATTGGCTGTCCAAGGCAATGTCATGCCTGAGTAGCATTAGTAAGATCCTCCTTAGTCCAGGAACTGTGGCATGTTTAAAGCCATTGTAATGTTAGCATCAACAACCCTGGAAGGAGTTTTTTTTTTTTTTTTAATTCACCCCGAGAGAATGTTTTCAGTGGAACTCAGCGACATCCTGAAGTTGAAATAAATGTCCATGTATCTCCAAGCAAATGCCCCATGTCTCTTACATTTAACCATACAGAAGAAACAGTAAACAGCATGAATCCTTTCATTTTCCTGGGTAATAGGTAAGTGGCAAAAAGAATTGGCTTTTGACATTGAAGGAGACCCTAAAACTCTGACCTACTGAATGTGTTGCTGACAGCAGTGTAACCACATTGGGGTAGTGCTGGAGATGGGGCCAATCACCATGAAAAACCCTGAACCAACTAGCTGGGCATGGTGGCGGGCTCCTGTAATCCCAGCTACTCTGGAGGCTGAGGCAGGAGAATCGCTTGAACCCGGGAGGTGGAGGCTTCAGTAAGCCAAGATCGCGCCACTGCACTCTAGCCTGGGAGACAGAGCTAGACTCTGTTTCCGAAAAAGGAAATGCAGAATGCGTCACCACAGTCCTCCCTAACAATTCCAGCCCTGGATCCAGAAAATTTTTATTCTTACAACTAGACAGCTCTGGTCCACTGCTGGTGTTATGAGAACAATTAGGGGGCAAAAAGATAAATAAGCGTTTGAGGTTTTAGAGACTGTAAGCAATTAGAGGAATGAAAAGCGGGAAGAGTTTCCAACAGTTGAAACCCTGAAGCATTCCAGGGTTTTCCCTCCAGGAACCTCAAGGGCCACATGAAGGAACACTGGACTTTCTGTAGGATCACTGCTCTTTTGGCATCCATGGAGTCACAGTGAAGGACATTCCCAACAATGTTTTGGGTGGCTGATGGGAAGACAGTGGTCATGGAACCAGAGGATTTGGAAAAACTTACAAACGAAGACACAAACTGGAAACGCAATCCTTGAGTTCTTAAAGGCTTTCTCAGACATGACCTTGATTTGTGCTTTTTTGCCTCTGAAATGGGAGTATAATTCTGCTCTTTCAAAGGTACCATAAGGGCTGATGAATTAAACAACATAAATTATTTTTGCAAATATAAAACTCTAATACAAATAAAGAAATCATAGTAAATATAGACCCTTCATAGCCTATAGAAAGAATTAATGTGGATGCAGAAAGCTATTCTATTTAAATGGTTAAAAAATGAGTAGCAGTTCCTTTCTGTTTGGATTTTAATTTAAGCCTAGGGATTTATGTGAGGAAACACCTGACTGAGCATGGACAAGGACAATTATTTGGAGAGAAAAATATGATTTTGAAATTCACACCCAGTGCCAGGGCTCTGAAGGTGCATGCCAGGTTTCAGGGAACATTGTCTGGTGTCGGGGGAGTACACATGCAGAAATTTACTTTGCTTCTGATTTATATAGTATGAGACAAAAATAAAACATGGGTGACCGTTTCCCTGAGATCTCAGGAATGTTATAAGGGATGTTGTTAATAGAAGGAAACAAATGGAAAAAATTCCTCTGCTCCCATTTAAAAATGTCACCACACTGAAGAGGAAACCTGTAATAGTGCTTATCTCTCAATACAGTTTTGCATCTGAGCTTGGCCAAAGATGTCTCCACGTTTCTCCCTGTTTTGCTTAAGCATCCCAATTCCAATGCCTAATAAACCGATAGCATCCTAGTATTGTTAGGCACACCCAGAGTGAAACCTAATAACTGAAAGCCCATATCAAATCAGAGAGCTGCCCTCACGGGTGAGAGAGACAGGGAGAAGCACAGGCTTTGGGGCTGCCCAGGGATGAGCTAGGAGGGCCGAGGTCAGACTCCTGTCATGATTTGGCTCAAGGGTTTTGCATTCCAGTTTCAATTCAGGTTCCAGCACGTATAGTGACTCATAAACAGGGTACAAACAAGCATGGATGTTGTGATTAACCAAGAAAAAGGAATGGAACAAAGCAGACAGCAAAGTGGGTGGGGCACGTTCCCGGGGTTGCTGCAGAGTCAGAAGCAGGGAGTGACTGCAGGTCAGACTGCATCAGGCTAGGGACGTATATTTCTGAAGGGGAATGGTGAGGGGGACAGAGGTGGTCGGGAGATGCCAGAACACATCCGTCTCATCTTGATGGCAATCTCACTGCAGTATTTTGGTCAAAAGGAGGGAAAAACACAGACTGGATGAGCTGGGTGAGCACAGAGAGAAGTGGGCACCCTGGCTGTGTCCCAGAATTTCCATACGGGGGAACCATGGGCCAGATGAGCAGTGGGACCACCACCGCTCATGAGGGACAACAAGCAGCACTGGGCAGTATTGGGCCTATTCAGGCATGGGGGTAGTGAGGGTAGGGCAGGGAATGGGGATCTGCCACTTGCCTTTCATGAGTGGTCTTAGAAGTCCCAACTTTAGGGCTAATTTTTAGAATCAAGATGTAACTTATATACAGTCAAGCTTGAGGAATGTTTGCATATGCATATACCCATGTAAACAACTATATCTATTACCCCAGACTCCTTCATCCCCCTTCCCAATCAAGACCATCATTCAGAGGCAACCACTTCCTGATTTCTATCATCACAGATTCATTTCACCTGTCCTTAGGCTTCATCTCCATGGAATCGTAACAATGTATACTCATTGTGTCTGCCCTTTTCACTCAACAAGATTTATTGGAGATGTGCCCTTGTTTTTGGATGCATCGGTGGGTAGCAATGTGAAGGGCACACTTTTTCCTTCCTTGGGTGCTACTTTCTCTTTCACTGAGTTTGATGTTAAGTGTTAAGAAGCTAGATGTCATACTATGTAAATTCTAAACCAAAAGAGAAGTCCCACATAAAAAATATCTGACAGCATGCTACCAGGGACATCACAATCCCGTGTCCTGCCGTAGCAACTCAGCAGACATGTTTTTGTTGCGTGGTTTTTACTGTGTGTGCTTCTCTGCCTTCCACTGCGGGGTAAACCCTTCCCCCAGGCTTGTGAAGGTGGCCTTTTGTTTTCAAAGAGCCACAGAACTGCTACTGGCTAAATCACAGGGTGTTTAAGGCTGTGATTGAAATTTAGGAGCCAGCACTCAATGTCACCTTTGATGATCTAAAATTGCACACAAGGTAAACCGGATCTCCCCATAATAGATGGCACACAGAAGCTCATTTTTAGATTGTGTTCTCACAGGGTCTTGCTGCAGTTGATTGATGTTATTAAACTTTAAGGACCCCTCTGGGAAGGAGGTTTGCTCTGAATAGCAGTGTTCTCTGGGAGATTGTGACCTGGTGACCTCACCCAATTGAATCTCTTTCATTTTATAGAGAATCTGAAGCTCCTCATTATGAAGCTGACCAAGAATAGCAGTGCAGCTTTTTCCTTTTCTGCTTTAGCACATTCCAGGGGATCAGGAGCTGAGCTTCCTGAATATAACCGGGGCATGAGCTTATGGAAATGGAACGAGACCAAGGATGTACAGAGTGAAATTCACACATGCTGCACAATGAGCAATGCCGCGTCCCTAACTAAGCAAGTGGCACCAAGGGTCCCTTTACCTTTGGTAACTGTAACATAAACAGATCTCCTTTTTATAGTTCTGTCTCTGCAGAACAGCAGCCCTGAAAAGCTAATTGGTCCTCAGCCATGGTGACAGTGTCTATGCGCTCCCTTGACAGTGAACACTCAGGCCTGTGGCTTTGAAGCCCCTGGGGAGGGAGAAAGAGGGCAGCCAGGGTGGTCCCTTTTCCTGGCAGGAAATTGCCAGATAGGCTTGTGTGAAAAATGTCCCGAAAGAGTGGGTAACCCTCCCCTATGCGAGTGTCTGATTAATACTGAAGGGTGGTGATTTTCTGCACAGCAAGTAACAGACAAAAGCATTTAGAAAGAAGAAATGAAGAAAAGCTAATTTACAAAGACGTGAAGGGAGTCAGATTTCAAAAGGACTGATCCTCCTTAGAAAGAACCAAATACAGGAAGAAAACCATAGCCTTACAAGTTGGTCAAATTTATATTACTTCGTTCTTGGTGGAAAACAATAACTTTTTCACACAATCATCATACTCACACGTGTTGGCATTGTGAAAGTCAGGGATAAAGCCATTTTTTGTTTGTTTGTTTGTTTGTTTTTCATTTAGAGAGTCAGGCAGGGTTGTTGGAATTGTTCAAGTTTTTATTATCTGGGGGAACAGACGTCAACAGAGCGACCCTATTATTTTTGGTTTATCTCAGAGTGCAAACTCTTTCCCCTTTTTTCCTAAGTGTACTATGTCATATTCTTAATCACAGTGAAGCAGAGCAAAGGATCAGTTTTGCCTCGGGAGATCCCTCTTTTGTTCAAGTTCCCTGTCCCTAAGGTGCAGTTTGGTCATATAAGATGCTTAGTGATTTTCTGATTCAGTATCATTAATTTGATATTTTGCTTTATTTGATGATTTTTATTTTCATAGGAGCAATGAGTGTTACACATTACACAAGGACCCCCCCTTTTATTTTAGTTTTAATAAAGCTAGAGCAACATGATATTAAGACTTAAAAGTTAGTGCTGGAGGCCTTGTTAAACCCTTAAGGGTATAATTTACCTTTATATTTCAGAAGTATTTTGTTTTCCTTCTCAGTTGGTCCACTGAGATCAGGAACCAAGAACCATCCAATTCACATCTACCAGCCTTTGCCCAGCCTTTGCCCAAAGTGCCTCTAACTTTTAAAAGTATTAGGGTCTCATCTTTCCCTGATATCTTTTTGTTGTCAATATTCCCTGCCTGCCTTTGAGGCAGGGGTCCCATAAGTCACAGAGCAGACTGTAGATCAATTTCATGGGAGGACCTTGAGGGCCTTACTCCCCACATGTGGAGGCATAGTCCCTGGGCTTGTCTTACCTAATTAGGTGAGGTTTCTGGCATGATCGTGGTTATAGATTTGATTTATCCAATTATGCCCTGGCTGGAAAAGGAACATATTCTTGTTGAACTTATGCAAATAATTTACAGTTACAGAGAGTAGAGGAATTTAGCGAAGGCACTTTGCATAATATTTAATCATTATTATTGTTCCATCTCATTATTTTTTATAAAATCATTATTCCTATATTAATTTATAGTCTATGTTATCTTTCGTAAGACTTTTTTTCCCTGAATTCCGAGGGCTCAGTTGGAACAAGATACCATTTAAAGAAGATTTCACACCAATTTGAACAAGCATAATCTGTCAAATTGAGGGTCAGTGCTAGATTAAGAAGAAAAGGGGTTTCTTGCCATGCCCATTTAAAATAGAATCCTGACTGCAATTAAATCACTGCATTTCATTCACCTAGTCCTAGGGAATTCATTTGTATTTTGTTGATCTTAGACTAAACAGTCTGTTTCCATGAAGTCATTTGCTTTGGGAGGGGAAAAGTTCCAGGATCCTGATTCAGTCTCTTGGTACAGTCTTGCAGTCTGGGGTGAAGAAGTTGGCTCACAATGAGAAGCCTGTGCCTATGAGTCTATTCCCTGTAGGTTCAACTGTCTGAGGATCTGGTTCAGTCCTTTACTTAGGCTCCTTTGATATTTCTTTCAGCATCAATTTCTGATTTGTTTTTGTATTTCAGTAAGTGTGGGGGAAAAGCTGAAAATACTTCTGAATGATAAGATTCAAAGGCTTTGCTCAATTTATTAAAATAATCCTAATATCAGAATGTAAAGAAAAATTCTCTCTTGAGATGCAATAAGCAATCAATTTGTTAGGATTTCGCTGATGCTTGTTCCGAGGTTAAGAACACATAAACAGTGAGGACATTGTGAAATCTTCAGGGTCTCTAATTTATCCCTATGTATTCTGATTGTCATCAATTGACAAGAGTATTTATGTAGAAAACCAAGATGTCTCTTTTTGAAATTAATCTATTTATTTACAGTTACCATGCCAACCTTTGAACATTAACATGTGTTTTTGATTCAAAATTTCATAAGTACTGAAATATTTATATTAATTACATTTAACTTATATGTAATTAATACAGAGACGTTTAGCTTCTATTTTTAATTGCTGGTTTTTCATATTGTGGACGTAAGAGTGTTGAATATTTTAAAACTAGAGAATGCCAGATTATTTCAATTACCTGTTTTTTTACTCTCCATATTATCTGTTTTCTTACAAGGCAAGAGATAAAATCTTTGTCACGCCCAATGGACAACTAAAAAACTCTGAAGATACTTTAGGTATAACAGATATCTTGATAGCATTGGTATTCAACTTTGGTCCTGAATTTGGGAAAGTTAATATCAAAAAGAATTGTCAGAGGTAACACGAGCATTAGTCACAGATGCATGAAGACAAGAAATAGTTTTAGGTAATATTTTAAATAAACACAGCAATAGGTAAAAATGATTATTAGGAATGGTAGCATTTCAAAACTGAAAATCTATTAAAATGGATTCAAAAGTATGACAAAAAACAATGAGTTACAGAGTATTTTAGTAATAAAGGGAACCACTGATACCTGGACATGTTAAACTATTTAACACTTATCTTTTTCATTCTTTCAATTTTTCATTTTAACAGAAGGAAACCCAAATTCTAATTTTATTCTTTCTGATTACCATAGATATCATGATCTGCAGTAAATGATACATAAGCCCTTTGCACCCTATGGACAAACGAATTATCACTGGGCCAATTTTGAAACAATGTTGACTTATTTCTTGGCCTCTTTCAAACTCACTATATTCAGGCTAGTAAGTTTACATTTTGTTCCTTTCTGCACTTGTGGTATACCCCCTCAGATTGTCTTCTATCATTGTCTTATTTTGGCACAAGCAGACAATTTTATTTAAAACAAAACAAACACGCACACAGTGCAATACATCTTTAACAAATCTTAAAGGGACAAGTTTATACATGCATTTTAACCTGCTAACTGATGACAAGAGTACAGTAAAACTAGTGTTTTTAGGAATACAAGATAGGTACTAATAGTTGGATTTTCTATTAGTTTGAAGTTTTAAAGTTAATGATTCTGAAAATACAATTTGAACCAATGTATTGAGGAGAAACAAAGGTCTGTCAGACAGCCATTTAGTGAGAGAAATTATTTCTTTAAAAAATATGGAGGTAGAGGCTGGCTGTAGTGGCTAATGCCTGTAATCCCAGTCCTTTGGGAAGCTGAGTCAGGTGGATGGCTTGAGTCCGGGAGTTTGAGACCAGCCTGGGCAACATAGTGAAACCTTGTCTCTACAGAAAAATTAGCCAGGTGTGGCAGCACGTGCTTGTAGTCCCAGCTACTGGAGAGGCTGAAGTGGGAGAATCTCTTGAACCTGGGAGGTGGAGGCTGCTGTGAGCTGAGATCATGAGTGAGACCACTGCACTCCAACCTGCATGATAGAGTGAGACCCTGCCTCAAAAAAGAAACCAAACCAAACCAAAACCAAAACCAAAACAATAAAACAAATGGACATGGGACAACTGGTATCCACATGTAAAAGAATTAAGTTGGACTCTTACCTCACACCATATGCAAAAATGAACTCAAAATTGATCAACAACCTAAATACAAAAGCTAAACTGTGAAACTCTTAAAAGAAAACTTAGGAGTAAATCTTTAGGATTCTGAATTTAGTAATGGATTCTTAGATATGACACCAAAAGCACAGCAACAAAAGAAAAAAACACATTGCACTTCACCAAAATTGAAAACTTTTGAATGTCAAAAGACATCATCAAGAAAGTGAAAAGATAACCTGTAGAATGGGAGAAAATATTTGCAATCGTATATCTGTTAAGGGCCTAGTGTCCAGAATAAAGAACTTTTACAACTCAACAGCAAAAAGACAAACAACCCAATTTTAAAATGGGCGAAGAACTTGAAATAGACTTCTCCAAATATATGCAAATGGCCAAAATACACATGAAAAGATGCTCAACAACATTGGTTATTAGCAAAGTGCAAATCGAAACCACAATGAGATATGACCTTACAGTCACTACAATAGCTAAGTAAAAGAAAAAAAAACATAAAATAATAAATATTGGCCAGGATGCAGAGAAATTGGAATCCTTGCACACTGCTGGTGAGAATGTAAAATGGTGCAGCCATTGTGGAAAACAATTTTATGGTTTCTGAAAAAGTTAAACATAAAATTACTATATGATCCAGCAATTCTACTCCTGGGTATATACTCAAAAGAACTGAACAGAAGTACTCAACCAAATACTTGTACATGAATGTTCATAGCAGCACTATTCACAATAGCCAAAAGGTAGAAACCACCCGAATGTTTATCAATGGATGAATGAATAAACAAAATGTGGTCTAGCCAGATGTGGTGGCATAAGCCAATAATTCCAGCTATTCAGGAGGCTGAGGAGGAGGATTGCATGACGTCAGGAATTTGAGACCAGCCTGGGCAACACAGTGAGAACCTGCTTCATAAAATTAAGAAAAATTTAAAAAGAAAAAGAAAAAGAAAAAGGAAACAAAAACAAAATGTGGTATATACATACAATGCAATATTATTCAGTCATAAAAAAGAATGAAATACTGAAATACACTACAGCATGGATGAACCTCAAAAACATTATGTTAAGTAAAGGAAGCCAGACACAAAAGGCCACATATTGTATGATTCCATTTATCAGAAATATCCAGAACGGAAAAGTCCATAGAGACAGAAGACTGGTGGTTGCCAGTGGCTGGGGGTAGGGAGGATTAGGGAGTGGCTGTTTAATGTATACGAAGTTTTCTGGGGGTGATGAAAACCACATCTAGTTTTGAAACTAGATATAGAGGTGGTAGTTGTACAACATTGTGAATGTACTAAATGCTATTGAATTATATACTTTAAAATGATTATTCTTATGTGAATTTCAATTAAAAAGCAGGGATTTTCTATGTTTCTATGTATATATACAGATATATATGATATTTAGAATTATAAATTTTAACAAGAATAAACCCTTTTGAACATAAGTTAGTATAAATTATTTAGTTGGACAAATAATTTTACATTTTGTAATAACTATAACTTTCTTGACTCATAAAACTTTAAAGCATTCAGATTAATTAGGCTTTCCATGAGAAAATAAATCCAAGTTTTGTATAAGCTAGAGTATTATTTTTGTATTGTGACTAAAAAACAAGTAGAATATAATCATTTTGAATGAAAATTTTTACCTGACACAAGACTATATTTTAAACTTTTAGATAGATTTATCCTTTATACACCTCTAGATTTACAAACCAAATATTAAAAACTCTTTAAATTGTGTTTACGTCCCTTAGCATTCCTTTGTTTTTTATCTTGTAACCTATAACCAAAGCCACTAATTTATCTAAGAGTTAAACTTTTTTGTTCCTCTGAAGTATAGATTTAGCAAGCTTTTGCAGTTTTTTCCTAAAGAACTTTCATATTGAAAGCATTAAATTTGATTTTCCACATTCTTTCTGCAATTAATTTTACATTTATTTTAAACCTTTAAAATTATTATTTGAAATTGATAATTGTTTCTTTGGTTCTCTATGCCAATCGAGACAAGTCTTCTGCTAAACATAAGCAACTTTATCATGTAAGTAGCTCATTTTCTCCTCTTTGATGTTAGATCTGACTGAACCGGTTAGCCATAGACCACACACAAAATAAAAGAGCTTTATAACCCACTAATCACTGAAAGTTTTTTGAGAGATGAGGAGAGAGAAAAAGAAAAGGAGAGGTGGGAGAAGAGAAGGGAGGGGTAGCCACAAATACAAAATGTAGTAAACAAACTATATAAAGGGAGGTTAATCACTTTCATTTTGCCAGAAGAGAAAGCAATTCTTTTTTTCACACAGGAAAAGAACTAGTAGCTTCATGACTTTTCTAACTTCAGCTGGAGGTAAAAAATAAACACAGAATATAAAACTCATGGATCCAGCCTTTCCAGATCTCAAAAGGCTGTTTGCCTTTTCAGCAGGCGCAGGAAAGTTTCTCGAGTGACGGAAGCTCATAGAAGAAAAGTTTGCTTTGCTGGTAAGTAGCCATCAGCACAGTTTCCAGAGAATCCGAGAGGGAGAAGATAGCCAAGGCTTTTGCCCAAGTTAATTTCAACTGAAGCTCATGAAGATTAGTTTACTGTAAGTTAGGTACATACTTGTACATGGCCTGATGGTTCTTTCCATATCAAATCTTGTTGCCAGCTTAGACTATTTCTAAAACGTGTCTCTTCAATTTATAGAATGTTTGTACTAACATTTCAACAACAGAAGATGTCAGACTCCCCACGCAAAGAAACAAACAAAAAAGATGGGTAAACCCCTTCTGTTACTTGCCCCATTGCCCCTGTTAATGTCTTTCAGCCATTAATAGAGAATTAATTACTGCCCTTCCTCAAACCAGAAATGGAACCAGACTTGATCTAGAAATGCAAATAGAAACAACTCCAGAAAACTACAGTTAGGAAAGAAAAAAAAAAAAGGCAGTGATGGTAAAGCTTTATTCTTGTATGAGATTCATTTTAGAAACCAGAAGACTTGTCCTGATTTAACAGCACATGTGGTAAATGTGGCTCTTTGGTAAAATAGTTTAGTCAGCTCAAGCAGTTAAGGGTGAGGGTAAAACAAACAAACAAACAAAATTTTTTTTAACAAAACTAAGGTTTATAGGACCTGCTCAAGTTTTTCTCGAGGGCCATAACTAGGCAGAAGGACTGTGTTATTTTGGGTTCATCTCAAGGTGCAGCTGGTCTTCTTTTTTCTTATTTTATGTCATGTATTTAAGATGGCAGCAGGGGACAGTTAGTTTTGGGGGATATGACAATGTGAAGTGTTTTCTGGAGTCTTTGGGGTCTCTAATCACACCTTGCAAGTTCTCCAAAGAATGAACAAGTCTGGTATGGTTTGGATGCTTGTCTCCTCCAAATTTCATGTTGAAACATGACCTCCAATGTTGGAGGTTGGCCCAGTGGGAGGTGTTTGGGTCATGGGGTGGAACCTTCATGAATGGCTTGTTGCTGTCCTCCCAGTAATGAGTGGATTCTCACTCCACTAGTTCACACGAGAGCTGGTTATGTAAAAGAATGTGGCACCCCTTCCTCTCTCTCTCTCACCACATGACACGCCTGCTCCCCCTTTGCCTTCCCACCATGAGTAACAGCTTCCTGAGGCCTCACCAGAAGCCTAGCAGATGCTGGCACCATGCTCGTACAGCCTGAAAAACCATGAGCCAAATAAACCTCTTTTCTTTATAAATTACCGAGTCTCATGTATTCCCTTTATAGCAAGGCAAAATGGACTGACACAAGGTCCTTGCAAGAGAAAGGTGCCAAAACTGGATTTTAAAAAAATGAAGAAGTCCTGAAAATGATGGCATGGTGGCAGCTGGCTGTTGTGACCTACAGCTGGACTTCGTGGGGCAGGGCTTCCCAATCCTGGGTATACATTAGAAACATCTAGGGAGCTTTTAAAAAAATAACAGTCCTCATGTCTAACCCTTAGAGATCTGATTTAGTTCTCCTGCGGTGAGGCCTGGATATTGGTTTGCTTTTTTAAAGCTCGCCAGGTGATTCTATACGCAACAAGAGTTGAGAACCAACATCTACAGCCCCCAGTTTTCCAGAAGCTGCTTGAATCTACCCAAAGAGAGTCTACCAAGCTTCTGAGCCTTCTTGTATGCTTTTAAAGCTGCGTCAACATATTTTCCAAATCCTGCTGGAGAAACAGGAAACCAAGCTTGTGTTCCAATTTGTAAACCTAAAGTAGGGCACCCTAAGGGCAGGAGACAGAGTCTGGTCCCAGGAGCTGGGAAAAATAGTTTGGTTACAAGTATTTGAACTGGGAAGAAATCATTTTAAAAAGTCCATCAACCATCAGGTTTTGGTCTTTGAAATGAATTTACACTCTTCTGTGGGACTTCAGTGTTTGATCATTCAGATCAACAAACATATTTATTATTCACTCTATTCCATGCTTGTTTGAAGCCTGCTGTTTTCCTCGTAGAAGAGGATATGGAGGTGAATGAGTCTTGAGAAAGCTCTAGAACAATATTTCTCAAGTATGCACAGTGACATAAATGTTCGGGGAAAAAAGAAATTTGCATTTAGCTAACTCTAGGAGATACTGCATATTGTTCTCCTCCTCGTGATTCATAATGCACATTAACATTTTAAGGGATCTAAGAAATTCTACACTAATTAAATGAGCGGTTTCCAGATTTCAGTGACTAGGAATTATCTCCCTTTCTTTCTTTTTTTTTTGTCCTTCAGGTAACAGCCATTATCATCCTGCAGAATTAGTGGTCCATGAAATACACTTTGGGCAATGCTTTATTACGGGATTTTATCTCCAATTTTTTTTTGGTGGAGGGGGGAGGTAGTGGGAAATAAATCTCCAATTTGTGTGAGAAATAAATGCTTCATACTAAAGCATTTTTAAAGCCTCCAGCTCGATTTAGGGGGTTTGGCCAGGAGCCATGGCAGGAGGTGCTGTCAATGGAGGTGATTATCCAAGGCCTCCATTTTGGTGTGTGTTCTGTGGCACTGTGATGTGTTTGTGGCCATCTCTGCCACTAGCCTGTGCGATACTGAAGGGTGTGATGTGTACCTGTGTTGAATGAATGATTCATTCATTTTGCATTTATTGAGTGCCTCCTGAGAGCCAAGCCCTACACAAGAAGGTAAGACTGGGCTTCTGCTGTAGTGAGCACCTGAGCAGGGTCATGTTCCTCTCCACCATCCTAAATTTCTAGGCCCAGGAATTGAACGTGTCTCACTTGTTCAAAGAGATTAATATGTAGCAAGGGGCCTGGTTGAAGCAGAGTTATTCTTTGCTGGAGACTAGTCATAACCCAGTCTCCCCAGAGAATCTGAGAAAGAGAGGCCAGGCGGGACTCTGTCCTGCTTGTGCCCCAGTTAATCTTCCACTGGGACTTCCCAAAATTGGCTCATTACAACTTAAATATTTCCTTGTACAGGGCCTGATGGTACTTCTTTCTATATCGAATCTTGTTACCAGCTTTGGATGATTATGAAACTTGTCTCTCCTCATTTTACAGGATGTTTGTATTAACATTTCTACAGTATACATTTTCAACATATTACTGAAATTACTTTTATCTTCCACATTGTTTCAGTGACAAACAATTTGCAAGATGATCAATCTCATAAAGCAGTAATGTCAAGATGACAGCAACCTTATGCAAAATTCATAAGTGTTGCCTGGAAGAAGTTAGTAGTGGCCAGAACTTAAAGAAATGCTATTATAAGTATTATCATTACTGTAGGTGATCATTATTAAATGACCATCTGAATACTTTTGATATTGGCCACAATAATTGATTGCCGTGAGTTAACTAGTCACTATGCATTTGTTGAGTGCCTCCTGAGAGCCAAGCCCTACACTAGAAGATAAAATAATGGGCAAAACGATTCCTGCCCTTGGACTGTTTCTAATCTAGTTAACAAGATGACTTTGAACAGAAGCAATAAATGTATGCAAAAGCAACTCAAAACTAACTGATGGAGGCTAAATGACACATTTGTACTTAAAGTGTGGAGACCAAAGAAGGGGTCAAGAGGGGATGAATTAATCAGAAAACATGGAGACAATGAGTTTTAAAGGAGAAATGGTGGCATTTACAGGTAAGGAAAATAAACCTCAAATATATCTATTTAGTGAATTATTTAGAACAGCACTTATACATCAAACAAACAAAAAATGTTATTTTTCAAAGATTTGCTTATGCCTTGAATTTTTGAAGTGGGAATGTAAGTGAGAGGGGATTAGGGTCTTAGGAATGTGACACTTAGTGCTGCCATCACTGAGGTCCAATTGGGAATGAAAAATGATTAAGTGGAAGGGTTAAAACCATTTAAGATCATAGTTCCTGTCTTATTGACTAAGAGGAAGAAATAAAGCACTGGCCCCAAAACAGCAATATGTAGCCCAAATCTGTATTTCTTTCTGAAACTCGCAATGGAGGCAAATATTTTTCTCCAGGCCCAGGATTTAATGCACCAGAACTAGGAAGCAGTTTAAAGACTATAATGAGGAAATTGAATCTGAGCACTCCCTAACCCTTTCAACATTTTGATCACTTTCTAAATTTAGTCTGCAGAAGGTGAAATTCTTGTAGCAGAGAGCAGTGCTCACTCTGCTCTGTGGCCGCTGAGATGTTTATAGTCCATATGTTCAGGTGGAAATTTGATGTTGGAGTTAAAATTAGTGGCAAACACCATAAGCGGGCCTGATATGAGAGCCGAGGGGAAGAAAAATTAGGAGAAAAGAAGATAAATTAGGAGATATAAAGAATTACATCTTCATGTCTTCACAATTCTGTTCCATGCAGAAGAAATCCAAAAGACAAACTCAGGAAGGGCTTGCATGCTCTGAGTATATTGGTTTTCCTAAGTCATTTTAGACTGTGAGATACTAAACAAATTCTATGCAATCCTCCGTGAAAAATGTTGGATTCAGAAAAAGAAAATAATTATTGGCTGCCCCTTGATCATTGTTGGGGAGCAGATTGGAAAGAACAGATTGTTTATATTTCCTAGTCTTTCTCTTTGACGATGCTCTCAAAAGTCACAGATGACAGGACAAAGTGATACTTAAAGAACTGGTTTGTAAATCGTTAGAAGACTCTTAGTGTCCAGGCTACTAAATCCTTTGTCAAGGCTAAGGTTAATTCAAATCTTGGGACCACCTTAATCCCTTTCCCAGAGCTCTCTCTTTGAACAGCCTCAATACTGGCAAATCTTCATCCTTTGAAGGGTTATTCTGAGGATTAAAGGGGATAATATTTCTAAAGTGCTTCATGCAATTCCTAGCCCTAAATAAGTGGAAGGCTTTGTGGATTTTTTATTTCGGCTATTATTAATATTAGATTTGAGTTTTTGCAAGCAGTGAAAAGCCATTTAGGGGAAAGTCTGATGAATAAGGAGAGGCGGGGGTGCGGTCAGGCCACGATGTGGTATTTGGAATCCAAAATGCAGGCAAAAATGGTGCGATTTTATGTGGTTCATAAGCTGAAAGTTAAAAGTTAGGTTTCGCTCAAAGCTACTAGAAAAGAGAAAGTTTCGAAAATATTTTGGAGCACGTCTGTGCATGCTCAAGGTATCAGGGTTCATTTGTATGTATACTTCCTGGTGTGCTTTCTGCAGGGCAGCATTGGGTGTTTAAGGGGAGTTTGAAACCCGTCAGGGAAGTCTCTGTTGCTTAGGTTGTGGTTGCAACAAGCCCAAAGGTTCACCTTGCTCCTGTCTAGTGCCTTCTGGGAATAAAGAAGATGCAGTTATCTCTTATGAACAAGCCCAGAGGAACAGCCTCCAGAGGTGGCCTCCCTTTTGACTTCATGATGCAAGGAGTTTGGGTGGTCAGACATACCTGGATTTGAATTCTGGCTCCAACATTTCCTAGCAGTTGGGCAGATTAGGTAGTCATTCTGAGTTCACTTATCTTTTCTAAAAAATTGGGGCAGGTAACACAATCTTCAAAGAAGTTTCTGATTTTGTTTTTATTTTTTGTTATGAAAATTTTCAGAAATCTAAAAAATTCATCAGAATAGTATATAGAATAGTATATATCATAAGCACCTGTGTATTCATAACCCTGGTTTAACACCTATTACTTTCAGCCCATCTTATCTTTTCTCTACTTTAACTCATCTCCCAACCCCAGATTACTGCAAAGTAAATTACAGGTATCGTGTCATTTAATTAATAATTATTTTAGTTGGAACCTCTAAAAGATAAGGTCTGTTTTTAAAAACTGTAACCACAGTGCCGTTGTCACACCTAAAAAAATGATTAGTAATTCCATAATATCAAATATAAGCTATCAAGTCAGTGTTCAAATTTCCCCAACAGTGTCATAATAGTTTTAATAGTTGGTTCAAATCAGCAGTAAAATCAGGTCTCTACACTGCAACTGGCCAATATGTTTCTTACTATGACTGAGACAGGGTCTTGCTCTGTCACCCAGGCTGGAGTGCAGGTGGTACAATCATGGGTCACTGTAAGCTTGACCTTCTGGGCTCAAGTAATCCTCTCACATCAGCCTCCCAAGTAGCTGGGACCACAGATGTGTGCAACCATGCCTGGCTAATTATTTAAAAATTATTTATAGGGACGAAGTCTCACTATGTTGCCCAGGCTGGCCTTGAACTGGACTCAAGCGATCCTCCCACCTCTGCCTCCCAAAGTGTTGGGATTATATGGTTGGGTGAACCACCATGCCCGGCTTTGCATGGCTCTTTTAATCACAGATTCTCCCTCCCTCTCATTCTATCACCTTGCTATTTCTTCCTTTTTATTGAGGTAAATTCCCTTGCAATTTGTCGTTTTGTCTTGTAGAGTTTCCCACAGTCAGTCAAGAGTTGCTTATGATCTCTAGGAATTGGGTAGTCCTGAGACAGGCAGTCTTCCTTGGTCAGTAAGAGCCCACGGGTTTTAAAAATGTAGGTGATATTATTATTCAGATATGGTTAGGCAACAGATCAGGAGAGGATGGCTTTTGAAGATAGTCTGTTACTCACAGTTCCCAAGAGGAAGTGGCCACACAATGCCACTGAGGGGCTTATAGGGAAGTGTCAGGGTCAGTCAGAAGGCAGACATTGTGAAGAAAACGGGGCAAGAGTTTTTACTGTGGTTTCCATGGGAAAGGCAAGATAGGATAAACAAATTTAGAGTCAGATAATTTGAATAATTTCACCGGGTCCTGCAGTATAAGGACTATCTCCGGTGGTCTGGTATCTGGGCTTGGGGTTATTAGGGCAGGAGAGTATTGGTCTGGAGTGTAAAAGCTCAACAGAGGTTGTAGGCGTGTTGTGGGAGGAGGTAGGTATGGCTTTGGATTGTTGCTTTGCATACGAAATGCATGATGCATGCTTGAAAACAGGTGGTTTATTATCTCTAGGAACTGTGTGGCCCTGGAACAGGCAATCCCTCTTGGTCAGTAAGGCCCCAGGTATCAGACCATCAGAATAAAAAAATACATGCTTAATACACAAGATGTGGCTTATTGCATCCCTATGATGTCATTTTGTATCTTTCTCTCGTCCTATATTTGCTATAAATTGGTAATAAAATATAGAGGCTTGTGTGGATTCAAGTTCTATTTTTTGTGACTTCCACCACAAAGAAGGCAATATTCAATTATCTTCTTTTTTCTTATGGTAGTAGCATTTGATGAGCAATAGCTACATTTATTATTTAATTAGGGATTGCAAAAAAATGATATTCTAATTCTACCATTCCTTCTTCATTTATTAGCTTGATAATTTTTTCTGTAAAGAGAAATGTCTCCTCATCTACTATTTGGTATCTCAGAGAGACAGTCTGTACAGGAAAGGTAGGCTAAATACTTAATTCTTTCCTTTTATTTACCTGTTTTCAAAACTAATGTGTTGGTGTTAGCATTCTCTGAAAGTGACCAGTGGGTTCGTTTCATAGGTTTAAACATATGCCATTTGTTTCAATCCATTGTAATTATTTTTCTTATTGATATTGAAATTGTTCTATTTTTGGCCACTGGGAGCTTCTGCAAGCTGCCTCTTGACTCCCTTTGACATAACACCAGTGGTCTTTGATAACTGCCTGTCTTTTGGAATGAGAAGAGTTCCAGGCTGATGTTAAACACTTCCCATCCCACACTTGGAATCAGCTGTATCACCAATGATCCATGCTCTTATTGATGGAAGGTGCATTTAGAGACTATCATTACATTGTTTTCCAGTGCTCATTGCTTTGAAGTTGGTTCTTGTTTCAAAGGCTTTCTCAATGGACAAAGCAAGAAAATCCGTGTATAGATAATTGGCTCACATGTTTATTACTTCTCTTTTGACCATAGGTTTCCCCTCTCCTTTTTTCTTTTTTACTTAGGAATATTCTCCTTTCAATTTGGTTAACTTCATACTGATACTTCCAACATAAATTCAGGTTCTCAGGTTTTTAAAAACTTTTCCAATAATACCTCTGCATCACCTTTTTTGTTGCATAAAATTCTGGCACCCATCTCAAACCAATATATTTACTCATTTGATTTATCTAAAAAAATACAGAAAACACTAGGGGAATAATGATTGCGGCATTACCACCAACGATGTGATAACCAAAAACGTTTTAATTTTGTAATAGTTCTTCTTGTGTTTAGGTTGTATTTTGTAAGGACGTCCATTTGGATTTGGTGTTTCGGACTCATTGAAGTCATCCCTTTCTGTATGGGCACACTGCTGGCTTGATTCTCCCAATGAGCCCATTCACTTTCTGTACTTTGCTTTAGATTTTTAAGGGTTGCATGTTTTTTAAAATTAAAGTGTGGGGTGCAGTCAAGGTGTATTCAGAAAAAGCCAGCTTTTATCTCAGCCTTCTCCACCCTATTCCCTGTGCTCCCATTGTTTCAGTTTTTGGTTTATCTTTCCTTTTAATTTTTTCAGTATAAGAAAATTTTTAAAATATAAATAAATATTTATTTCTCCTCCTCTTCTAAGATATGATCCATACTTTTCTCCACCTTACTTCTTTTCACTTAATACATGCTGAGAACTACTTCATAGGAATATTTTAAGTACTAAATAAAACAAAAGTCCACAGTCCCTTATCCATAGTTTCAAGATCCTCAAAGCTTTGAAAACCCAGAATTTCATTATAAGCTTGCGGCAAATTCATTCGGAAAAAAAAAATCAAATCTAAACATGAATAAAGTTGTTTATTGTCTTATTTTTTATGCTTATGTGCACATTGATACATTTTTGATGCTGGGGCATTTAATATATTCGCTTATGGGCCCAGCCTCATACCTCAATGGAGGTGTTAAATAATAATGGTATGTGCATTGTATTACCTTTCAGAAACCTGCAGGTTATGAGTTCTGAAATTTATCTGGCTCCCAGGAGTTCAGATAAGGCATTCTGAACCTGTAATACATAAATCTTTTATCAGTAACTTTTAATCACCTTTCTTTCCCCAGCAATTTTTTGTAAAGGATTATGACCTTAATGCTCAGTGTCCCATTTGATAGTAGTATAACCGGATAAATATGATTCTCACAATACAATTTAAGTGAGAACCAGAAACCCATGGATTTTCCTTGCACAAGCCAATATTGGCTATGGTTTTAAGACTTCCTTCTAGATAGGGCGATTTCAGGGGCAGAGACTTCTGGCTAGAGAATTAAAAGAGTTACAATGTTAGTATTTTGAAATTTTAAGATAATTATGAAGTAGATACATTTTAAAGAAAAACGTGGCTAGAATATGTTCACAGAATTCTCAGATTTTGCTGACCTCTTTTGTGTTATAGTGTCATAGAATTTTGAGGTGGAAGGCATATTGGTCACTGCTGGTAGGCATCTTCCAGAAAATCTAGATTGACCATGACTTGAACAAGAAAGCTTTTCTAAGTCTGCCTGTTGCTTTTACAAGGGAACACTGAATTTATGGTGCTTATAGCCGGCAGGTATGAACTATAATTATAATAATACTGCTCTACTTCACTGCCAAGTAGCTTTTGGAATTATTACATCACAGGCTTTATATAAGAAGTAACATAAGCCAAACTTTTTCACAAGTGGGGAAAATGGAGTTGTCTTATGATGGGTTGTATAACACTCCCAGTAGTTGCTGCCTATCCTTGTGAGAGGATGATGTGTCCCATTGACAGGACCACTGGACTTGCTCTGGCCCACAGACTGAGTGGAATAACGTGGGCCTCTTCTGGGAAGAAGCTTGAAGAGTCAGCATGTTATTTTCTGTGTGTTCTCTTCCCTCTGCCACACATCTAGGCGGGTCTGGGACAGAAACTTCTCCAACAGCCTAGGTCTGAGAGGGAGGATGATGGGGTGCAAAGCCACTGCTACCCTGTGACAGACACATGGCGTGAGTGAGAAATAACCTGTTGTAGTTATAAACCAGTGAGGTCTGGGAGTATTTTGTTACCACAGCATAGCCTAACTTATACTGACTGATACCTTGCTAGGGTCATGCAGCCAATAGCTAGATGTCATGGGGAGCCCCAGTGTCCAGACGAAACCCTTGAGTTTTTACTAGCAGGTAGCAGTTGCCTGCTTGATTTTCTAAAGCTCACTTTCCTTACCTATTCTAATTTTTGAAATAGCTTGAGGCCCCTGATTAATATTCATGAAGTTCTTTGAGATCCCATGCATACAGCAAATATTAAGTATTAAAACACCAGTATCTTTAGATATAGCAAGTGTTAAGTATTATAATTGGTCCCACCATCAGATGGGGAGTGAAAACAAGGTGACTGAGTGATGAGTAATCTGAGAAGGAGAAGAAAGATGAAAAGGAGACAAGAGGCATATCATGATGGATGAATTTGTTTGATATTTTAATTTTCCTTGCTCTGAACTGACAGGGAGAACTTTTGAAAGAAAGGTGCTTTCATCAATCTTCTCATTTCTTCACCGGAATAAGGAGATGGGAAGGATTCATTTCATGAAAAAATGACCACTCCCAGGATGGAATTTTTAAAAGTTTAGTTTGTGCACCTCATCTTTTTGTTCCTACATGCTCATACGAATATGCTGGCTTTGGGGGTTGAAGGGCCCCCCTCCTTGCTTTTTTCTCCTTCTCCTTTTTCTTTCATTTTTGTAAAAGAAAACCCTGGCCGGGCGCAGTGGCTCATGCCTGTAATCCCAGCACTTTGGGAGGCAGAGACAGGCAGATCACGAGGTCAGGAGATCGAGACCATCCTGGCTAACACGGTGAAACCCCATCTCTACTAAAAATACAAAAAATTAGCTGGGCGTGGTGGCATGTGCCTGTAGTCCCAGCTGCTTGGGAGGCTGAGGCAGGAGAATCATTAGAGCCCGGGAGGCGGAGCTTGCAGTGAGCTGAGATCACGCCACTTCACTCCAGCCTGGGCAACAGAGTGAGACTCTGTCCCAAGAAAAATAAGAAAGAAAACCCCTAGGGCCAACCTATTACACTAGTACCATGTCCGTATCAGAAGGTGTAATTATAAAGGCCTTCATAGCTCTGGGAGTAACAAGTCTTAGATAGATTATGGAATTGTATATCCTCATTGATCAAATAATTGTAAGCTCCAGCATGTTTATTCCATGATCTATGGATATTTGAAGATATCAACTAAGAGTGGGAGAAGATGTGTTAATCAGGAAGCCAGGAGAACTCTGCCCCTTCTAGAAATTCCGTTTAGTGCCCCCTGTTATCAAAGAGATCTCGAGTCCATGTATCACATGCCATCTTGCTTCTATTTCTACTGAAAATAAAAATTGCCTGAATAAAAAAGCCATGCATATGTGCTAGGATTCTATACACACTTATTGAATGCCTACTGTGTGCCAGAATTTCTAATACTTATCCCCAAAATAAGCAATTTGGAATAATTTGGGGATTGGCACAAGATTCTGAATTGTCTTGGACCCAACTCATAATTACAGAACAATGGAAGAGATGGGAATAAAAGCATCAATTTGGCTTTGCTTATAAAATCTCAATTAAAATGTGAATTGAGAAGGCAAGAAGGACCCACAGATAAGCATCCAAATGGAAAAGGATCAAACTGGGTGCTGGTGTAGGGGAGTGTGTGGAGCTTTGTAAGCTGTCAGATGATTTATCAACCTTTGGGCAGCTAAGTGGCCAGGATCAGAGATGGAGATTCACCAGCCGAGATACTCATGGACTCACTGACTCACTCTGAGAACTTGTATTACCAGGTAAAACATGCATTTCTTTTGAAGGATGATTACAGTACAATGACTATGATGGGCCACATTCTAATTTGTGTGGAAGTTCCAAATAATGCAGAAAAAAAATTAAGAACGTGGAGCAAATATATTTACATTGACCACCAGTGTTTTACTCTCTAGTTCTGACATAACTGTAGGAGAAAATATACTTAATTCCATCCTGGTGTCAGCACGAATTCAATTCTTTAGTCACCTATAATTTGAAGACAGCAAAGTAACCTTTCCCTTCCATCAGCTTTTTTGCTGCTCATAGATGTTTGAACAGGTATGAGAGAAATAAGTTCTGGCAAGCAACAACTTGCAACTGCAGCTGTTTCCATTGTTTGCGGATAAAAGAAGACAATGCAAGTTCAGTCCACCACAACAGGAAGCCTATTGGCTGTTGTCAGTAAAGCAAGATCACGGACCAAAAGGTAATTCTTCACTGAGCCCTAATTTACTGTTTAATGACTTCCCCATAGTAGTCTGAAAGGCACAGGAACCCATGTCTTATGTCAGCAATACTTCTCTGCTGAAACACTAATTGGCCAGAGTCAATGGGATTGGCTGGGGCTGTTCCTGACTGTTTTGCTCAAAAGGCACCAAAGACAGAAAGGCATTCTCTCATGGGGCCAAATCAGGTAGGTTTCGCATATTGTTGTTACAGAATCATTTGGGAAAGGGGCTGGGAAAAGAAAGCTAGAGCGGATAATTCATGAAAACATAACCAGATAAAGCCCTGCCCTGACATCCAATGCCCCTGCCTCCCATTCCAAGTAAAAGATTTCTTCTGGACCTCTTAGGGAAAGGTGGCAGAGCCATCCATTGATAGAATTTAAGTCCTGGTAGCACAGCTATAAGAAGGCTTAGATGGCATTTACATTGCTGAGATTTGTGGTGGGGTGAGCTACGCAAAAACATAAGCAATTAAAGAAATGGTGATGGAAAGTTATCGAAAGACAATTTAGAATTTCATTAAGAACTAGAGGAAAACAGGTTTGGGGTCAAAGAATCACAAGAAAGAATTCTTCCATGTTGAGGTAAAAAGCTGATAATGTTTGATGATCTCACAAGGCCAATTGGCCATGCAAGCTTTATTTTTTTATTTTTATTTTTATTTTCTTTTGAGACAGAGTCTCACACTATCACCTGCGCTGGAGGGCAGTGGCGCCATCTCAGCTCCTGCAGCCTTCGCCTCCCGGGTTCATGCCATTCTCCTGCCTCAACCTCCCAAGTAGCTGGGATTACAGGCACCCACTGCCATGCCCAACTAATTTTTTGTATTTTTAGTAGAGATGGGGTTTCACTGTGTTGGCCAGGCTGGCCTCAAACTCCTGACCTCATGATCTGGCTGCCTCAGCCTCCCAGTGCTGGGATTGCACATGCATGCATTTTTAATGTATTAGTTATCGATTACTGTGAGAAAAATTACTACAAAACATAGTGTCTTAAACACACACACACACACACACACACACACACACAACTCCAAACATCTGTTATCTCAACACAGTTTTGAAGGTCAGGAATCCACAGATGGTTTAGTGGTTCTGAGTTAGGATCTCTCAGGAGGAGGTTGCCCGAAGATGTTAGCCAGGGCTGCTGTCATCTGAAGGCTTGACTGGGATGGGAGGACCTGCCTTCATGGTGCCTGACTCACACTGCTCTTGGCTGAAGCCCTCAGCTATGTGAGCTTCTTGCTATGTGAGCTTCTCCATGGGGTTGCTGTAGTGTCTCACAACATGGCAGCCAGCTTTCCTGAAAGAGAGTGATTCAAGAGAGTGAGTGAGAAGGAAGCCACAATGCCTTTTATGACCTCTCAGGAATCTCACATGCTCACTTCTGTTGAAGGACAACCATGCTCAAGGGGAGGGAAATTAAGCCCCACCTTTTGAAGGCAGGAGTAGCGAGGAACTTGTGGGCATATTTTAAAACTACTACAGTAACGAATCAAAGTAAAGATTCTATCCTTGTGTAGCAAAAAGCTATTTTTGATTATTTAATGTGAAAAAGTGTTCATTTATTCTCTATCATTTAACCTTGGATTGATCTCCCTTTGCTTATGTAATAGGGTACTGATATGGTTTGGATCTGTGTCCCCACCCAAATCTCATGTCAAATTGTAATCCCCAGTGTTGGAGGTGGGGCCTGGTGGGAGGTGGTTGGATCGTGGGGGCAGTTTCTCATGAATGACTCAGCACCATCTCCTTGGTGCTATTCTCGTGATAGCAAGTGAGTGAGTTATCACTAGATCTGGTTGTTTAAAAGTGTGTGGCACCTCCCCCACCTTCCTCCTGCTCCAGCCATGTGAAGCGCTTGTTCCCCCTTTGCCTTCTGCCATGATTGTAAGTTTCCTGAGGCCTCCCCAGAAGCTGAGCAGATGTCAGCATCATGCTTCCTGTACAGGCAGAACCATGAGCCAGTTAAACCTTTTTTTCTTTATATATTACCCAATTTCAGGTATTCCTTTATAGCAATGTGAGAACAGATTGATAAAGGTACTAAAGAAGAACCTCCTTTTAGGTGAAAGGTGACTAGGAAAGAGTGAATGTGTCTGGCTTGTTTAAAACAAAAATTGGAATTTCCCAATTGACTTATCTGGGCAAGGTTCTAGCAAAAGCCATTCAGGAGTCCCAGCAGAGAAGCTGCATCAGAGCCACACCATGCCCACACAGTTTGATTAAATTCTCTTGGCCACTTGGTGGTGGAACCTGATTGTGTTTGTTTCTACCCTTGATCAGTAATGGTGTCTGTTCTGTGTTGTGTACGTACTTTCTGGGACCAGAAATTTGGGAACTGGGAAGGCATGGCCAGACATGGAGTGTCATGTTCAGTGCTGAGGAAAAAAACAACAAAACAAACAAAGCCAAGCCCATCTGATGGACGTGGATGGAGACCTGTGGCTGTGCCATATGCAGATTCCCCAGAAGACCCCAGAGCAGATGGAGAATGTGCTGCCCATGTCCCCTCGGACCTTACCACTGCAGTGCAGGCTGGCTGATTTCCAACAGTCGCCTCTGCCTGTCTTTGTTTGAGGGCTTTCTCTAGAAGCTGGAGCCCGATCTGCCAGCTTATATTAATGCTTCTCAACAGCAGCCCTCAACTAATACCTAATGAGAGCTAGTGCATAAATCCCCAGCTCCCTTGTCCCTCAGGTGGGATGACTCAGAGGCATGCATTTTACCGTGGCTTCTCAGCACTTCCCAGTGGGATGGAGCTCCAGTTGCCCGCATCGGTAACTGGCTTGACCACGCACACTTCATCAGCTGCCTTCTCTTTTCTCTCCATGACCTCCTTCTTTTACTATGTTTCCTAGAACCACCTATCACATAAACTACTTGCATTTGAACAGATCCTTGAGACAGAGTCTGCTTTTTAGGGAACCCAAATTAAGACAGTGAATGATATGACCACTGTCTTCAAATGTTTGGATGACTGTCTTGTGGAAGAGTGATTAGATCTATCAGTCAAAGAGGAGACTTAGGACCACCAGATAATATTAATAGTTATTAGAAGGTGGGTTTAGTTTAGCATAAGGATATACTATTATTATTATATCCTTATTGTAGCATGTACTATTACTATTTGCTATTTAGCACATGCTATTATTCTGTAGTAACTCAATATGTCTACAGATGGACTGCCTTGCATTGGAAGGTAATATACTCAGTATCACAGAGGCTGGTTAGCCACCAGAGATCTGTGATTGATATGGAGCCCAAACCAAAGAACTTCTAAGGTCAGAGGGAGGTTTCCTGTCAAGCAAATGAAACGGAAACTTCCACCTCCCACTCGTGCAAAGGATCCTTGTAAGTCCCTAGCAACGTGTTTATTGGACAACCATTTCTGTAAATTTGCAGATCTTTGAATCACAATTTATGAAGACCACTGTCTGTTTCTACTTCAGCTTAGTTTTATTCCGTGACTCTTTTGAAACAAAATTGATCAGAATTCTGGGGCTTGTAGGTAATATGTGTGCAGCAGTGCTGGAAATGGATACAACCTTTTGTGAAGTTGCATGTTCTTATGCATTTCAACATATCAGATTGAATTTTAGTGTATCTGACACAGCTTGTCCTGACAAAGCATAGTGGTTCCAGATGAAACAGCATGCAAAATTGCCACTAACACAGCAAAATAGCGGAAAAAAACAAGTGACAATATCAGAAAAGAAGTTTCAGTGACAAAACTCATGCACTAAGAGTAACTTGATAACAAAATTATGTCACTCTATACAATGTAACAGCAATTACAAAAGTATTCTGATTTAGCGCATTCTTTAATTTTAGATTGTTAATTTTTTTCATACTTATGAACCAATCAAAAATTTAAATATGACAGGAAGGAAGTATCTTAGCGGAAACCCAGAGTGTAACTTGAAAGAAAATGGCTGTAGTATTCCTCAGCTTTCGAACATTTATAATCTGTTGAGATCTCTCTTCTCTTTAGAAATAAATATTCAGTTTTATACCTAATTTTACATTCATAATTTTGCATGCATGATATTTCTTCTCTGTTTCTTTTATTTACAGGGGCTCACATTTAACTGGAGCCACCTCTATCTGAGGTATGTTTTGGTTCTGAGATTCTGAGTCATGAATCTTGATTCTAGGAGCTGCATAGTAACCATGCTCTTGATGTATCTGATTAGGATTATTTTGTGGGGTGGAATAATGAGATGTGTGACCCTCTAGCTCAAAATGCAGAGGAAATTCCCAGTAATCTTTAAATACAATCTTAGAATACAATGCCAAGGCTGAAGAGACCCTCTTCTATCTCTCTCTGTCTTTATTCTCTTGTCCTCCTGGGGGGTTGCTAGGGGGATCATTTTGGGTGCCTACCCACATTCTCCACAAAGAATTTTCTAAACTAAAGAGACACTGTAAGTGTATTATTAAAAGCAATAAAATTAAATGGTAAAACTATTCTTTTGAATGCATTCAAATTTATATAATACTGCCCCAGGGATGCAAGGCATTTGATGATAATACGAATACATATGATAATTTATTAATCTGAATATTAATCAGCATGAGGAGAAAACTGAACAGTCAGACAAAATTAAAATTGACCAGTTACAAAAATGCATTATACATTCTCTGAATGCAAAGGGCTAAGGTTATGTTGGTCTAGAGAGAGAGTCAGCAAACTATGGGGTTGAATCTGCCCCTGCCTTGTTTTGTAAATGAAGTTTTATTAAAACACAGCCATACTCATTTATTTATGTATTGTCAATGGCTGCTTTCATACTGCAACTGCAGAGTTGGTATGACAGAGACTGCATGGCTGGCAACGCCTAAAATACTGACTGTCTGACTTTTCACAGAAAAAATTGGCCAATTCCTAGTTTAGAGGTAAACTTTAGGCTGGGTAGGTCTCTGTGGAAGTTTGTAATAAGTATATATGAAAAGAGAAAATCCTTTTTATATTAAAAAATTTCATGAGAATCTTAATTCCATATGGAACTCAATGAAACTACTATTGCTCCAGTTAGAGGAATTTTGAAAATTAAAAAAAAAATGTTTTTGGCAGTGAAAGTCATGAAGCTTCTCTATGTTCGGGTCAGACTATTAATGATGACGGCAGCAGGAGTGGAGAAAGAACTGTGGTTTAAAAATAAGGCGTTTATATTCTTTGCACACCTCTTTACTGAAACTGCAGTTAAGATAGAATGAACTTACCCTCCTCACCCAGGGCTGGGGGGCTGCTGAAAGTGCAGAACTACTTTCTGTATGAGGGCTCCAGGGCCACCTCATAAGCTGCTCCTCCACAAGCTTAGGTCCTGCCTACATGCCTTTTTGGTAAACACTTGAGCTCAGCTCATCCATCTACCTTTCCAGTGTCAGCAACAAACACTCCTCCCTACGACCCCATGAATGAGTGCACATCTGTGCATGTATGTGAGTGTGCACATACACACACACACAGACACGCACACCCACATGCATGCATGCACTGGACTTTGACTGCATGAATTTCAGAGCTCTCTGATGCTATTATATGTGAACGTCACTGTACTAGCTTCCTGGAGCTGCTGTAACAAATATCCCATGAAGTTTCATGTCTTCTGCGTCTTTATTTTTCTGATTTTTGTGCTTCTTGTGCCTATTGAAACTCCACTCATTCGCCCCAAAAATCTGGTTGTGGAGATCATTAAGCCACATTTATTTTATCTTCCTTGGAGCACGTTTGAGAAATGCGCTCTTCTGTTTTGAGTCTGCTGTTTCTGAGCTTGCTTTCTGCAGGCCTTTGAGTGAGTGAGAAGAAATACAAAGCATTCAATTAGTGGGCCTCTGGCACCTGGGCCTTCTAAACTACATTTTTAATACTTAGAGAAAAATTCTAAATTCTAAATCCAAGGGCTAGAGTCTGCAACTACAGGGAAGTTTTCTGACTCGTTTGCAGGCAAGAAGTAATGTCTTTTTAACGTCTTCGACTATAACTTCACTATAAGCTTTATCAGGGCAAAGTTACTGTTTTATTCTTTGAGTGGCCACTGAAGCCCCCGAGGGAGTGGCTTGCACAGGAAGGCATGTTACATGTGTTTATTGTAAGAAAGAATGAATGAACATGAAGGATGGATACAGAGGAATACTTGGTAGGAAGGTGAGCTATTATATTTAGAGTGTGGTATGGCTTCAGTGCTTGTCCCCTCTGAAACTCATGCTCAAACTTAATCCCAGTGTGGCAGTGTTGAGGGGTGGGGCCTTTAAGAGGTGATTGGGTCGTGAGAGCTCTGCCCTCGTGAATGGATTAATCCAGTCATGGAGTAATGGATTGCTGGATTATCATGGGAGTGGGACTGGTGGATTTACAAGAAGAGGAACAGAGGTCTGAACTAGTACCTGAGCATGCTCAGCCCTCACCACATGATGTTCTGACCCACCTCGGGACTCTACACAGAGTCCCCACCAGCCAGAAGACTCTCACCAGATGCACCCCCTTGACCCTGGACTTCCCAGCCTCCAGAACTGTAATAAATAAATTTGATTCCTTTATAAAATGACACAAGAGAAGGCTGGGTGTGGTGGCTCATGCTTGTAATCCCAGCACTTTGGGAGGCTGAGACGGGTGGATCGCGAGGTCAGGAGTTCAAGACCAGCCTGGCCAAGATGCTGAAACCCCATCTCTACTAAAAATACAAACATTAGCCAGGCGTGGTGGTGTACGCCTGTAATCCCAAGTACTCAGGAGGCTGAGGCAGGAGACCTGCTTGAACCCCCGGGCAGCAGAGGTTGCAATGAGCCGAGATCAAGCCACTACACTCCAGCCTGGGTGACAGAGCAAGACTCTGTCTCAAAAAAAATAAAAATAAAAATAAAAATAAAATTCATAGGAGACTCCAAACAGACTAATAAAATGTGGGTATTCTATTATAAGCAACAGAAAACAGACTAATACAGATTGCTGCCTGTCATTTTAGTGGCATATTAAATGACTCTGACATGTCTGACAATTTCTCTTAGCTTGTTTGTCATCACTGCATTCTCATCCGCCAGTACAGGGCTGCTATCTTGCACAATCAGGTACATTCTGTGCACAGGCTGACCTGCCATGTGCAGCCGGCCTGAGCTAGTGCTAAGTGCATAGGTTGCAGGGTACACTTTCCCAGATTGGATTCCCAGCTTTAGCATGTGCTAGTTTATCAGTTCTATAAAGTTCCTTGAAGTTCTTCAGAACTCTATTTCTTCATCTCGAAAACTGGGAGAATTAGACATCATCGTGTTATGAGGATTCAATGAGGTAAGGTATGACACCCAAGGCAATGACAAATGCTTAACAAACCTGCTTTTCGTGGCATGTGTTTGTGGTTAGCTGTGACTCTTCACTAGAGACATTTGCTACTCCAAAGGATCTTAGAATAGATAGGATTTTGATGCTATTGTATGTGAGTGTCACTGTATTAGCTTCCTAGAGCTGCTGTAACAAATTACCACAGACTAGGGGCTTAAACCAGCAGTCCCCAACCTTTTTGGAACCAGGGACTGGTTTCATGGAAGACAATTTCTCTAATGGCGGTTGAGCAGGGGATGGTTTCAGGATGATTCAAGTGCGTTCCGTTTACTGTGCACTTCATTTATATTATGATTACATTGTAATATATAATGAAATAATTGTACAACTCACCATAATGTAGAAACAGTGGGAGCCCCGAGCTTGTTTTCCTGCAACTAGATGGTCCCATTTGGGGGTGATGGAGACAGTGCCGGATCATGAGGCATTAGATTCTCATGAGGAGTTGCAACCTAGATCCCTCACATGCCTAGTTCACAATAGGGTTCGTGCTCCTATGACCCTGTAATGTACCCGCTCATCTGACAGGAGGCGGAGCTCGGGCTATAATGCGAGTAAAGGGGAGCGGCTGTAAATACAGGTGAAGCTTTGCTTGCTCACCCGCCGCTCACCCCCTGCGGTGCAACCCTCCTGCTGTGCGGTCCATTATGTCCGTGGCCCCCGGGGTTGGGGACCCCTGCTCTAGAGGAGAATCCTCCCTTGTCTGTTTCAGCATCTGACGGTTGCCAGCAATGCTTGGCTCATAGCTGAGTCACTCTAATCTCTGCCTTTGTCACCACACGGCCTTCTTTCCTCTATATCTGGGTCTAAACTTCCCTTCTGTTACAAAAACATCAGTCATTCGATTAGGGCCTGTCCCGCAGTATGACCTTATCTTAACTGGATTTAGTTCCCTGTTTCCAAATAAGGTCACAGTCACAGATACCAAAGGTTAGAACTTGAACGTATCTTTGTAGGAGACACAGTTTAACCCACAGCAGTCAGTGATCATGAATATGGTGTAGGGAGGTGGCAGGGAGGAGAAGATTCTCCCCAGGGACTTGCACTATTACCTTAGACGCATCCTTCAAACAGCTTTAGCCCCCAGTTTCCTCATCTGTACCAGCTGTGAAATGCTGGCTAATCAGATAATGTGCTTGCCCGGATCCCTCCGCTTTAACACGTGGTGATTCCATGAACGATCTCAAATTCCGTATATGTTGAACCTGAATTCATGAGGTTTCTCTGTAATCGGAGCCTGACTACTGAAGAAAGCACTGCGTCCGGCGTGCAGTGGCAGGATCAGCCAGGGTGCGTTCACTTGCTGTGCTCGCCTGCCCGGTATCCCGGGAACAGCTCCCTGATAGCAGTCTGACAACGGTGGAGGCCCTTTTCACAACGAAACGCGTTCTCTATTTCTTCCTTTCATTCCTAAAGCACTGAAATTAGAACGTATTTTATTTTTACAAAACCTGCCTCCATTTTAGTAGATGGATACAGGGTCCAGCTTTGTTTCAATCACTACTACTGGCAACTTTTTTTTTTTTGGACAGGGTCTCATTCTGTTGCCCAAGTTGGAGTGCAGTGGTGCAATCATAGCTCACTGCAGGCTTGAGCTCCCCAGTTCAAGCCATCCTCCCACCTCAGCCTCCAGAGTAGCTGGGACTACAGGTGTACACCACCATGCCTGGCTATTTTTCTTTTTTTTTTTTTTTTAGTAGAGACAAGGTCTTGCTATGTTTCCCAGTCTGGTCCAAAACTCCTAAGCTCAAGTGATCCTCCTGCCTCAGCCTCCCAAGGTGCTGGGATTATAGGTGTGAGCCGCTGTGCCCAGCCTATTGGCAACTTTTGAATACTATTAAGAGCCAGGATAAAACACACCGCTTAAAAAACAAAACAAAACAGAAAAGCTCACACAGGAACTTCAAATGTGTCTGTGTTCATTCTGAGTCTTTTGAAGCCCAACTCTTCTGGGGGTAACACTGATGTCCATGTGGTTCACTGGCTAAAAATGGACTCAGAGATTCATATCTCATGTGAACCTGAAATAAGGGGAAAAAATCCTTTAGTCTAGGAAACACTCCATAAAGAAAAATATTTGTTTCAAACTTATAAGGCAATTGAACATATTTTATAGCCCGGAAGAACCCTTAGGGGTCTCCCTAGAGCTTTATTGTTAAATAACTTTTAAATCCCAATGCTATTGAAGTCTTAGAAGTTGCAGTTTTTATTATGAATGATGTTATTACCTAGGAAATAACCACCAGAATCACATTCTTTGTAAGAATTACATTGAATACAACACAAAAGTGTAGATTTTTCTGTATACAGACGACAAAAGTGTAGATTTTTCTGTATACAGACATTACACGACATAAACTTATAACAAATTGATTATGCAAATTTTTAAAAATAACCAAATCAAAAGGCTTTGCTGTATCAATATTTCTAGTAACTATATGCTGTATTACATAGAGTAAGAACTCTATTTTGCCTTTCTATTAAGTTTTACAAGTGTGGCTTAATATAATCATAGTCAAAATAGAAATGTAGAATTTTAATCGAGAATGATAAAATGCTCTGGAATCAAATAATGAGTAAATCTCACAACTGTGTAATTAATTTCTTGATTTATTAGGAAAGGGTTTGGAAAGGTAAAATTCAGCATGGCTCCTATTAATTTAACACTGATTATGAACTGGGGCATCTGAATTAATGAGGCTTAATTTTCAGTGAAACTTTATTTTTGAAAAAATTTGTTTTGATTATATTAATTATTTTGGTTGCATTCAGGATGTCTCCCCTAACTGAAAGTGCTTACTCATAGTAATCGAAGAAATTATCCCAAGGATCGTAATATCAGGGGCATAGTTTTTAAAGACATGCCCTGCTCATATTATTTGTGATTCTTGTGGGTTACTTTAATCTCAAGTTTGTAGTTTGTTCCAGAGCAGTCCACTCCCTCCCGATAGCTGGGCGGTAGAGTGGTGCAGCCTAACGAACTTGCACCCTGGAGTCAAACAGACCTGACTCCAAGTGCTCTCTCCAAGGCTTCCTAGGACATAACCTTGGTCTTCCTTAACCTTGCAAAGGCTCACGTTTCTTATCTGTAAAATGTGTGCAACTTCATAGGATAGTTAACAGGATTAAATGAGATAAATCCGGGAAGCACTCTTTAGTGCCCCGTAGAAATGTTAGCCAGTGAGATAGGCCAGCACCAGGTCTTGCTCTTCTATCCCTGGCAGTGTCTAGCACTCATAACTGGCTTAGAAAATGTTTATTGAACAAAACTGAGTCACCATTATATATGCTGGAGGGTTCATGGAGGTAAAAGGAGATGTGATAGTTGGTTCAGGTGAGATGATCTCACAGAGCCCCTTTAGGTTTCATGCTAGATGAGCCTGTGTGGTATAACAAGAAATAGATATTTGGTCTTTGCTCTGGGTTCCTGGCACTGAGCTCTTAAAACCCTTGGGATTTACTGGGTGACAGTGGTAATAGGAATCTCTTGTGTTCTTCATAAGGAGCCTCTTTCAACCATACCTGAGTTTATGTTGATGACGTAATTCTTGGTGGCCCCTAGGTGGGAATTGGCTGCCAGAAAGGCTAAGCCTTGATTAGAAGTTGGAACTTTCAACCCTACTCCCCAGCCTCCAAGGAGGTGTTGCATCCTGACTCCATGGGGACAGAGGCTTCCCAGCTAGGGACCCTTTCAGACCTCACCCTGTGCACCTGTTCATCTGGCTGTTCATTTTTATCCTTATAAGAAACTATATTGGTAAGGTTAGCATTTTCCTGAGTTCTGTGAGTCATTCTCACAAATTATGGAACCTGAAAGTAGGGGCCACCTAAAACCCTGCACATTTGTAGCAAAGCCAGACAGAACTGTAGCAAAGCCACAACATTCCATTTGTGATTGGTATTTGAGGTGAGGACAGTCTTTTGGGACTGAATCCTTAAACCTGCGGAGTCTGATGCTGACTCTGGGTGGTTTGTGTCCGAATTGAATATGACTTTTGGACACCAACTTGGTATTGAAAAGTCAGAGAATCTGAGAGCCTCTGAGGTTCATTTCTGCCAAGTTTTGTAACCCGTTACATCTCAGCTGGGACCAGGGGGAGGTGTGTGTATTTCTTCTTGGGGTCTCCACAGTGTATGTGCAATTGCATTGATGGGGGGCTGTCTTTCTCTTCTGGATTGTTGCTACCAGATGGGTGTCTTAGGGTGACAAATTAGTGGTCTAGATGAGCAACGATAGAGCTAACAGTCAAGAAAATAGGGAGGTTGGTTCCCATTGCCAAGGTCACCCTTGAACTGCAAACATGAAGCTGCAGGTAAGCCACCTCACATGACCACAGGTGCAGTGCTTACTACGAAGGATTTTCAGATAGGTGCAAAATACTGCCCAATCCAGACTGAAAATATCCCCCTCAGCCACTAGGATTTTCTCATTCATTGTGAATCTTTTTTTGTAATGGACAAGGTGCAGTAGATATATGAATAAACACATAAATAAATTTCATCTTCATGTTAATGTCACTAGGATGAGTCTTGTTCTAAGGAGCCTCCATGCCCCCAGAAATCATGTGTCTCACCTCATGATTCATATTTTCCATTTTGAAATGCTTTTCCACAAGCCATTTTCTTTCAGGTTCTGGGCCTATGAAGCGAAATTAATTTACTTGCCTCTTTTCTGTGGTGCCAGCTCAGCCCTGTTAATTTGGATGCTAGAGGACATGTGTTATAATGCTCCATGAGAACTAAAAATGTCTTCCAGCTTGTAAATTGCTTTTTGTTTATTTAATTGTGCCTTTCACGGACTATATATTCAGCATATTCTTCTGGGGTCTTCTGCACACTAACAATTCAAAAACCACTGACCCATAATCATATTAAAACTCCCATTTTGTCTCCAGTTTACCCATAACAGAATCCTCATACAGGAGCTGGGCAGAAGCCTTGTTAATAGCCAGTCGTGCATCTAAAACACTAATGCTTTGCGGAGTAACTAGGGATTGTAAATTCAAATTGCGAGCCGTTTTATTATTGTAAATACCATCATTATCATACAATTGCAAAACATTCCAAATTTTATTAATCTAGGTAGTCATCTCCTGATCAGTTTATTTACTTTCTTTCGGTCAGGGTTACAGACCTTTCCAAAAGGTAAAAATGAAAGTAGTTCCTAGTGAGAAAAAGGGCTTCCAGGTTCTTTGTGGGTGATGAATGAATCCTGGGTCTCTCAGTGATTCAAAATCAAGAGGCCATTCTCACAGTAACCTGAGGGATTGGAATACATCACTTAAGAAGCTTGTCCTCTCAAAAAGTAGTTTAAGCTTGGGACATTTGAAGTGTTAGCCTAAATTTGTTTCCCCAGCTAAACTTTGTCCTTATTAATCTTCCAGATTAGACCCTTAGCCTGTTTCTAAGTAGAAAATTCAAAGTATTTGTTTAAAACAACAATGACGCTGAATGTCTGCCAGGTTTCGATTACCCAGACAAGTAATAATGTCTGTCATGTTAATAACAGCATGATCTAAATTTCATAATTCAGTTTTATTGGTGGTTATATTATGAAAAAAAGGAGACAAGTTTAAAGCTGCAGGTATACATAGCCATTCATCCAGTCAATCTCTGTGCGGTGTGGTTGTTTAGACTTTTCAACAATAATTAAGGTTGATTTTTGCACAATTATTTGGATTACTATGTGGTTAAGCCAATTCAGTCATTATGACTGCTAAGATAATAGACTATTCTGTTATATTTATTTTGGCCATGTTAGGATAAATGATGCTATATTTTAAGGAAATGTAACTGGCTAATTAATTGGGATGATCTCAGTGGATACAAAAGTGATACAGAATTATTTATTTTTCTCTTCATGGCTTTGTCCAATCTGTGTTCCCTGACCCAGGATAGCACTTTAGGAAGGTCTCATTGCTTTTGAATGGCTCTCAGTTGTAAGAACAATCTGAGGTAGCTGTGATTCACTTTCAGGAGCTAAAATGTCTCCTCGAGTCTAAATCAAAACTTCAATCTCTCATTCCATCCAGAGCTTCTTCCCTCCCCACCCCTGGCCTCACCTTGGCTCAGAGACACAGTGGGAGGGGCCACTTCCTTCACTCTTCTTCTCCCTTTCCTTGTCCTTCCGACTTCTTCAAAATGCCCTCTCTGGCCTCTGGGAAGGGGTCTGTTGGAGCCTCCCACTTCCGGCTCAGGGTGGGAGGAAGAAGCTCTCAAACTGGGTGCTTGATAACATTCTCTAATTGCTCTTTTCTATCACTGGCCTTTCTTACATAAGCTGAAGGTGGACTTCAGGAATTTTTCTCTGATGGTTCTCAGCATTGGGGCTGTACTCAAAATATGTGACAAGAAAAGTCCCATTAAACATCTTTTTACAGATGCATATATCACAGCACAGATATATGCCAGTGTAGAAACTTCTCTTTATATAATCAGAGGCTTGTCTCTTTAGAGACAAACATTAGTCCTAGAAGTTCTTTAGTTTACTAGGGAAGAAGGGACTCTACTCTAGTGAGTAGAAAAGAATAGCCAATATGGAGCTTGGGAAACTGCTGCTTTTCGCTTTAGGGCCTAGATGATCTGTGTGTCTTGTTAGATTGTGTCTGTCATGCACGTGGTAAGATGATGCTGCTGTCCATATTGACACGGTGGTCCCCATTTGTTGGAAATAGAATTGGGACCATCTATTTTCTCTTGGTACCACTTCTGGGGGAGAAGGTGGGTGGTCTGAATAATGTGGAGAGAAATTTTGAGCTTTGTGCTAATTTAATTTGTTGATATTTTCATTTAACTACTCTGTTGGGACCATTAAATCAATGTGGATGATTTTTTGAAGAATATAGTCTAGAAAATTCAATTATTTAGTGCCTGGAAGGGTTTTGAAGATTAAAATGCTGTGTAAAAATGTGTAAATATTTATTATTACAATTAAATACATGTTTGCTCCGTGCAATTAAATTGTATTGTCCAAATGGTTTGCATAACTCAAAACAAATTTAGTATTATTTTTGTTTCATCTTTTCCTAGTGCACCCCAGGCGAATTAGAAATTGCTTTCCTCTGTTATTCCCATAGCTTTTTCTTTATACCTTCATTTTAGTTAGATTCAATTTCATTCGATTTCATTTCATTTCAAATAACACTTATTAAGTGTAAACTATGTTCTAGGTACTGTGCTAGGCCTTGAAGAACAAAACATTGAATCATACCCTCCAACAAGCATTTTTTGTGTGTGTGTGAACTTTAATGCAATTAGTTCCATGGTAGGAACAAAATTAAGGGAGGCAGTGGGGAGGGGACGTTTATCATTGTTCCTGGTGCTGAAGAGTTTAAAGGTAAATGATTTTGGTTACATTGAATTAACTATGAATGCCTTCAGCAAAACTGCATCCTTTCTTTTGTGAAAGGATTCAAATCTTTGTGGACAGATGGAGAAAGTTCTCCTCTTCTCCACCCCTAAAGAAGAGGTGCAAGAGAAAACTATGGTAGCAAAACTTTCCTTTCACTAGTTTGGCCCTTGAACTTGATGAACACACTTCTGCAAACTGGAAATATTTCTGAGGTTTCCACACTGTTCAAATTTCCAGCAAGTGTGCCAATGGTGATGGCAGACTTCTTCCTGGAGTTAGGAAGTTTTCTTCAATTGCTCATAACTCTGGCTTGTTTACTGAGGAATTAATCCTGAATATTAAACAGTTGGTATTCTAGAGAAAATCATTGGTAAGGAACAGGGCTTATGAGTATGGAGTCACTGCAAATGTAAGAATTAGAAAATCAAGATTTGTGCTGGGCGTGGTGGCTCATGCCTGTAATCCCAGCACTTTTGGGAGGCCGAGGCGGGTGGATTGCCTGAGGTCAGGAGTTTGAGACCACCCTGGCCAACGTGGTGAAACCCCATCTCTACTGAAAATACAATAATTAGGTGGGCATGGTGGTGGGCGCCTGTAATACCAGCTACTCGGGAGGCTGAGGCAGGAAAATTGCTTGAACCTGGGAGGCGGAGGTTGCAGTGAGCTGAGATCATGCCATTGCACTCCAGCCTGGGTGAAAAGACAAAACTCAGTCTCAAAAAAAAAGAAAGTGAAGATTTGGACGTAGATCCTTAAGAGGATTAGCAGAGTTTTTAAAGGGGAAGGACATTAAATAGGCTAAACTAAGCAAAAAATATATATATTAAAGTTAAAATACAAAAAGGAAGGATGATAATTACAAACCATTTGTCTTTGTTTAAAAAGCAAGATAGAAGTCACCCATATTAAACATATTTATTGTGAAATGTTGGATTCTGAAGAGGATAAGAAAAACATTTTTCTGCTTACTTCTTGTCTATAAACATGTTTCATAACCTATTAAAAGCTCCTTAGAAGCAAAAACCTTTTTAAACCATTTTGGTCAGGCAACAAGTTTGATGGAATGTGGGGTTAACTGAGTGTAAAAGACCAATAAAATAAATAAAATGATGAAAGATAGGAACAAAAGAAAGTGAAGGGAAAAATTACAGAATAAATGGAGTAATTTTCATTTCTTACATGCCCTAAAACAAATTATAGAAGATATAAATTTTTATTCCTTGAGAATTTGAAAAAAATCTACTAGCAAAATGATCTGGTTCCAGATCCTTTTTTGAGAAGTAGTTCTTAGATTATTTTTTCAGTTTATTTTATTGTTACTGCTGTAGCATATTTTACTGTTTCTGGTTTCAGTTTTGGAAATTTGTATTTCTCAGATAATGTCCAGATTCTGGAATGTATTAGCATAGGGTTAAACGTGGTACAAGAATTGCATATACAAGCTTATACTAATCTATTTAGATAAATTCCCTTTATATTAATTGTTGCACACTCTACCATTTCTAAATCTGTATTATTACTATTATTTGTCTTCATTTAATCCTTCAGACATGGTTTATTTTGCTTATTTTTTTCTTAAGTATAAAGCTCTTGAATTTGTTGGCCAATTCCTAATCTTATTGTTTTGGGTTTTCTACCTCTATTATTTTCTTTTTTCTCTTTATTTTAGGTATATATGATGTTTTTATAGCTTCTAGAGTTCAATAATTAGTTTTTCTTTTTTCAGCCTTTCTTGAATTACAGTGAAAGCTTTTAAAACTTTGAATTTGTTTCTGGGTACAATTTTGAGCAAATTCCTTACGTTTTAATATATACAGTTCTAATTCCGATTTCTTCTAAATAGTGTGCATTTTTATAGTAGCACAGTAGGATGTATATTAAACATACATATACAAATACACATGTATTTGTGTGTCTATATATTATAAATCTCCAATGGACATTTATAAGCATATATATATTTTTAAAATTTTAGCTTTGGGGGCACATGTGTGAGTTCATTATGTGCATGTATTGCATGTTGCTGAGGTTTGGGTTTCAATTGAACCCATCACCCAAATAGTGAACATGGTACCCAATAGGTAGCTTTTTTTCCTCCCTTTGTAAATATATATTCTTATTTATTTATTTATTTATTTTGAGATGGAGTTTCACTCTTGTTGCCCAGGCTGGAGTGCAATGGCATGATCTTGGCTCAATGCAATCTCCACCTCCTGGATTCAAGCAATCCTCCTGCCTCAGCCTCCCGAGTAGCTGGGATTACAGACACCCACCACCACACCCGGCTAATTTTTTTGTATTTTTAGTAGAGAGGGGTTTTTGCCATGTTGGCCATGCTGGTGTCGAATTCCTGACCTCAGGTGATCCACCTGCCTCGGCCTCCCAAAGTGCTGGGATTACAGGCATGAGCCACCGCGCCCTGCTGTAAATGTAAATTCTTAAATGAATACAGACAGGTATTAAATTAAATATATTGGTCAAATATTCCTAGGCTTCTTTCGTAACTTTACAGTATCTCCCTGCTTCTCAGTATATAAACATATTTGACCTTAGAAAATCTTCTCTCAATGCTGGTATTTCTTTGAGGCAGTGCTGGCTCTCCCCTTACCTGCACTGTATTTAGAAGTGTTGGCCACACCTTCACATACCAGGACCTCATTACTTGCTCCCTTGAAACAAAAGGTTTGAATTCTTAAAATTCGAAACTTTAAGCATTCATTGAGAATCTACTTGAGGTAGGCAGTAAACGTGTGATGAGATCTGTGATCTGAAATAGCTTGCACTGGGTTTGAATTCCGAGGCTCACATCAAGGACCTCTGATTTTGCTTGGTAGGAGACAGCCTTATTCTGAAGCTAGTTAGGAAGAATGGAGAACAAAGGCAGAACAGTGGCTTCTCTGAGCAATGGCTTCATTGTGCTTTCCTCTTCTTACCCTAGCCAGAGAGGTTAAGATTGGCGAGAGGAAAGGGCAGGCTGAGACCTCAAACTCTGGCTTTGAGGTCAGAAACATGGAGAGCAGGACCACTCTCCATGAATCTGGAAGGTGGGTGCCATGACCAGGCTGCCAAGAGCTTTTGTCTCTTTAGCAAGGGGTCAGTGGGACCCAGAGAAGGATATCCAGAGGTTTGGCTGATAATTTGTAGCTGTCAGGTCTTCCACTCAGAGTGCGGGTCCTATTTCCTCTCCTTCTACTTATAGGAATGCAATACCCTTTTTAATGTACTCTGGGATGCCCACCTTAACAGATGATTCTGATCTAATGTTACAGATCATGTTTTTCTGGGCACCGTCTCATCCCTTGTGTGACCCCCAAATTTTTAAGCCACTGCACTACTCTGCTATATATAATCCAAAGTGCTTTCTAATTTAAAATAAGCAAACACAACAATCTAAATATACAACATTTATTTATCCTGCCCTCCTGAAGCAGAGATTGAATATTATAGAATATTGTGGCTAGAAACAGAGGCATCCCCTCTGACCCTGACTCAGACACCCGACCTTTCCAGTGTCTGGGGTTCAAGGCTCCTTCGCCATCCAGGTTCCTCTGCTCTTCCCTCTCACTGTCCAGCCAGGCAGCCCCTGCACTAGCTGTGCAGGACTTCTCCTGGGCTCTAGATCACATGACTCTATGTATTTGCACCTTCTTTTCTTTCTGACATGCCTTTGAAGCCTGTTTTTACTTATATCTGACAAACTTCTGCTTGATCTGCAAGACCCAGCTCCATACAACCTCCTCTAGGAGTCAGTTCTCTGTTGAATAACACTGACAGTCATTGATCTCAAAGTAGCTTTTAGCAAATAAAAATAACTAAATGCAGAGGTGCTGTGGCTTCAGAGAATCCCAGAGCTGGTAAGGTCATCAGGGCAGGCTTCTCCAGCTCTACTTCCCTCCATGTGGATGTCAGTCTCTCCAGGTCACAGTAAGGATGCTTGCTGGCAGCTCCACCAGGCTTGCCCCTATCTCAGAAGAAGAGAGGAACTCTTCCATGAGTTCCAGCAGAAGTCTCTGGGGAATGGTTTGCATTCGCCTAGCTTGTGTCATGTACCCATCCTTGAACCAGTGTCTATGGCAGAGAGACACTATGTCCAGGGCATATGTGTAATCGGAAGGGCTCCTTCAAATGATATAAAAAGAGGCACTGTATTACCAGAAGACAGGGGAAAGGGTGCTGAGTATGCAGAAACAACAAAGGTGAAACATTCCACACAAAACCTTTCCTGACTCCCTTATATTTAGCTACTTCTATCTCTGTTCTCCCATTGTGCTTTCTTATTTCCCTCTTACAGCACTTACTGCATTGTATAGCAATACCTACTTACTTGTCTCTCTTTGCTATTTGTAGAATTAAGTGAAGATTCTCCCTGTTATTTTTATCTATCACAATGCAATGCACCTGACAGGTGCTCCATAAAGGCTTGCCAAATAAGCCTTGTCTTGAATTAAAAGACAAGAGTTTGAATGTAGGGAAGATTATGGCAAGTGAATGTGGTGGTTTTAAATACAGATGTTCCTCGACTTAAAGGGGGTTTTGCCCCAATAAATCCACTTTAAGTCAAAAATATTATAAGTCAAAATGCATTTAATGCCCCGTAAACTCATTGTGAGGTCAAAAAAATCATAAATGGAACAATAATAAATTGGGGATCATTTATATGTCCACAAATTCTTTAACAACTTCCCTTCCAAAGCTGGAGACAATTCGCTTTTTCTTGAATGTGGGCCACTCTTAGTGACACACTTCTGACAAATAGAATAAAGAGGAAATATTGATGTGCAACTTTGGCAACTTTGGAGACTAGGTCATAAAAGACAAATGGCTTCCTTCTCTCTCTCTCTCTCTCTGTTTCTGTCTCTGTCTCTCTCTCATCAGATTCTTAGGGGGAAGCCAGCTGCCATGCTGTGAGGATATTCAGGCAAACCTGTGGAGGGGCTCATGTGGCAAAGAGCTGAAGCCTTCTGGTCAGGCCAGTGAGGAGCAGTGGCATCCTTCCAGCAGCCATGTGAGTGAACAATCTTGAGAGCAGGTCACCCAGTCCCAGTCAAGCCTTCAGAAGAGGGTGGCCTCAGCTGGCACCTAAGCAACCTCATGAAAGGCCCTGAGCCAGAACCACCTAGCTAAGCCACTCCCTGCTTCCTAACCCCCAAGGAACTGTGAAAGATGATAAATGTTTGACTCTTTTAAGCTGGTAAATTTGGAACTAATTTGTTATACAGCAATAGACAACTGTTGCAGTGTGTAAGATCTTCACAGAGAAGTACAATGAGGGTTAAAGAAGGAACAGGTGAAATATCCGCACAGGGGGATAGACAGCAGAAAACTCTCCAAAGAAGAGGGGGGCATTGGAGATGGGTCTTCCAGAGGACTGACCCCACAAGTGCATATGGAGAAGAGAAGTAACATTTCAGGAAAAAGAACAAGGAGATGGAAAAGTGAAGATCATGCTCAGGGCCTAGGGACAGTCTCAGTGATTTACCTCAATGGTACAAGTAAGAAACCAGAGGGAGATGATCAGGAAAGGTGGTGGTACTCAAAAGTAAAGTACCCTGTGTGCATCCTCTTTCTCACTCAAACCCCTAAGTACAGCCGTCTCTCCTG
This sequence comes from Gorilla gorilla gorilla, assembly GCF_029281585.2. Classification (NCBI taxonomy): domain Eukaryota; kingdom Metazoa; phylum Chordata; class Mammalia; order Primates; family Hominidae; genus Gorilla; species Gorilla gorilla. Next base: position 91,235,028 of record NC_073241.2, on the reverse strand, counting down.
TTTGGTCCTTGAACCTCTTCTCTTTCATTGCTGAGTTGCTTATTGATCTCCCCCATATCTAAGATGTTAATCAATTTCTACTGAATTGTTTAAGATGCAACCCAGTGATTCAGTCTCACACCGCCAATGGTTTGCTGGTCTTCTGCACCTGCATATGCTACCAGCAACTAAAATACTTTGTCTCTTAAATCCATCTTCCCTTCCAGTCATCCTGCCTTCAATCTCAAGAACGGCCCTGCTGTGGTTGACATCACCCAGGTTTTTCCCCCATGGGCCATGAATCTGGGTGTAGATGTGGAAATCCAAGAGGCAAACAATCTCATGGAATGTTTCCAAGGACAGAATTTAGCACCACTGGACAGAAGTCTGTGGGACACTTCAGGGGAAGCATTGTCCATATCACTACCTTTAGAGTTTGCCACGTCCAGCCCCCACTGAAGAACACACATTTGTCGTACACACACCCACACTGTTTACCAACTGTGGGATGGATGCCTGTTTTTGATCACATTGAAAGCAGCAATTTTCCTTTTATTCTAATCCCGAATGCAGCTGCTCCCAGGCATATGTGTTTCCATCCTGGTCTCGTTAAAGATGAGGTTAAAGAGGTAGTTAGTCCCTGAGGCTAAAAACCTCATTGCCTTGGCGTCTCTCCGCAGTTCAATGTCAAGTCTCATCAATTCTGCCTTCCCATGGTCTCTGGCTTTCAGGCCCTGCCTTACAGCCAGGCTGTGCCACAGCCCACGGGTTCTCCACCTGGCTGCAGTTGAGAGTCCCAGGAAGTTTTGAAAAACTCCCTTGCCTGGATTTCACCCAAGACCAATTAAATCAGAATATCTGGGGGTGGCGTCTAGACACCTCATTGTTTGAAAGTTCATCCAGCAACTGGAATGTGCGGTCAGGGTGGAGGAGAAAAAGACTTGCCCATGCAGACCTGACCTGGCTGTGCTCATTAATTACTCCCACCTGGGAAATCATTCGCACTTTCCGAGAATCAATTTGCAATTCTATAAAATGCAATAATACTTTCCAAGCAGGATTACCAAAAGAGCAAATGAAACAGCGAGGTGAAAAGATGTGAAAATGTAAAGAAGTAGGTACTACTATTGTGATGATCACACTGTTACTGCTACCCAGTCTAATTCTAGTCTAATCACCTCATGGGAACTGGGGTAATGGCTTTCTAGCTGCATGCTTTGCCTCTAGTAGCTGCTCTCCAACTCATCTTTCATACCAGGGCCAGGTCAGCTTTTCTAAATCATCCTTTTGCTCAAGAACAATCCTCCTTTTCATTTCTACCAAACTAGGTCCACCACTCTACACCTCCTTCAGTTGAAACCCAAAGAACTTTTTTAACCTTATTTTCTATTTCCTAAATATGGCTCATGTATGTCCAACCGTCACCACCCAGCTAGCCAACCAGACAACCAGGGTTTGAGTTCCTATTATGTGACAGCATTGTGCTAGAACTGTGGGAAAATGCAAAGATGAACCAGAGGTACATGAACCAGGAAGTTGACCATCAGAAGCTCATAGAAATGATCAGTTTTAGATCAATACAATCCCTGAAGTCATTTTAATTTTCCCATCTCTCTGCCTCTGTATTCTCTAACACCAAGGTGTGCCCAATGCTCACCGGCTATGAATAGCTCTTGAAAAAGCTTTAAAAGATGAACAGACACAATGTTCAATTACTAAATGGAAAAATAACTTGTGTCTGTTCCCCAGATGACAATAGTTGGCAGACCTGGCTTCATGGGCATGTGACCTGTACAATCACACAAGGTCCCGTACTCAGAAGGGTCCAACGTGTGGTTTAATGCTCTGCTGTTATCATCTTGAAATTCTTAATAACTTTTGGAAAGGCACCCTCCATTTCCATTTTGTATTGGGGCCTACACAATGATAATGAGTGATAATGTTTGATGATTCATCGATTTTCTTTTTTATTGTTTTAAAAAGGATTTAAGGCAGTAGTAAAAATGGCTAAAATGAAGGAAGATAAAATAAAATTTAAAAGTAGCTCTTTAAGAAGGCAAAGGAAAAACAAGATTAGGAAGTTAAGATGGAGTGGGGACTGAGTTCATTCCCTTGGAAAGCATGTCAGGATGGCCCATGGCAATCCCAGCAGCCATGGTGAGAAGGAAGGAATGACTAGTTATAAGATGTGCATTAAACATGATCAGTGACTAAGGAAGAAGCACAAATATCCCTGATGGGAGACCAGGGGGAAATTTCTCTCATCAGTCTTCATAATTGGGATATGCTAAAATACTCTTTAGGGACAACATGACTGGCAACATCCATACCGTGAACCCAGCAACAAGTGGCCCAGGGTCAGTTCTTTTGATTTTCCTCACACTAGAGGCAACACACAATTTAGTAAAATTGCTTAGCATAGCTTTGCCCATGGCAGGGGCTCAGCACATATGTGCCCAGTGAGTGAATGAATGAAAAAATATGATGGGGTACACGAAGCAAAGTAGGTGTCTGTCTCTGGTGATCTGACTTAATTCAGGGATAGATTTTAGAGTATTTGAAGAATGGATGGGCTCCATATTCTTTAGAGAATCCTCCAAAGAGAAATGCTGCTTCTTTTTTGTGTTTCAGGGGATACTATGCACCCTGCAGAATGGCAGAAAATGTTTGCAAATCACATATCTGATAAGGAATAGTAATCCAGAATGTGTAAAGAATGTCTAAAACTCAACATCAACAAAAACAAACAATTCAAAAATGGGCAAAGGACTTGAGTAGACGTTTCTCCAAAAAAGATATGAATGGCCAGTAAACACATGAAAAAATGCTTAACATCACTAATCATTAGAGAAATGCAAATCAAAACCACTGTGAGACACCGTGCCATATCCATTAGGATGGCTATTATTAAAAAAATGAAATGAGCAAGTGTTGGCAGGGATGTGGAGAAATTAGGACCCTTGTGCACTGTTGGTGGAAATGTAAAACAGCATTGCTGCCATGGAAAACAGTAGGAAGCTTGCTCATAAATTTAAAAGTAAAACTACCATATGATCTGGTAATTCCACTTATGGGTATATGCGTGAAAGAATTGAAAGCAGGGACTCAGCCAGGTATTTGTACACCGATGTTCATAGCAACATTATTTGCAATAGCTGAAAGGTGGAAACAAGCCAGATGTCCACTGACAGATGAAAGGATAAACAAAATGCAATATATGCATACCATGGACTATATATAAGTCTTAAAAAGAAGGGAATTCTGATATGTGCTAAGGCATGAATGAATCTTGAAAGCATTAGAGGAAAAAAATGAACCACACATAAAAGAAAAATATTGTTATGAGTCCACTTATATGAGATACCCAGAGAAGTCAAATTCATAGAGACAGAAGGGGAAATGGTGGTTGCCAGGGGTTGGAGGAGGCAAATAGGGAGTTACTGTTTAATGAATACAGAGTTCCAGTTTGGGATGATGAAAACTTTCTGGAGGCCAGGCATTGGTGGCTCATGCCTGTAATCCCAGTACTTTGGGAGGCCAAGGCAGGCGGATCACCTGAGGCCAGGAGTTCGAGACCAGCCTGGCCAACATGGCAAAACCCTGTCTGTACTAAAAATATGAAAATTAGCCAGGCATGGTGGCCCATGCCTGTAACCCCAGGTACTCAGGAGAATGAGACAGGGAGAATTGCTTGAACCCGGGAGGGGGAGGTTGCAGTGAGCCAAGATCGCACCATTGCACTCCAGCCTGGGCAACAAGAGTGAAACTCCATCTCAAAAAAAAAAAAAAAAAAAAAGTTCTGGAAATGAATAGTGGTGCTGGTTGCACGACAATGTAGATATACTTAATGCCACTGAACTGACACTTAAAAGTGGTTAAAATGGTCAATCCTATGTATTTTTTAACCAGCTTAAGAAAACACGCAAAATGTTGTTTCTCTCTGTTGGAACTTTGAAACTCTGTATAGCAGTGAATCTGAGGTTATTTCTAATAATACGATGTCTAAAAACTGGTCTTACTGTGGAAAATCAAAGCATATTGGTAGAAAAGACATATCGAGATGATTTCAGCAGCAAATAGCAGAAGGCAACACAAAATGGCTTAAATAATAAGGAATTTATTATCTCACAAAAGGAAAAATGTAGGGGATGGGAGCACCTGTAGGGTTTGTGAACTCAGGCAAAGTGATGTCATTGGTGCTGTTTCCTCTTCTCCCCGTAGAATGTTCTCTTGGAGGAAACTCTGCTCTTTGCTACAGGGTGGCTGCCATCATCCTACTATCGTATGTGGATTCGGTAACATCCAGCAGCAGAAGAGAAGCTGCCACTTTGCGCATCTCTTTTTGATAGTGAGGAATGCTTTTTCTAGAAGCCTTCCAGCCAACTTCCTCTCTTCTCTCATTGTCCAATACTGGTCACATCCCGATCCTTAAACCAATCATGAACACAAGAAATGGGACCACCACAGGTTACTGCATAACTAGTTAGGATCATCTGAGGCACTTGGGTTGGGGAGGACACTGGAACAGAAAAAGGAATATGCCACATGGGGAAAGGCAACATAGACGACCAACGGGACACAGCCAGGCCTTGAAGTTCACTGGAAGCATAATCCTGGGTGACTTGCATTAATATCTCTGAGCCTCAATTTCTACAACTGTGAACTGAGGATAACAATACCCCCTGCCCCCAATTAGGTGGCTGGGAGAATTGAGAGAATGTTTGCAAAGCACCTAATATAGTGATTTATACACACTACTGTACTGAATATCATCTCATTGCTGACATACACAATAATGCTTCATAATAATAGCTATCATTACTATTTTTCTTCTCCCAAAAGGGAGAACACACAATTTCTTGGTTATCTTTTTAGCTTACCCATGGAGGTAAACACTCAGAAAATAAATGGCATCTAGATAAAGAACCACTGCAGGTTGTGGAATCCAATTCTGTGTCAACAAGAGTCCTAGGACATATTCGCTTGTAGGGCTACCATGATAAAATGCCACGGACTGGGTAGTTTAAACAGCAGAAACTTATTGTCTCACAGTTCTGGAGGCCAGAACCTTGAAATCAAGGTGTCAAAAGGATTGGTTTCTTCTGAGGGCTGTGAGGGAAGGATCTGTTCCAGGCCTGTCTCCTTGGCTTACAGACTGCTCCCTGCTCCCTGTCTTCACATCATCTCCCCTCTGTATTTGTCTATGCCCATAATTTTCTCTACTTATTTATTTATTTATTTTGAGACAGAATCTCACTCTTTCACCCAGGCTGGAGTGCAGTGGCATGATCTCGGCTCACCGTAACCTCTGCCTTCCGGGTTCAAGTGAATCTCCTGCCTCAACCTCCCAAGTAGCTGGGATTACAGGCACCTGCCACCATGCCCAGCTGATTTCCTCTACTTATATGAACATCAGTCCTGCAGGATTAGAGCCCACCTTACTGACCTGATCTTAATTCGATGATCTCTGTAAAGACCCTAATCTCCAAACATTCTGAGGCACTGGGGGTTAGAACTTCAACATCTGAGTTTTAGAGGAAATAATTCAACTTGTAACATAAGGTGAAGATTGGCATTGGGAAGTCTGTATTCCTTAAAACCAAGAGTGAGAACTCTCATGTCATGTCATAACCCTTTACCCTACCCACACCCATCCCCTTCTCTAATCTCTGTTTTAAATGAATTTGGAAAATAATCCTAAGTCTCACACTGACAGAGCTGGATCAACTGGGTTGTAATAGACTTGTGAAGAGACAATTTAGAGAGAATTTCCCTAGAGGGGCTACAGGAAACACGACTCTGAAAGAGAGAATAGAAAGTCCCAACTGGTCATTTTAAATGATTTTTTTTTTTTTAAGACAAAGTCTCACTCTGTTGCCCAGCCTAGACTAGAGCGCAGTGGGTCACTGCAACCTCTACCTCCTGGGCTCAAGTGATTCTCCCACCTCAGGCTCCCAAGGAGCTGGAATTACATGGAGCCTGGAGCAACTGAGTTGTAACAGATTTGTGAAGAGACAATTTAGGGATAATTCTCCTAGAGGGGCTATAGGAAACATGACTCTGGAAGAGAAAATAGAAAGTACTGACTGGTCATTTTTAAATGAACTTTTTTTTTTTTTTGAGACAGAGTCTCACTCTCTTCCCCAGGCTAGAGTGCAGTGACATGATCCCGGCTCACTGCAACCTCTACCTCCCGGGCTCAAGTGATGCTCCCACCTCAGCCTCCCAAGTAGCTGGGATTATAGGCACTCAATACCACACCCAGCTAATTTGTGTATTTTTATATGTTGGCCAGGCTGGTCTTGAACTCCTGACCTTAGGTGGTCCACCTACCTCTGCCTCCCAAAGTGCTGGGATTACAGGCAGGAGCCACTGTGCCCGGACCATTTTAAATGAACATTTATTAAGCACTGAATGCATGCAGAGCATGAACACTTTATTCTGCATGATGCTGTGGGGCGTGGGTGTGCATGGGTGGATGAGATGGAAAAATAACAGCTCAGGATCTACTGACCATTACAAATGTGTGAACAGCTAACTATGAGATAAAGCAGAATGCAAGTGCAAAATAAAACAACAAACAATGTGTTATAAGAGTGCAAAGAAGGTAAAAATGAATCTGGTTGGGGAAATTCGAGTGAGCTTTGAAGGGGAGAAGGTCAAGGTGAGAGGCAGAGACATAAATGCCCCAGAAACTTTGAAATTACTGTATCTTTTGGGATTGACAAGTACAAATGTGGGTTGCGCTGCTGCATAAGGAAAGGTACAAAGGAGCTGTGAGAGTGAGGATAAGGAGGAGCAGATTGACTTGAAATTATGGGGGAGATATGGGGTCCTAAAGTACTGTGAGCCGCAGTGTCAGGCACCCTGAGCTAAAATAGGAATGGCTTGGAAGAGACTGAGATGCATTTTAAGGCAAATCAAGTGCAATTGCCTGGATACTTTGGTCTATGGGAGGAAGCAGTGCAGCAATTAGGGGAAATAGCTTTGGGTTCGGCAGACCTTAGTCAGACAGTCCACGTTCACCATTTACTGGTTACATCATATTGGGAAAGATGCTTAAATTCTCTAGGCATTTGTTTTCTCATCTGTAAAGTGAGGATAATCATATTACTTCTAGTGTTCTTGCAAGGACACGTATGGAAATACACACACAATCTGGTACATACACTCAATAAATGTTTGCCAATAAAAAAGAAATTATAGTAATCTATTAATTTTGGATATGGTTGCTATCCTGAAGTTCCCTTGTCCTGTAGCAGAATAATTTTTGTCCTTTAGAACAATCAAATCTGCTGTGAACGTTTAAGGAGTTGTGGAGATAGAAGGAAAAGGGTTGAGAAATGAGCAAGGGGTCTTTACTCCATGCCCTCTCCCAGCACACTTCACCCACTGGGAAGGCAGGGAAGGAACAGCAGAGGAGAAACACTGCAGTTAGAATCAGAGGAGGTGGGTTTGTGGAGACACGTCTTACTTGGCATTTCCCTGTGCTGACCTCCTCAAGGTCTGACCTGGGTGATGTGCAGAGGCTGCCACTTCTCCTCTTGACCACTAGAGGGTGGACCGACTTGATCCCCTAGATCCAGGTGCAGCAGAAACACGCGCTTGGATTCCTTGAGTTTGAATGATGAGGGCAGGCGCAGTGGCTGAAAGCAGAGACAGTGGGGAGGAAGAACTGCGTGAAGCTAGGTCTGGACCTGGGGCAGGTACAGGGGTGCCAGGTCCACTTGGATGAGGTGCAGGTGGATTACAGAAGAATAGATCCTGGAGAAACTGGAGCCAGATTCTGCAGACCAGCAGAGGGCAAGACATTGGATTCAGACTTGAGGGTCTCAAAAAACAGTGGTGGGACCTCCTGGCTCTTTTGTTCCTTTTCTCCTTTCTCAAAGTGGCACCATTCCATGATCTGGCAGCTGGAGCAGCAGGAGGGGAGGGGCCAAGTGGATGCCAGGAACCTGATAGCCAATGGAAAGGAAAGATAAGGAGGACAGTTGGAACCGCATGGGTGACAGAAGGTGACCTGGAGGGAAGGTGAATAGGACAGATGGTGGAGGTGGCAGACAGTGGGGTGAGAGGGGAGCTCCACATCCAACCCTTCCCTGGCTGATCACATGTGGTCACTCCAATCCATTAGGGAGGGCGAACACTGTCTTGTGTTGATTGTACAAGGAATGGAGCTCAGTGTATGATGATTCTCCTCTATCGTACTTATAGCAAAGACACCAGCAATTTGCTAGTGGATGTGAGGATCTTACTCAACCCCGAACTGCACAAACATGATAAGAACACAGCAGATACCTGCTGCTTAGGAGGGTGTCCAGAGGACTTTGGCATCATAGTCTGAGCTGATGTTTAGCCAGGACACACACCATAAAGGCCATACTGATTGTGTATGGTCATTGCCCAAAATGATAGGTGGAGGTCTGCGCCTGCAGGTTGTTAAACATGTTGCATGGTGACCGACCATCGCCCTTGGCAATGGTCACATCATTCTAGCCAACTGTTTTGGAATGTGTGTTGTGCATATCGAAGATGAGGTTAAAAAAATAGAGAGGCGGGGTGTGGTGACTCATGCCTGTAATCCTAGCACTTTAGGATCACTTGAGGTGGGTGGGTCACTTGAGGTCAGGAGTTCGAGACCAGCCTGGTCAACTGGTGAAACCCCATCTCTATTAAAAATACAAAAATTAGCCCGGCGTTGTGGCACATGCCTGTAATCCCAGCTACTCAGGAAGCTAAGGCAGGAGAATTGCTTGAACCCAGAAGGCCAAGATTGCGCCACTGCACTCCAGCCTGGGCGACAGAGGGAGACTCCATCTCAAAAACCAAAAAAAAAAAAAAAAAAAAAAAAGAAAGAAAGAAAATAGAGATGGCTTTGTTCGATCCACCACTACTTTTAGAAAAGCAATTTGGATTATTTCCTATTCAAATCTTTTGAGGTTTCCAAAATACTTCAGTATTTTGTTCTAGATGAAGTTTCATTGTCCTAAGTAGCACTGGGCTCTAAATAGGAAAGAGATTAGACAATATGTCAAATTAATACCTTTTGCATTCAGAACATCTTACCAGAATAAGAAGTCTGTGGGATTGGTTTATATAGGGCCCCAAAATAAGAACAGTTTTGAAATGTGCACTATATTGAGCAATCATTACTAGTAAACTTTCTGAGGCTAAATAAACTTTAAGACTTTTTTTTTTTTTTTTTTTTGAGATGGAGTCTCACTCTGTTGCCCAGGCTGGAGTGCAGTGGTGTGATCTCGGCTCACTGCAGCCTCAGCCTCCCAGATTCCAGCCATTCTCCTGCCTCAGCCTCCCTGGTAGCTGGGATTACAGGCACATGCCACCACACCTGGCTAATTTTTATATTTTTAGTAGAGACGGGGTTTTACCATGTTGGCCAGGCTGGTCTTGAACTCCTGGTCTCAGGTGATCCACCTGCCTTGGCCTCCCAATGTGATAGGATTACAGGTGTGAGCCACCATGCCTGGCCTAACTTTAAGACTTCTTAGACTTTTTAAGACTATATATACTTTAAGGTGGCTAATATCACATAAGGGAAAAGTAAATTGGCAGATCAATTTGGTCTGCAAATTTTAAACATCTATTAGGAAGGATGATAATGTATTCGGTTAAAGACGACTTTTTGGCTTATTATTGACAGCTTGTGAAAATTGTCTAAACATGGGATCCCACTTCAATGCTTTTAAACAATTTATTGAGGTATAATTTACATACCATAAAATCCACTCGTGTTAAGTGTAGAATTCAATGATTTTTAGTAGACTTACTGGGTTGTGCAACTACCACCCTAATTCAGTTTCAAGGTGCAATTTTAACATGTAAAATTCAAACACGTTGAGTAGAAAAGTCACTCTCAATATTGGGCTGGATTAGGATCTGTAGTGATAATCAAGCACTGAATAGGGTTTGCTTGTTTCCTCCTCCCGATTTCTCTCTCTCTCTGCCTTCCTGCCCCACTGTCCGCCTTCTTCTTAGCGTGTTAGGTGCTGAGGATACAAGTTGAGAGATGATCTCTGCCCTCCCAGATCAGGAAGACAGTAATGAAAAGCGACTGAAGAGATCATCACATTCTTTTGTGAAAGTGTCATCCCCGACAGAAGGGCTGCCCTGGGTATTATGGGATCACATTAATCTCAGCTCCATGCCAGGTTCTCGGAGATTTAAGGGCTTAGCTCAATAAACATTTATTGGGCACCTGTGCTCCATGCTGCAGGTACAAAGATGAAGAACTCATCCCTGCCCCAATGTAAGCAACTCTAATACAACCTCAGGTGACTCAGCATCAATCAATGTTATAGATCTGACTGTCCCTGTAACCCAGTTCCAGCATCTCGACCTTTGCCCGTGGGGAAGTGCAGACACCCCCCACTTGTTCCCTCCGATGATGGCAACAGGCTTTCCCTATTTACTGGCATGACACTGTGCTTTTCTTCCTGCAGTTTTCAGCTCAGAAAATGCCTCCTCAGGGAGGCCCTCCCTGGCCACTGATCTAAAATTTCCCCCCCAACACACAGACTTCATAATGCCCCACCCCCACTTTGTTTTCCTTTTTTTTTCTTTTCTTTTTTTTTTTTTTGAGACAGAGTCTCGCTCTGTCGTCCAGGCTGGAGTGCAGTGGTGCGAGCTCCGCTCACTGCAAGCTCCGCCTCCCGGGTTCACGCCATCCTCCCGCCTCAGCCTCCCGAGTAGCTGGGACTGCAGGCGCCCGCCACCTCGCCTGGCTAATTTTTTTTTTTTTGTATTTTTAGTAGAGACGGGGTTTCACCGTGTTAGCCAGGATGGTCTCGATCTCCTGACCTCCATCACCTGGTCTCGATCACCCGCCTCAGCCTCCCAAAGTGCTGGGATTACAGGCCTGAGCCACCGCGCCCGGCCCCCACTTTGTTTTCTCCTTTACCTATTTCACTCTCCAACATACGATTTATTTATTTATTATGGGACTAAACTCTGATTTTTTTTTTTCATCTTGCCCAAATTCCTATCTAAGGGGTCTGGGGAGTCATGCCCTACAAATCATAAATTCTCATCAGATGGGTTTTATTTAACCCTATATATCATGATTTACTTTCCAACCTGACTCTGGCATAACATTATAAGGCAAAAAAGAATATCAAAATATTTTACCCCAAAACATGTTTCTTTCCATATTTTGAAATGACTCTGCAAAGCTGTTCTTTGAGGAGGAAAATTGGCATCTGTAAAGAATCTCTATTAACATAGCTAGATATTTTTCTTCTAGACGCTCTCAATCCTAAAGAGATTAACTAAGATCTGAATAGGAAACATTTGTCACCTACTGTCTCTAATGGCAGCCGCTATAAGATTTCAGAAGAACTTTGGTCTCCACAATGTTGATCATAACCTGAACATTCCCTTTCTATTTCAGGTCTTTAGACAAACTCAACCAATTGTCAACCAGAAAATGTTTAAATTCACCTATAGCCTGGAAGCCCGTGCTTTGAGTTGTTCCGCCTTTCTGGACCAGTATTTCTTAAATGTATCTGACTGGTGTCTCATGCCTCCCTAAAATGTATAAAACCAAGCTGTACCCTAACCACCTTGGGCACATGTTCTCGGGACCTCCTGAGGGCTGTGTCATGGGCCATGGTCACTCATATTTGGCTCAGAATAAATCTCTTCAAATATTTTACAGAGTTCAACTCTTTTCATCGACATTTTTGGTATTGTCTGATTCCTCCATTAGAATGTAAGTTCTGTGAGGGCAGGAATTTGGTGGTGTTTTCTCTATCCTAACCCTAGGACCAGGTTCCCAGTACATAGTCCATACTCAATGAATATTTGTTGTATGAATTCATGAATATTTGGATCTTTATCTCAGTCCCCAGTGCTGGGGTCCCATCCTGACAGCCCTAGTCCTTCAAGACCTGGGATTCAGCCTTGATTCCCTCTCTCTCTCCCACACATGGGCAGTGCCCAGTCTCCAGGGCAATGCCAGATTCTCTGACCATGCTGCTTGCTGGCTTGCAGCTCTAAACACTGCCTGGTCCTAACGGCCTTGATCCTGGAATTTCTCACCGAAGACTCTGCTGGGACGTGTTGTTGCCTGTTCTTCCTCTGACTCAAACTGTTTTTGCCCGCCCCAGTGCTGGCCTACGACCAGCCTTAAGAACTGGCCTATCCCGGTCTGCCCTAGTTAATTAACCTTCTCTGTGTGACAGCTTTACAAGACTGGACAGAAGGCAGAACACCCATGATGCTCTGTGAATTAAAATCCCAGCCAGTGGAAGCGAAAGAGTAAGGATGGGGGTGGTTATTCCACATCGAGTTGAATGCTTGAATCCCCCAAATAATAGTTTCAAAAGCAGCTGAATAAAAGAGTTGAAAAATTTTGGAACAATTACTGATCCCTGAAATTAGCTTCTGAAGAGTAGTCTTTAAAGTCATTCTTGTACAATCATAACATTTCTAGGCTGAACTTTCCTGGTAAAATTTGGGATGTTATAACTCATCTTCCTTATTCCAACTCCTTGCCAACATCCGAGTTTTCAAGACCCTCATTAACTTCTCCTTAAAGTGAATTTCTGGAGCTGGGCTTGGTGGCTTACGCCTGCAATTCCAGCACTTTGGGAGGCTGAAGCAGGAAGATCGCTTGAGGCCAGGATCAAGACCAAACCAGTGCAACAAAGAGAGACCCCTATCTCTACAAAAATAAAAAAACACAAAAATTAACTGGGCATGGTGGCACTCCTGAAGTCTCCCAGCTACTTGGGAGGCTGAGGCAGGGGGATGCTTGAGCCTGGGAGATTGAGGTTGTGGTGAGCCATGATTTTGGCCACTACACTCCAGCCTGGGCAACACAGTGAGACCCTGTCTCAAAAAAAAAAAAAAAAATCTCCTTCCTGCCCTGAAGTTGGGGCTTAAAATAAAGACTCCTGAAGTCTTCTACTTCAGGATTACCTTAGGCTTCTAAAACATGGATACAGCTTTTACTCTTTTCAGGTGTACGATGGAGGTTTTAGCTTGGGTGAACAAAGGGATAAGGATCAGTCAGATGACCATAGGAGGCAACGTTTTAATTGGGATCCCAGGGACAACTGATACCCATGCAGCTTTATCTGTTTCTAGATGACCAGTTTTATGTATGTGCTTAAGGACAGCACTTTTGGAAACCCCATCAACAGGTCGTAATTGTGGGACATGACAAGGGTGCTCTCAGTACATTGTGAGTTTTATAGTAGGTTACCTAGAGTCCCCACTGGCTCATAGGGCTTCCTCTAAAAAAAAAAAAAAAAAAAAAAAAGCCAGGCGCGGTGGCTCATGCCTGCAATCCCAGCACTTTGGGAGGCCGAGGCGGGCGGATCACCTGAAGTCAGGAGTTCGAGACCAGCCTGGCCAACATGGCGAAACCCCATCTCTACCAAAAATACAAAAATTAGCCGGACGTGGTGGTGCGGGCCTGTAATCCCAGCTACTCGGAAGGCTGAGGCAGGAGAATCGCTTGAACCCGGAAGTCGGAGGTTTCAGTGAGCTGAGATCGCGCCACTGCACTCCAGCCTGGGTGACAGAGAGAGAGTCCATCTTAAAAAAAAAAAAAAAAGAAAAAGTAAAAAAAGAAATCTTGGCAGAAGCATTTCAATAAGCTACTTGGGGGAGTGAAAATGGGGGCTCTTTCCTTGCGGATACTACGGACCTTAAGACAAAGACTGCTCCACTCCAGCAGTGGGGAAAGGCAGCAAGTGTCACTGGAATCCGTGGGGATCACACTCAGCTAAGCCCTGCTGCTGGGGACCAGGTAACGTCCGCAGGCTGAACTTCATCTCAAGAAGAGAGTTTTAGGTTTTCATGCTGCAGAGAAATCCTTCAAAAAGGCACCAAAGGGCATGGAACTATCTTCTACCAAGGACCTTTCTCCTCCATTCTCCTATTTCGCAGTTAACTCAAGAGGCGGGAGATTTTCTCCGGGGAACAAGACATTCTAAGCGCCTCCCTAGGTAGAAGTTAGGTTTCAAGGTGTGGAATCGGGTGGGCCCCGAGGTTCCGTGGGGTTCGCGCTTCCATATAACCCCTAGGACTTGCATCTCTTTACTCTCCTGCTTCTTGTCCCCCATTCGAGGGATTCAAGTAGTGGGGTGTCCATTCGGGCCTCTTTGGAAAGCGGGGCCCCACCCTGGCTGGACTACGTGAACTTTTAGGGGCAGCCAAAAAGTATCCGGTGACGAGGATGCAGGGCAGCTTCTGGAAACCTGATGATCTCAGCTCCTCCCTCTCGCTGTCCGGGTCCTAGGCACAGACTGGGGACCCCCCAACCCACCCACCGCGGCCCCGGCCCCCTTCCCGGCCCTGCCCCTCCTCCCGGCTGCCCAGGCCTCCTTTCACACCTGCCGCCAGCTCAGGTCCCGCTTTTGCACGGTAGAGAGACGGCGTCGAGGTCCTGGCCGAGGGTAGGCACTGGGGGCAAAGCCGAGGGAGCGCGCGAGAGAGGGTCGGCAGCCCCTCACCCCGGGGGAGGTGGGCGATTCGGGACTGATGGACAGAAGTCCCGGGCCCGCCGGGCTGTGGGCGGGGAGGAGGGGGTGGAGCCGCCGGGGAGGGCGGTGCCGCGGGGAGCGGAGCCCAGCCTCTCCCCCCACCCCCTTTGGTGCCGGAGTCTCAGTGACACAAAAAGCTCTCGCTCGGTGCCGAGCGCCTGGCGGCGGTGTCCGACCGCGAACGCGGAGGGCGGCCGGGCAGGTGGGGGTGCCGCCCGAAGGGCCGGGCCGGGAGCTGGGGCTGCAGGCGCCGCCGCCGCGCTGTCAGCGTCCGCCCCGTGGCTCTCGGCCGGAGGAGCGGCGGCCGCCGGCCCGGGGCGCGAGTCTGGCTGAAAGGAGCGGGCGCGCCGGGACCACCCGGCGATGCTGTCGCCGCCGCCGCCGCCGCCTCTGTAACGAGCACCCGAGCCCGCCGCGGAGAAAGGTCAGTGAGTTTCGGTTTGTTTCTCTGCTCTGCCGGCTCCGGATCGGGGGCGGACAGAGGGGCGCGCAGGGATGTCTGCGCCCCTACGGCGGCCGCGCCGAAGCCGTGGAAGCGGGAAAAGGCAGCTGCCGCCTGCTATAACTGGGGAGATCTTCTGGACCGCGGAAGGGGTGGCGGGGCCGCAGGGGTCCCGGGGAGGGGAGCGCGGGGTCTGGCGGGGCACGGGGGAGGTGGTCCCGGGAGTTGCGTGTCTCCTGAGAGCTGGCGGAGTTGGGCGGGCGGCCGCGGCGGGGAGCGGCGCTGTCGGCTGCTCGGCCGAGTCCTCGGATGCCCCATGGAGCTCCGGTCCGAGGGAGCTCGCTTCGTGCCCGCGCCGCGCGCGCCCCTGGGTGTGCACGTGCGTGCGCGCGCGCCCGCCCCAGCTGCGCCCCCGGCCCGCACACACCCCGGCTCATCTTCTCCCGGTCCCCTTGTCTCGCGCCTTCTCCAGCCCTAGAAGTTGCCCCAGGGCCCCTCCCGCGATTAGAGAGCGCTGTGAAGGGCCAGATGTTGGGGGTCTTTTGTGCAGACACACGCGCCTGGGGCGCTTGCTCCTGGAAGGACAGCGGCAGGACAAAGCCAGCTGGACTCGTGGGGCGCTGCTCGGGAAGTGGCGGTCCCCAATCCCGCCTGGGGTCGGGGCATGGCTTGGGGAGCGCTGCCTGGGTCTGGAGAGAGTAGAGAAATCGCCAAAGCAGAGTGACGGTGACTTGATGAGGTGACGGTGACTTGATGAGGTGGCGGTGACTTGATGAGGTGGCGGACAGGGGCAAACGAAAGAAAGATGCTCGGGATTGCCGCGCTGTGTGCCTGTCTGCGCGGGTGACTAGGCGCCCCGCATTCCCATATGACCGGGTTACCTGGTAGATTTTGCCAGTGTGTCTTTGCCCCAAGATGTTATTCCCCACCTGCTCCGATTTCTTTCTTTCCTAGGGCTTACTGTTGCTAGTAGGCGCTCTGCCACCAGAGGGGAACTCGTGGGCGGGGGAGACTGCGGAGGAGGGGGGAGGTGGTTATTTATCCTGTAGAGACAATTAGGAGCCGTGACGCCCCCTTCTCGGCCGCCAGCCCTCCACACCTCATCTGCCTTGCTCCACCTCCCTAGTGCACCCGCTCCAGCCCCGTCTGCCCAGGAGGGCGCTTGGATTTCCTTCTCCGCGGCGCGTATCTAACCCTTCCTGCATGTATTTCACTGCAGGCTGAAGAAAGCTCAGTCTCAATTGTGTTTCCTGCCTGTCAGCCTCTTGCCTCCTAAACGTGTACCATTTCCACTTGATGTCATCACGCAGAAGGGGTGAAAGAGACTCGGTGACAGATACAGGTAACCCCCCACAATCTGGGTAGCCGCCTGGGTGTCTCTGGGTCATTTGGGCCGACAGTGCTGGCACAGGGCTGTTTGGGTGGTTTCTGCATCAACATCGTTCCTATCTGTGAGAAGGTGTGGGGGCTGCTAAAACTCCTGGTTCAAAGAAATAAATTGCAAATGACTTTATACTTTCCCTTTGAAGAAGCCATTGGAGGTAGATGCAGGGTGAATTTGGGATTGTAGAAATCCCACCTGGTTTCCTTTGATGGGAATTTTGATATAATTAATACACAGGCAGATGTATCTGAATGTTAGGTTTCCATGGATGCCTGCTTTATCTGTAGTAATATATTTAGGCTTCAGTCTAGAGGTGGGGTATCCTTTGTTGAAAAGGTACCATTGGAAGGCTGATTGTACTTTTGCCCAGTGCTCTAATTGAGCACTGGTCAAATGCAGTGACCTTCTTATGAAATACTGTCTTTCTTCTGTTCCTTCATTGTAATAGTGTTCGCAATATTAAGAGAGACATGCTAGCAGTGAGTACTGGGAGGTGGAAGGGAGGGCTGTTGGGGGCAGCAGAAAGAGAACAGAGAAAACAGCTTGAGTGAAGTTTCCATTTAGATAGCCATGAACCAGTAGACTCTCATTCTGGATTTTATCTTTAGGTTATTGGGGCTTTTCCAAAAACTCTGGCCTGTTCTTTTCTTTCCAAGGATAGTTCTGTTTTGATGTCAGCCTAACCAGATCTGGGGTTATCTTGATAAGAGTGCAATGAAAAAACGTAACCTTCAGACTTAGCAGGATACTCCGGCATTAGCATTTTCTCCTAGAGGGCAGAGTCCTGCGCATCCTACACTAGTAGCAAGGAATAAGAATGGTTATGGAAAAGGGCTTTCGATTTTTCTTGTAGGAAGACAGATTGCTGAGGGCCAAAGGCTCCTGGTATACTCTCTTTTACATTGCAGTAACACCTTGGTATCTGTGACAGATTCTCTCTTCACCATTTTCCTCCAAATCCCTTGAAAAATGAAGTTAAAAACTTGAAAGATTTATTATTCACCTCCAATGTAGTTTTGTTTTGGAAGGTGACTTTAAAAACATAGGTGACACTAGCATTTATCCTTCTACTACAAGCGTTCAGGAGTCACTAGTAAAAGTAGTTGAGTTATCTAGTCCCAGGTGAAACAAAGGCCAGTGCTTTGCAAAGATCAGATGAGTAATGTGGTGCTAAGATAGAGGTATTTTTGACAAGTAATTTTTATGTCGGCAATAGTACAGGGTGTGTACTGTGTTGCTGCAAGAAGAAAAAACATGTGATGGGATAATAGGGAATGTAATAATGCAATAGAAACAAGGGTGTGGTTTTTTTTTAATAGAAAGAATAAACACTTCACACACAAAATTCCACATGGCAAAACAGTAGCCTGCCCATGTAAATGCACGTCCAAGAACAAAGATAGCCACAGTGCAGTGTTAGGTTTCATTGTGGTTTTAAATTGTGTACAGTAATAAATCATAATAAAGTGTCCATTGATGCTTAATTTTTTTTATATAAGAAGGAGGCTCCCCACCCTCAGATGTGTTTAGCTTTAGGCTGGAGGATCCCTAGAGGCTATTAGGCTGATCTTTGCCTCCAATGCCTGCTTCCTTTCTACAATGCTCATTTATTCATTTAGCAGATGTTTATTGGCACCTGATAGATAATGGACTCTGTGATAGATAATGGACTCAAGGGGTTGGGGTTGGGTGTAGGGGAGACACAAAATTGAACTCCCTATAGGAAGACCTGATTCTAATTAACTTCAATGGAAGCTCAAGAGAGGTAGGATTGGACTTCTGTGGAGAGAAAATATGGTCATCCAGCCTCAACTTTAATGCCTCTTTCATTGAGGAGCTCACTGCTTCATAAATGGCTGTTGCTGTTGTCAGAAGGTGGCCTTTTCATTGTAGTCTTTTTAGCTGAATTCCATACAGTTCGATCCTTACATTGTTGAGGGTCATTCTGTTTTCATTTCTAATTCCCTCAGAGTTGTTTGAACCCACCTATGCTGTCAGCACCCTCTGCTTTTCAAGATAGTGTTCAGTTCCTGATGAAGTTGAATTTTGAAACAAATGCTGCTTTTCCATATTATCTGATTTAGAAAACAGATTGATGGGATGCTTTTGCAGATTTTTCTCTTTTTTAAACAGTGACGTACCAGCAAGATAGGTGAGGTTATGCTGCAGTAACAAATACCTCCAAGTCTCCATAGCTAAATACAGTTTCTTTCCTTCCCATGCTGCATCCAGAGTGGTTGGCAGGTGGACCCTGCTCGTTGTAGTCACTCAAGGACTCAAACTGATGGAGTCTTGGTCTTGATGTGAGCTTGCAAGATCGTTGCAGCATCAGGAAGGAAATGCTGCAGGGTCTTGCTCTAGCAATTATGTGATCCTACCCAGAGGTGAGTTCCATCACTTTGGCCAGAACTGGACATATGACCCTATTTAATCACAATTCAATATTTCTTGTGCTGAAAAAGGGAGAAGTGGATATGGGTGAGTAACACTAGTGACTTCCACAGGGATCTGGTCTAGGTGAGGTTAGAAAGTGTGTCCTATGGGACCTAGCTCAGTGCTTGGTGGGTATTGGATGTCACAAGAGTATTGATTGAATCAACAACCTGTAATTTACAACCTGTATATTTACTATTCCAACCTGTAATTTACTAATATATGGTCCTACCCGCACCTGTAATGTACCTGTAATGTACCTGTAATATGTTGATATGTTATTTACTAACATGGTTGTACACTGGTTATCAAATAAAATAATTATAATCCTCTCTTTGCCTATTTCAAGTGCATGTTTACTCTGAAGTGAAAGGCCATTAGGTATTTTCAAGGCTGATTCTAGGAGGTTGTGAGCTTAGCATTATGTAATAGAGAGGTGTTACTTACAGACTTTCTCTTCCTCACCATCTGCCTCTTGTTTAAGGCTTCCTGAGTTTGTTTGGAACCGCCCAGGGTAGAAAAAGAGTGGCAATGGGCCTAGGGCCACCCAGGAGGTGGCCTCCTGCAGCAGAGACCACAGGGCAGCAGATAAGATCTGATGGGGGCAGGAATGTGTTTAGGGTAACCTTGGGTCACCCTTTTGTTACTTTGGTGTCTAGAAAAAGCAATTTGGGCAAGAGGCTTTTTCTGGTCACAGGACTAGTAGAACACCCAGAGAGTTTAGGGACATTTGTGCTTCCATCAGCAACTGTATTGACTAGGAGGGTGGTGAGTTCTAAAGCCTTCCTTGCCTCACTCTCCCTAAAAAGAGTTGGATGTTATGGAATAGGCATTGCAAGGTGCTCTGGATTCAGCAGTTGGTGGCTTGCAGAGATTTTGCTTTGGGAAGAGCTGTTCACTCATATATCTTTGTTCACATTGTGATAACTGCATGCACGGATGAGCATTTTAAAGATTTGATAAATACCTTAAGCATAAGCATAGAATTTAACAAAATAATATTGCTTTTGGTTCAGTAATCACCTTGGCAAAGTCATTTTTATAAAGATAGCTCTCCAAATAAGGAAGTGGTGTGGTAAACTATGTTAGTCTCCAAGTCACAGTGACTGAGGGGATATCAGTATCAACCTAGGGAGGTTGAGACCACCTGGCTTCATTCAAGTGATAAGATGTAGCACCCAAAGCGTTTCTGAATTGGGAGATGAGCAGCTTGGAGACCAGCAGGAAGAACCAGATATAGACCATCCAAAAACCCATTCAGGGTGCCTGGGGTTGGGCTGAGGGCCAGGCACAGACTGAGGGAGAAGGAAAATGAAGCCCCGAGGGACTAGTCTTGAACTATATTTGGGAAGCCCCAAAATGCATTTCTATATTTTCTCTGGCCTCTGGGTCCCTACCACTTTAATTTCATACCGAAGTCGGCTGGTCGGGTAGAGGACACTTGTGGCGTGAAAGTGGTTTCTGGCACTGCCCATTGTGACGTCATGGAAACCGGAAAGGAAGAAGGTGTTGGTTTTCCTGCTCCTTTTCCCATGGCTTCGAGAGTTACACTGTGTGATCCAGCAGTCTGACTCCATGATTGAAATCACAATTGGGATAAAGTTGGTAGAGATGCTTCTTAATTTACAGTGGGGTTATATCCTCATAAACCACTCATAAGTTAAAAATATTGTAAGTGGAAAATGCATTTAATACACCTAACCTACTAACATCATAGCTCAGCCTGGTCTGCCTTAACTGTGCCCAGAAATGCACATTAGCCTACAATGGGGGCAAAATCATGTAACAAGAAGCCTATTTTGTATTAAAGCATCAAATATCTCATGTAGTTTATTGAATACTGTATTGAAAGTGAAAAACAGATTGGTCGTATAGGCACTCAAAGTACGGTTTCTACTGAATGTGTATTGTTTTCACACCATTGTAAAGTCAAAAAATCAAAGGTCATAGGTCAAACAGTTGTAAGTAGGGAACCGTCTGTGCTTGTTACATGCTTAGGGATTTTCTATTTCTAATTGACTCACTGTCATTGTAGGATTTAAAGAGGGAGGCCTCAAATAGTGTATCTGTGACCTGCATCTCCTTTGGGTGGTTCTTGATGTCCATGATTTCTTGGCCTAGATCATGTTTGGCTGCTAAGGCCTGGACTGCGTTCTTTGTGGAGTTGTGAGGGGGCTGCTTGTGATCTCCTAGGAGTGGAGAGGATGCCTTATTTACCTCTTGATGTACTAATGCCTGCATAAATAAAACTCATTGCAAACATCCTGCATGATGAAACTTACTCAAACATCACATAGACTTCCTGGTTACCTGCCTTTCATGCAAAGGAGGGGCTGAGCAGATGAAGATGTGCTGCTGGTGGGAGCAAAGTTATGAGGAAGTGGAATCTCCAAATGCTGTGTTCTGTGCTTGTATTTTCTCTTTCTACAGCCTCCTCTCCCCTGCCACTATCGCATTCCCACCTACCAAGGAAGTGTAACTTTCCCGGCTCAGTTCTGATCTAGACATCCAGATAATCACACTTGGTGCACTCCTCACTGAGGTTTGACAAGAATTGAAGAGATTTTGGTAAAAGCTTTGACAGATACTGTGGAAATAGGGAGCATTTTTTTTTTTTTTTTTTTTTTTGAGATGGAGTCTCGCTCTGTCACCCAGGCTGGAGTGCAGTGGGGCATGATCTCAGCTCACTGTAACCTCTGCCTCCTGGGTTCAAACTATTCTCCTGCCTCAGCCTCTCGAGTAGCTGGGATTACTGGGATAATTTTTTCTATTTTTAGTAGAGACAGGGTTTCATCATGTTGGCCAGGCTGGTCTTGAACTCCTGACCTCGTGATCCACCCGCCTTGGCCTCCCAAAATGCTGGAATTACAGGCGTGAGCCACCGCACCTAGCCAGGAGCATTCTTCTTACTATTGCTGTTCTGCTCCTTAACAGATTCACTTAGTGACAGTTGCCACTGCCGCATCTTAGTCAAGAACCTTGTTTCTCTCTGGGCTATGACAATGGTCTTGCTCACTTTCTGGCTTTCCCACCCCACTCCAGTTTGGAAAATGCTGTCACTCTTAGACCATTAGGCCGATTAATCCTTCATCCCCTCACTTAATAACTTTTAGTTGCCCTTGTGGGAGGAAGCTCATATTCTTCAGTTTTGCTTTTCAAGTTTTCCCCAGGTTGACCCCAAACTTCCTTTCCAACCTCGACTTTTGCTCCGCCTGACTTTAAAACTGAACATTAGCTGGGATGGTTAATCCACTGTTGCCCAAAATGTTTTTCATTGCCTCTTTCTTATTCTAGCACATTCTGTGGCCTAAAATGTCGTCTTCCTTCCTCTGCCTCTATCCTATCATCGAAGCCTCAGTTCAGCTCTCAACTCTTCTGAAAAATTTAACTTGATCACATTAGCCTTTAGAAATTCTTTATAATCCAAAGTTCTCTGGCAAAATTGCCTCTATCTCTCATTTCATTCAACATTCATTCATTCGTTCTACAAAGGGCACTTGTCATAGATTGTCTTGTATTATCACCTACGATTGAAGTGTCTTTTTCTTTCTGTTTAATTGCAAAGAATAGAAATTCACTCAAGCTCGTTTGCATAAAGGGAGGTGAATTGAAGAGATGTCCCAGGATGTCTTGTCATCAAGCCACATTTCCCAAGAGTTCCAGTGAATGGGACCCTTCCAGTTATCACTCACCCTGGACCTGCTTAGTGCAGGAGAGGGTTGGGGGCACAGTTCCTTCCAAGGGGGCCTGTGGCTGGCTGATGTAGCAGTTGTGACCTGCAATTAGCCTACAATGGGGGCAAAATCATGTAACAAAAAGCCTATTTTGTATTAAAGCATCAAATATCTCATGTAGTTTATTGAATACTGTATTGAAAGTGAAAAACAGATTGGTTGTATAGGCACTCAAAGAGATCTCAGTTCTCTTGCAAGCTCCTTAAAGATGACTGGATGAGGCTTTACACCGTTGTGTGTTTGCCACCGTGTTTGTACACAGGAAGGGCTCAATAAACGAATCATTGGTGACTCTTTGACAACACAGAAAACGATTTTGACTTACAGTGATTTAAAGGAATTTTAGACCCTTTTAGCTTGAAGTCTTAAAGGAAGTTAAGAAGATAGAAACTTATTTTTAAGAGCTTCCCCTACTTGTGTTAATAATGATTAAATGTTGAATCAAATTAGAATGACCAGGCTGCAGTGCGTATACCAATGTTTGGGAGGTGAATGTTCTCAATGAGGGTCATCATTCTAACGAAATTAGTTGTTACTCAAAGTCTGTTTTTCAACTTCCATTTGCCTCCTACTTTGCCCACAAAAAAAAAAAAAAAAAAAAAAAAAAAAAAAAGAAAGCAGAAGAAAAAAACCCTCTACTTGGTGACATACAACAAGCAGCTTTAGGACTTTACAGCCTACCAGGCCATCCCACAATCTAAAGGAGCAGGCATTGATGCCTGGATTTGTGATGACTGGGTGTAGTTGCCCACCGCTGACTGCCCCACCTGCGTTTATAATTAAAGGCTTCAATACCTTTGTGATATACATCTGTTTTACCTCCCTTCTTTTGATTTTGGAATACTCATTCACATGATAGAAACTCTTCTTTGATACTCAAAATGCTTGATCATTATGAGAGTGTTATTATGAAAGAGGGAAATATGTTCAGCTGCTTGAAGAAAATGACCAGAAATACATTAATATTAAAATAACGCTCTCGGCTGGGCGTGGTGTCTCACGCCTGTAATTTCAGCACTTTGGGAGGCTGAGGCGGGTGGATTACTTGAGGTCAGGAGTTCGAGACCAGCCTGGCCAACATGGTGAAATCCCATCTCTACTAAAAATACAAAAATTATCCGGGCATGATGGTGTGCACCTGTAATCCCAGCTACTTGGGAGGCTGAGGCAGGAGAATTGCTTGAACCTGGGAGGCAGAAGTTGCAGTGAGTTGAGATCGCACCACTGCACTCCAGCCTGGGCAAAAGAGCCAGGCTCTGTCTCAAACAAACAAACAAACAAACAAAACACTCTCAGTTTGAAAGGTAGTGAATAGGGCTGAGATAAATGTCTCAGGAACCAAGTATTTGTTGTGATATTCTTTTGCAGTTGTGTTGCTCTGGGGTAGGTTTGCAAATTGCTTCCTCGAAGATTAATAATATGAGATTAGAAGTGGTTGGTGAGCACATGGACAAATTTGTGTACTTTGGAGAATTTACCCCTTTTGTTGCATGAGACATAAGATTACTGCCATTTTAAGTGAGTAATAGTTAATTCAACCATGCAGGTAAAGAGGCGTCCTTAACTGGGATAAATAGTCCGTCCACTCCACTCCTTTACACTGGTACTTCAGAAACTGAAGGTACAGATCCATCTATTCACCTATGGTGGAGTGTAAAATAGCATTTGAAACACTGAGCATCAGGTATTTAAACCACTTATTGGACAAACAATTGCATTCATTAAATGTATTTTGAATGGCCAGGCATGGTGACTCACGCCTGTAATCCCAGCACTTTGGGAGGCTGAGGCAGGCAAATCACCTGAAGTCAGGAGTTCAAGACCAGCCTGGTCAACATGGAGAAACCCCGTCTCTACTAAAAGTTACAAATTAGCCAGGCATGGTGGCGGGCACCTGTAATCCTAGCTACTCTGGAGGCTGAGGCAGGGAGAATTGCTTGAACCTGAGAGGTGGAGGTTGCAGTGAGCTGAGATTGTGCCACTGCACTCCAGCCTGGGTGACAGAATGAGACTCTGTCTCAAACAAACAAACAAACAAAAAAAGAAAAGAATGTTGAATGCCTATGTTTTACCAGGCATAATTCTAACAAAAATCCCTGCCTTCTAGCTTCCTGTAGGTATTTAACTCATAATTAATTTGGTTTTCTGCTTTTTTTTTTTGTAATGGCAAAGCTAAAAGGGTAGAGAATAAAAGAAATGTATCTGATATTCTCCCAGTTCTTGATACCTTAGCATATATGCCTGCCTTACATGGCTCTAATTCAGGTAAGTCATTATGAACTGGAATTTTAAAAAGTAAGATGGGTTTGGGTTTAAATTTCACGTCTGCCACGTGACCTGAGTGCACAAGGTCTGACTGAGCTTTGTTCTTCAGCTGCAAAATGGGGGAGAACCAACCTCATTGAGCTAGTGTGAGAACAGGAGAGACTTACATATAAAGTGCTTAGTGTGTTGCCCTCCACAATGTAAGACTAAATAAATGGCAGCTGTTGCTAATGTCCTTATATCCAGCATCTACCATCCACCAATCATTGGGCTCAGTTCTGGAAATATCGGGATGAATAGGCATGGTCTAACCTGAAGAAGCTCTTAAGCTAGCCAAGGAGGTGATGACATCCAAGTAACTACAGCCTTCAGCGTTTACATGGGAGTTTCTTTTACCTGTCATTATTGTCAGAGTCTTTGGTTGGAAAGTCTTTGTAAAGCTTTCAGTGGCTCTGAGTTTAAAATGATAGGCCTTCTCAGGAGGAAGCGGGGAAAGAGCTGGAAGCAACTGGAGGAGAGGAGTCTGAGAAAGGGTTCTGAGCTAGCCCCCAGGCAACCTGAGCCTTCCTTAAAGGAGATGAGTCGCCTTTCTCCTGTGGCCTCACTCTTCCCAAGTGAAATGAAGGGCATCCTCTTTCTCAGGGTCTGCTTTCTTGGGAGTAGAGTGACCCCCAGACTTGCCCATGACTGAGAGCATACCTGGGTCATGGAACTTTCCATTTTAAAACAGTCCCAGAAAAATTGGGATGAGCTGGTCACCCTCCAGTCTTGTTCTGTGATTGTTGTTTGACATCCTGAAGCAGGCTTTGTAGAGATCTAACATTGTTAGTAGAGATACAACCATCCTACAAGAGAGGAGCAAGCGGGGCAGAATAAGATGGGAAAAAACATTGTAGCTTTGTCAACCCCTTTATTTAGGAATCTGCTTTTTGGAATGGGATATTTATTATTATTAAAAAGAAGAGAACTGTTTAATAAAGGCAAGGAATCTAGGCTATACAATATAAATATAAAGTTAATGAAACCTTTTAGAAATTCTTCTTAAAAAGGGGTAGCCACTTGGGGCCCGGTACACAGTAGACACTCAGTAAAGACTTATTGAAATGGTGGCATCAATTTATTCTTCAGAAATACTTTTGAAAGCTGCATAGAGAAGTGCAAGGGGCCTCTGAGACCTGCATTCCAGGACAGGTTGAGGGGCTGAACACTGTGGGCTTTGAACCAGTCTGCACCTCACTTTTCTGGGCCCTTCCATCACTCATTTGAAAATGCATGCATCTAGATATGCTCTGGGTTTCCTGTGCTGGTATCTGAGTGTGTTTATGTATGAGCTGATGCTCTTCATGACTGTGTTTTTTTTCTTTCTGGTGGAACCGCATGATGCTAGCAGACAAGTTGCTTTGTCTTTTGTTTGAAGCTAGGATGCCTCTGGAACATTCCTATGTTGTATACATGATGGTAGTGTGGGTTGGGTGGAGGGGGGCATTGTGTACTCAGCACCCATTGTTTTCTTTCCAAAGATTCCAGAGGGTTTTTGTGATGAGTCTGTAATACCAAGTGGGGGTTGGGAAGGGAACCAGGCCTGGCTCCACCCTATAGCAGAGATCTTAGAGATCTCAGGAGCTGGGCTCCAATTTGCCAGCATTTCCTCTCTCTCTGAGTCTCCATTACTAACATGTGGGATTGATGGAGACTGATAAGGCCCTTAGCCAAGCCACCAATTCTTCTAGTATTTAGCTGATGCCTCAAATGATAACCCTTTGTGCTCTCTTTCTCCTTGGGACCTTAGCAAATTGCCAGCAACAGTGATTAGTTTGTTGGTTGCCAGTTCTGTAACCTCATGCACAGAGCACCTGAAGGCAATTGCCAGACACTTGAGTGCCTCTTTCCCATGTAATCATCATGCACACCAAAATACTGTGTTCACTGTGTTCCTGGCAAGCCAGATTTCTTCATAGTCTATTACTTCACCGAATAAAAAGGCAAATGACTTGTTTTTGGAAGGGGAATTTTATAGGCAAACAGAATGCATTTAATAAATTGCCTTTATTTTTACACACACAGTGCTAAATATTAATACAAAGAGTTTCTCAGCAGATTAAGTACAGGCTAATCTATGTTTTGGATTTTGGATTTTTTTTTGGATTTTGTAATATTTGCATTACACTTAATATTCAAACATTATATTTACTGGTTGAGCATTCCACATCTGAAAATCCAAAATCCAAAATTCCCCAATGAGAATTTCCTTTGAGTGTCATGTTTGCACTCAAAAAGTTTCTGATTTTGGAGCATTTCGGATTTCAGATGTTTGAATTTGAATGCTCAACTGTAGTTTACTTTTCCTTTTTCCGACAGAGGTGTCAGATCTATTAAAAATTAATTGTTCATACACCCTATATCTTATAACAAAACAATAAGTTATTTAAGAATTGCATCTCAAGGCAGTCCACACTGTCCTATAAGAAGACTGTTAATTAACAAGGAAAAATGTCTTCTCTGAGAAGGAAATAAGAATATGTCAGATTTCACCCCAAATTTATTTCATCTTATTTGTAGAACTTGTGCATGGAGATGCTAAACCCTCTCTTTGTGCTCCTTAAAATAACATTCTCTTGGGGGCAAATCTAGTTTGCAATGAAGATTGAAAAATAGATGCCATCTAGATAATTTAGAATTCCTTATAAATTAGGAAGACAGTGATAATCAATTTTGGATTCTAAACCTGAGTCAGCCTAGTTCTAGTTGCTTCAGCATTCATTTGATTTCATGTCTTTGACTATTGCAAAGGGCAACAGTATTAGCTTCTGTTACCGCTTTTAGTAAAGGTGAATGTGATTTTACTGAGACAGAAACCCTAGAAATGGGTTGTTTGCCTGCAATCTGCACTTCTCCTCTTCCCATCAGAGGAAGCAGTTCTGAACAGACTCATTGTCCTCTGGGTTCTGGAGTCTGCTTCCCTCATTTTTATTTCTCCCTTGAGATTCTGACTTGTAAAGAAACAAATTTCTTCCTTTTATGAGGCTTTTTAGTGCCAGGTGACTGGTGTCGTTCGATATAGTCTATAGTACTTAACAGCTAAATACATTTTGTTTTCCCCAAGCTGATTACAGTGAAAATAAGAAAACAAGAGAGAGAAGGCCGGGTGCGGTGGATCACACCTAATCCCAGCACTTTGGGAGGCTGAGGTGGGTGGATCATTTGAGGTCAGATGTTTGAGACCAGCCTGACTAATATGAGGAAACCCCATCTCTACTAAAAATACAAAAATTAGTTGGGCATGGTGGCATGCGCCTGTAATCCCAGCTACTTGGGAGGCTGAGACGGGTGAATCGCTTGAACCCCAGAGGCGGAGGTTGCAGTGAGCTGAGATTGCATCACTGCACTCCAGCCTGGGTAACAAGAGCGAAACTCCGTCTCAAAAAGAAAAAAGAAAACTAGAGAGAGAAAGACAACAGTTTGAGGGAGGAGGAGTGAGTAAAGAGAAGAATAAGGGTCAAGAATTGTGTAGGTGTACGGTATTTTCAAAATTCAGTTTTAGTCAAAACGAAGAACAACTGTTGTTTATATGGTGGTGTTGGCTTCATAATTAAAAACATTTTGCCTGATGCAAATTGAAGTTATTATTAATAATGTTTTACAAAATGACATGGAAATTTATCAGATATTTCCCTTTCCTAACTATCTTGGATTCCACAATGTATTTCATGACAACCAAAAGACAATTTGGGAGAGTGGGGGAGATAACTGTAGTAGAAATATAGTAGTAGATAGTGTTTAGTAGACGCTGGGGTGCTTTCAGTTTAAAGTGCTTTAATCACGTTATCTGGGAGGCAGTGGAACTTGGAAAAGCCCGGTGACTTGTCCAAGGTTACGTGGCGAGTTTGTACTGGAGCTGGAACTGGGATATGTGACCCTGGGCAGTCTGGCTTGAGTCCTTCCTCTTAACTGCCTGTGAGCCACACTCACAACTGGGATTAGGGTTCAAAAGCATTTTGAAAACTGGTTCAGTGTAACGTAATTTAGGAAGAGATCTGAATTCTTTGCTGACCTGTCTTTGGGAACAAAGATGGACAATTTTGGCCACCCATCTGTGGAATGTGTTTGATGTTGACTTAGAGAATGGGTTGTTTGAAAGCTTGGGTGTCAAGTTTTGTTGGGAAATTTGCAGCAAGATTTCTGGCTATTACCTGAGTTTTGTCCTGTGCTAATTCAGGTTTCTGTGAAGTCAGGTGGTGTGAATTGTTTCTAGAAGGGCCACTAAATTGAACACCAGTGTATATGGTTATGTGAGAGATTGTGTCAGAGTCTGGGAGCTTAGGATTTTTCGGAATACACTACTAGAAAACTGTGAACAAAAAAAAATTTTTTTTTTTTTTTTTGAGATGGAGTTTCGCTCTTGTTGCCCTGGCTGGAGTGCAATGGCGCAATCTCGGCTCACTGCAACCTCTGCCTCCTGGGTTCAAGCGATTCTCCTGCCTCAGCCTCCTGAGTAGCTGGGGTTACAGGTGTCCACCTCCACATCCAGCTAAATTTTGTATTTTTTCAGTAGAGACGGGGTTTCTCCGTGTTGGTCAGGCTGGTCTCGAACTCCTGACCTCAGGTGATTCGCCTGCCTCAGCCTCCCAAAGTGCTGGGATTACAGGTGTGAGCCACCATGCCTGGCCTCAAAAAAATGTTTTTACAATCCTCCCTCCCTAGTTACTGTTTCTTCCTGACCCGATACCAGAAAGTGGAATAAATCATACCCTTTTGTATTCCCATTCCTTTGTGTAGTTCCCTTTCCCCGGAACACGCTTTCTCCCTATCCTTCCTCTCTGCCCTCCCGCGAAACACAGCATAGTGATGGAAAGCTATAAGTACCATATATACAGTCGTCCCTCAGTATCTATGGGGCACTGATTCCAGGAACCCCCTCAGAAACCAAGATCCATGCATGCTCAAGTCCCTGATATGAAATGCCATAGTTTTTGCATGTAACCTATGCACTTCCTCCTGTATACTTTAAATCGTCACTAGATTACTTATAAAGCCTAATACAATGTAAATGCTATGCAAATGTAATGTAAACATGATGTAAATGTAAACGCAATATAAATGTAAGTTGTTGTTTTACTGTATGGTTTAGCAAGTAATGACAAAATGAAGAAGTCTGCGCACATTCGGAGTGGAGGTAACCATTTAGTATTATTTTTCCTGAATATTTTTGATCCATGGATGGTTGAATCCACAGATGTGCGACCCAGATATGGAGGGCAGACTGTACTTTCTTCGATACTTCGTTCCCATTTTACTTGTCCTATTGATCCTCCTTCAGCTCCCTCAGGCGGACTTACTTTCCTTTCCGTTTGTTCTTTCTAATCCCACTTACCCTGTGCGTGAAAATTCTGCATATGGTTGCCTCTCCAGCTCTAGTGTAAGTTCTTTAGCTGTAGGAACTGCTATCATTTGAATGTATGTGTCCCTCCAAAATTCATGTTGGAACTTAAACCCCAAGATGATGGTATTAAGAGCTGGGCCTTTAGGAGTTGATTAGGCCATGAAGGCTTTGCCCTTGTGAATGGGATTAATGCCCAAAGAGGCTTCAGAGAACTGCCAGGCCCTTCTATTTCTTCTGCCACGTGAGGACACAACAATAAGGTGTCATCTTGGAAACGGAGGCCTCTCACTAGACACTGAATCCACTGGTGCCGTGGTCTTGGATTTCTCAACTTCCAGAACTGTGAGAAATAAATATTTATTATTTATAAATCACCCAATCACAAGTATTTTGTTGTAGCAGCACAAACAGACTAAGACAGAAATCTTGTCTTGTTCAGGAGTTTGGATGAATGAATGGAGGCTCAAACAAGCAAATGAACAAACGAGTGATTAACACGTGAGTTTGTTGGGATTGCTTAGGGTATATGTTAGTGGACAATGATGTTAGACCTGAGCATGGACCTGTGACTGCTGCAGAGGCTGGCTAGATGCTCACCAGAATCTCAGCATTTTGACCTCTGGGGCTGGATAATTCTTTATTGTGGGAAGACCGTCCTGTGCAGTGTGGGATGTTTAGTAGCATCCCTGGATTCTACCCACTAGGTATCAGTTGTCCCAGTTCAATCAAAGATGTCTCCAGACATTGCCAAATGTCCTCTAGGGGACAAAATTACCCCTAGTTGACAATCACTCGACTATACTACTTTCTGTACCTAGGTGGGGCCATGTGACTGGTTCTCACCAATGGGATGTATATGGAAATGAGAGGCAGTTCAGAGTGGGATGCCTTTTCTACCCTTGTTCTCTTTCTAATGTGCTGGTCAGTTTCAAGAGTCCAGGGGAGAAGTCTGAAGTCCTAGGATATGGCAGAAAGAACCTGGGTTCCTAAGAGACCTTGTGGAGCAGATGCTCCCTTGCCAAGTGTCATTGGAATACACTGTGAAGAAGAGAGAAACCATTACTGCATTTGGCCACTCAGATTTGGGGGTGTTCATTTTGGCAGTCTACTGTCTGACTTTCCCTGACATTTGGGATGAAGAGACTTTGCTGAAGCAGCCGTGCCAGTATTCCTGGTAGTGAGTAAAAATAGAGATTCCAAACACAAAAAAAGGGACAGATTTTGTTTGTTTTTTCTTGTGCAGCATCAGCCTTATTGCAATAATTCTTGTAATTTCTATATTTTATCAGAAAATGAGATGATGATAATATTTGTTCTTCCTACCACCCTAATAATTTTGACGTGTGATTAACAAGCAGCTTTGAGCTATAAATACTTTCAGTAGAAAGTAATAAAACCTCAAGTGTACTGGCAGTTTTCATTTCACTGTGTATGTGTATGTGTCTGCAACACAAGTTCGAGCTGAGATATTTGTGGCAATTTATGTATAATGCATTTTAACATTTTTTGGGAACAGTGACAGATGTGGATACCCTGCAGTCACAGCTGTTTCCCACACCATTAATAGATAAATCACTGTATAATATGACAGTCTTTGAAATGGACTCTTATATGCTTAGTCCAGCTGAATGCCATGGATTAGTGTCCTGTAAAATGCTGAACCCAAGAACTTGCTTATCAGACTAAATTCAGTGCACCATTCTAAATTTATTCTGCTGCAATCAATTGTATTTGTCATTGTGTCTACGCAGAACCCCTGACCAAAATATGTAAGTCAAATGGTTTCATTTGGTGCCCATCTGGATGACAACAGCCGAGTTGTTTGTGGGAGACAATGGCTGTTTGTGGATGAGTCTTTCGATGGCTGGAAGCTTTGTGTTTGGTTCAGTGGTCTGTGTGCCTGTTCTATTTGCACAGGATTCAATCCTTTGTACAAAGAGCCACCCCAACTGAGTTTCACCATACCTGTCAGTCAAAATCCCTGTCTCCAGGAAATATAGCAAATCTGGCTTGAGGATACAATGGTCAAGTCTCTTTTTCCAGTAAATATCCTGCTAGGTGTCTTAACTTCCAAATATCTGAGTCTAGTGTTTTGTTCCCCCATATAAAGCATTTGCATAATAATGAGCATAAGACTGACACTTACGCCATGAATTGTGTGCCAGGCTCTAAGGGTTTTGCTTACAGTGCATGCATACTCCTCACAGCAATCCTACGGGGTAGAGTAGACGGTTCTATTAATGTCTCTATTATATGGGTGAGGAAATTGAAGCACAGAGAGCCTAAATGACTTGCCTGAGGTCACAAAGCAAGTAAAAGCCAGAGCTGGTAAGCCACTGCAGTATGCTGCCACAGCCTTGTCATTCTGTTAAGGAGATGTGCTTTCTCTGAGATCTCCTGTATTTTCATGACTTCGACTAACATCTGTATATGATGCTTAAAAAGAGTTGTTGATATTATTGCTTATTTTTTTTGTGGGCTGAGTATACTTTCTCAACTTCATTGTCAGCTGATGCTCTTGTATCTTCCGTAACTCTTGGCATAATGCTTCCATGTCAGAAAGTAGTTCATTAGCATGTTGATTTGGTTATTTTTATACCAAGATGCTCCTTTAGAAGGTTACCCTGCAGGAGTAAGAACATGTGTACAAAGGGATGCCATTGCCAGGTGGTATAGGAATGAAATGGTAGTGGAATTCAGAGGATTCAGAATGCCTTCACAAAAAATGTAGTATTTGACAATGCCCGTGAAGGGTAGACAGTAATTGTCTGGACACATGGCAGTGAGGAATGGCATTGGTGACAGCATGGGGGTAAGTGGCTCCTGTCTTCCAGACAGTGAGTAATGCTTTATGACTGGGACTGGTAGTATGGGAGTATGGGAGTAGGAATAGTATGAGAAAGGATCGGAAAGGTTGGTGGGAGGGGGACTTAGGGATTTATTTGACAGGAAGCCATTGATGGTTTAGGGACTGGAGGAGGATGTGGTCATAAAGCTGTGTTTTTAGAAGCTTAATCTGGCAGTCATCAATATGGATTGGAGCAGGAAGGGACGAAGGTGGGGAGACCATGGAGGTGGGTGGGGGAGGTCCAGAGATGTAATGAAGACCTGAGCCCTTGGGGAGGGTGGCAGGAATGGGAGGGTGAATCAATGCAAGAGACATTTCAGAGACAGAACTAGTAGCAGTTTGGAGATTAATTGAATGAGTGCTGAGACATACACAGGTTTTCAAGTCTGAGGTATTGGGTAAATAATGGTAACAGATATAAAATTGCAGGGAAAAAAACAGATTTGGGAGAAATTAAGAGTTTGCTTTAGAAGCAGCATTGAGTGGACAGGTCAGAGCTGTACCTTCGTGGGTAATCCACGCCCAGATGGTCATTATGAATGTGAGGCTTAAACACCTTGCCACCAGGGAGAGAAGCTCTCTAAAGGGCTGACCATGTAAAGGCATAGGTCTGAAGGGTTGTAGGAACGAAGAAAAAAAATTTTTTTTCTGGAACAGAGGACACTTGCATGC
This sequence comes from Gorilla gorilla gorilla, assembly GCF_029281585.2. Lineage (NCBI taxonomy): Eukaryota > Metazoa > Chordata > Mammalia > Primates > Hominidae > Gorilla > Gorilla gorilla. Next base: position 91,201,381 of record NC_073241.2, on the reverse strand, counting down.
ACTGACAATTAAATTTGATGTCTTATTAAATTTGATGTCTTATTTAAAGTTAGGATGTAGCTTAACTTATATTTATTATTTCCAAATTGGTTATGATTTCAACTGGATTTAAAATATTGAAAAGATTTTACAGACGGTGCTTAAGGACTGTTCCATATAGGACCCTGTCTGGAATATTGGGAATCTGGTTGGAAGATCCCTTCTCATACAAATTGGTTAACTCATTAGCCTCCAGGTGTTACCCAAGTTGTTGCCTCATTTAGAATGCCTGCCTTCCCTTTCCTCCTCTATCCTTCTATTCAAACTCTAACTCTTCCTTCAATACCCTGTTCAGATTCCATCTCTGAATCCCTGATTCCAACTGGAAATGGCCTTTGCTGCCTCCAACATCTTGCAGACCATGGCATATCCCTGGGGATGGCCAGGTGCTGGCCGGTGATGCAGGTGGGTCTTTGAGGGCTGGGCTTGTTCATCTTTGCATCTCAAGCATCTTACTTATTTTTTTTTCACCAGGTCAGCATAAAGAGTGTTTAAGGTCTGTACCCAGTAAAGCTAAACTTCATCTAAGTTGTAGAAAACCCCAGCTGAAATAAAATACACTATGGAAATGACTTCAATATCCTGAAAACATAATAGCTAAGAACCAGACTGGGATTAGATACCCCACTATGCTTAGCCCTAAACCCAAGTAGTTAAATTAACAAAACTATTCACCAGAGAACTACAAGCCACAGCTTAAAACTGCTTGGCGGTGCTTTATATCCTTCTAGAGGAACCTGTTCTATAATTGATAAACTCTGATATACCTCACCATCTCTTGCCACTCAGCCTATATACTGCCACCTTCAGCAAACCCTAAAAAGGCCTTAAAGTAACCATGAGAACTGTTATGTCTCTTACTAGTTCTGCCTCCTTAAGGACCGCGGTGATCTAATGCTTTTAAAAATAGTCCCACATTATTTTGAATGTGATTTCTTCAGTGGTCCTGGTTGGTTGATTGAGGGCTCTTTCATCAAGAAACGTTTTTCCACTCTGTGCACGCTAACTACACTTTGGTAGCTGAATCCTGTATCTGTAATCAGAAATACAATATGTTGGCTATCACCAATGACTTGGTTTATATTTGTCTGCTCTTCAAAAGACATTGACTACCTTGATGGATTCTTCTCTTTGGTCAGTTCATGCGCTGTTAAACTGTGGCAGCGAGGAGGTAATATTAGGGGAAATTATTATGTCATTTTGCCTTTGGTTTTACCTAAGATGTCAGGGTAGCTTTTCAGGAACTGAAATATACTCAAGCCTAAACAAGTAAAACAGTAGTAAAGTATGAAATTAGTTTTTATATTTCTAAAATTAAATTAATTAGACAAAGTACACTTATTATAGTATGAAGAATGATCACGAATAAAGAGATTGAAACTATGCTTATTAAGATAGATTAGGAAAATACTTTAGAGGATGCAAGGGGTTTACTTTTCCTTTTATGAGATTTGTTTACTAATAAAATTTCATCTCCATCAGCCTCAACAAATGCCCAGTAATTAGTACCGATTAGCTAAGATCTGCTACCCTGGACTTGGACTGTTCCATTTTCTCAGAAAGCAAGTCCACTTTCCTTGGGTTGTGGGGAAAGAAGTGTTATTTCCTCAGAAAATATGTCAGGTAAACTGATGTTCATAACGGACTTTTGAACAATTAGAGTTCACTATGTGGGCAGAAAAAGAAACAAATGGTGGTGGTAACCCCACTGCTGTAAGATGTGAGGCCTGCCCGTGTTTAAGAATGGAGACTGAGCCTGGGCGTGGTGGCTCACGCCTGTAATCCCAGCACTTTGGGCAGCCGAGGTGGGTGGATCACCTGAGGTCAGGAGTTCAAGACCAGCCTGACCAACATGGTGAAACCCCATCTCTACTAGAAATACAAAATTAGCCAGGCGTGGTGGCGTGCCTGTAATCCCAGCTACTTGGGAGGCTGAGGCAGGAGAATCGCTTGAACCCAGGAGGCGGAGGTTGCGGTGAGCCGAGATAGCGCCATTGCACCCCAGCTTGGGCAACAGAGCGAAACTCTGTCTCAAAAAACAAACAAAAAGAAAGGAGACTGCAGAATTTTGAGTACAATTTTAAATATTAAATATCTCTGATATTTGTACTTGTGTCAGTTAAAAAAATTGCTAATATACTTGGCAATAATTAACTTTTAAGCATTTTGTGAAATTCTGCAGAAGTTACCCAATTTCATTCTCATAATAATTAGGATTAGGTTCTGTCTTTGCCCTGTATTTTTTGATGGGCAGACAGAAAGCACAGTGAACTTTAGTAGCTTGCTCAAGATTGTGCTAGCAAGTGGCAGAACCGGGACAGAACCCCAAATCTGGTAAGTAGAAGCATTCATATGTTGTAGTCCATTAAAATATATTAATCTTTCAAAATTTTGCAGTAAGTTATTGAAAAGTACCAACAAAAGGAAGCTATTATCAGAAACAAAATAAACTAATAATAAACGTCTTTAGAGTAATTATTTGCTCACTACAAAAATGAGCATGGCATTAAAAATGAAATACTAAAAATTTTAGAGTTTTAATTTCAGTCATGGTGTACATTTTTAGTAATAATAGAGTTGTAAAATCTTATTATGGCTGTTTTGTTTCTATACCAGAAATTCATCTGGAAATTATAGCACAACAAATAGCTGCGAAAATCATGATGGTAGTCATTACATCAATGACATAGTTGTGGAAGAAGAGAATAATGAGGTTATTTTGAGGGAAGTCCACTACAGTAGAATAGCAAATGCTTTTCAAATGTAGGGCAAGCCAGAAGGGAAAGAGGCCTAACTTTGGGTTTATGATATATCATGAAAATTGGGGGTTGGGAGAGGGGCGTGGTTTCATGAATATTTGGTGATTAAAAATTGGACTGCAAGGAGTTAATTTCGAATTTTTAACCAGACATTTTCAAGCTTGTTAGCAATAGTTTTGGCTCTGATAGTAAGATTTTTAAACAAGCATTGTTAGTCTCTAGCCTGTTGCTCTATGAAGTTTCCACCTCTAGGACTGGAAGGGACTTCAACGATCAGGTTTGCTACCTGATGTGGTTTGGATCTATGTCCCCACCCAAATCTCATGTTGAATTGTAACCCCCAGTGTTGGAGGTGGGCCCTGGTGAAAGGTGATTGGATCATGGGGGTGGATTCTTCATGATGGTTTAGCACTATCCTTTTGGTGCTGTTCTCCTGATAGAGTTCTCACGAGACCTAGTTGTTTAAAAGTGTATAGCACCTCCTCCAACCCTTGGTCCTGCCATGTAAGATGCCTGTTCCCATTTTGCCTTCCACCATGTTTGTAAGTTTCCTGAGGCCTCCCCAGAGCCGAGCAGATGCCAACATCATGCTTACTGTACAGCCTGCAGAACTGTGAGCCAATTAAGCCTCTTTTCTTTATAAATTACCCAGTCTTAAGTGTTTCTTTATAGCAATGTGAGAATTGACCCATATACTGCCCTTAATATAGGATCCTTTCTTGGAGGCTCTCTCACAAGTAGTTTTAGTTGTTGCCATGAAGATATGTACCTATCAGAGGCTTACTACTTCTCAAGTAAATTGCTCTTATTTTATAGTTGGAAAACCTGAGACTAAAAGAGGTAACTTGATAGACCAAGGGCTCTGCAGCTCCGAGGTGGGCCATGAGTTGTCCCTACCAGAACAAGCCAGGCTGTTCATGCTCCGAAGCCCAGCCTTACCTTCTGAAGGCTTGGCATCGGGATACCATGAACCACTGCCATACAATCCCACAACCTGCAGAATAGCCTGGTTTTACCATTAGAGAGTCATTTCTTAATGATATGGTGAAAACAGCATGAATTTTGTTCATTTGGTTGGCTGAGGGCAGTAACCCTTCTGTTTATTATCAGCCCTGTGATCCTAAGTAAATTACTCATCCTTGCTGATCCTCTGTGTTCTGGTTTAAGATAAGACCAGTAATATCTATCTCGAGAGGTCATGGAGATGATGAATCCTGGTAATTGATGTGTTGGAGCACTTGCAAGGTATCTGGTGCTGTTTTAAGTATTGTATATGTGTTACCTAATTCTCAGAATAGTAGTCTAAGGTGGGAATCCAGAGGCAGGCCCAGAGGAATGAAATGATGTGTCTGAGTCCAGAAGCTGGTAGGTGGACAATTCAGGGTGAATCAATTCCCTTCTGTTTTTTTTTGGCGGGGGGGGGGGAGGTGGGTGGGGGTGGGAGGTGGTTCACTTTCTGTGAGTCCTATCCTAAACTGGCAGTGCCTTTGTGAAGGTAACATGCACACACCTCCGAGAGGTTGTAGTAGCCAATGATTTGAATCGAAGCCTAAGGTAAAAGCCTCTATCAGAAAATACAAATGCTTCTAGTAAATTCTAGTAACAGCCTCTCTGGGAAGCAGGTGCAGGGCCTTGGGGTGCCATTATCAGGATGGGGTCGGGGATGTCTGATGGAGGGAATATGGAAAAGACTAAGGTGGCACATTATCTAGACAGCTGGGCTGAACTGATTTGGGGCTGGAATCATGGGTGCAATGTGTGTGATGGGTTAGGAGTCAGGTGGGCATCAGAGGTTGAGAAGGAGTTAGGGGAACAGAGAGAAACAGGGATGCTGTTTCCCCTGAACTGTTTTGCCTGGACTGGAGCTGGAGCCTTATGTGGGTTTCACTTCATTTCTTCCTGGGACCAAAGAAATGAGGTCCATAAACCATAGTAGGAAAATAGGACCTCGATCCTTTTTCTTTCTTGGTTAACCTTGAAAGAACTCCCCTTCTCCCTGCATCCAAAAAAAGAAGAGGAAGAATGCCCTGATGGAAAACCTACAGGGGGTAGCTTTCAGAGTTCATGCTTGGCCAAGAGGCAAACAGCATAGCAGGCTTTGGAACCACAGAGTTGGCAGGGATTTGAAGCCTTCTCTCGAGGGACAGCAAGCTAGTAGGTAAGGTGACAGGCGTGGTCTCCTCTTTCTTCCTGGGGTGGAAAAAAACCGGAGCAGGGGACAGCCCAGAGTAAGAAAATACCACGTGGGAGATGAGGACAGGAAATGCATCAGACATGAAGATTTCCATGCCTGTGTGTGTTTACAGTAATCAATCCCACCCTCAGAGGCTGGGATCGGGAGAGCCTGTTTCTCTTTGGAGTGCGGAGGCCACGTCACAGCTGCAATTGGATTTGACCACCAAAAGCTCCCTGCTGTGCTTTCCACACCCCCACCCCGACACAGCTTCTTTATAATCCTAAAAGCAGGGTATTCGTGATAAATGTGGGTGCAGGAACGTAATATTTCCATGTTTTCAAATTATTTCTTTCCAAGAGAGCGTGAGGTTTGGAATAAATGGAAATACTTTTTTATGGTATAACAAGTTATATGGTGACTTGCCTGTCTTTTCCTTCATGGATAAAAATCAGAGTCAACAAGCCCAATGTAAAAGCCTCTATCAAGGAATAAAAATGCTTCCAGCAAATCCTAGTGACACTGTTTCTTTCATAGTTTCCTGTCCAAAGTACATCTGCTTATCAACTTTCTCATTTTTCTTTACATCATTGTTGTGCCAAGTTCATGGATGCATAAAAGCTGAGGAAGTTGGTGGGTAACTGGCTTGTCTGAGTTTATGAAGATGATAAGCTTCCAGGTGTGTGCATGTGTGTGCGTGCGTGTGTGTGTGCCCACTCAGTTACATGAGTTTTCCTTTTCATTCATTTACTGGACATTCATTTACTTTGAAGTTCCTTCTAAAACCTGTACTTATTCTAATGATCTGTGATGTCTTCCCGGCACCCTCCTGGATCAGCTAAGTTCTTGATGCCAAACTTTGCTGCATCCTTTATTGAAGGTGTGAGTGTAAAGTAAACCTAAACAAATGGAAATAACACAAAAGTTTGTGTTCCTTTATCAAGTGGGTCTCTGGGTGTTCACCTTTAGTGCCATCTGTGGTGAGGTGACAGGGCATTCCACATTTAGTTCTTTTCCAGTAACAGAATCTCTTGTCAGGTGCAGGAGACAATACCTCCATGGCCCATGTTTATTTGGAAGTAGGGGTTGTTTTTATGTATCCTAAAAGATGAATCTTGGAGACCAGTTTTCTTTGAACACTTGAGTTGCTTGGAAGTATGATTGGAAGAAGGCCCCTGACAGCTTTTGACCCCACCTAGTGATTTTGTGGAGTTAGCAGTTGAAATTCGAGGATAGACATTCCCTATTTCTTTGGATTTTACTAATTAGGGTTTTGTGGTCAGTGAAATGATTAAGACTGGGCTTTCCTTTAGCTCATCCTACTTAGAGAGACATGGTGAACTTAGGAAATTTTATATAACAATCGAGATTACCTCTGAGATGTTAGAATATTCTCAGAATCTTTTCTGATAACCTCAAATGCTTATAAAAACCTGTGTTCTTACAAATGGTGAATGCTTTTTAGTTACTCTAATCATGAAACTGGGAACCCTAAGAACCTCAAGTATAGGCAATTTATTGTCCATCTGATTTTAAGTCATCTATGAAGATGCGTGGATGCTGCTGGTCTTTTTGCGCTGTTGCCTTTGTAATGCCTGCTCCTGACTTGACTACATGCTTCCCTGCTCTGTCTTTCTGCCACATAACTACAAGGCACACTACTGATTTATGCTTTTCATTCATTTCCTGGACATTGATTTACTTTGAAGTTCCTTCTAAAACCTGTACTTATTTATTTATTTATTTTTTTTGAGACGGAGTCTTGCTTTTGTTGCCCAGGCAGGAGTGCAATGGGTGATCTTGGCTCACTGCAACCTCTGCTTCCCGGGTTCATGAGATTCTTCTGCCTCAGACTCCTGAGTAGCTGGGATTATAGGTCTATGCCTGCCACAACGCCTGGCTAATTTTTGTATTTTTAGTAGAGACGGGATTTTACCACGTTGGCCAGGCTGGTCTCAAACTCTTGGGTAATCCACCTGCCTTGGCCTCTCAAAGTGCTGGGATTACAGGCATGAGCCACTGCACCCAACCTAAAACCTGTACTTATTCTAATGACCTTGGTGGCTTCCCAGTGCCCTGCAGGATCAGCTGAGGGGTGGCTGGGCTGGGTTTACCTCTGTCCTGTGGTCTCTGAACTGATACTGAGCAGTGTAGCTGCTCTTGAGACTTGGAATAAGCTAGGAGGAAAAGAGAAATATTGGGACATATTTTTAACATGCTTTTAAACATCCCTGAAACATAACACAGATATATGCTGTAAGTCTACAGCAACACCCGAAGGCCAACCTCTACAGTGGGTAACTTGTTCTGAATGCCTGTGCTGGCTACGAGGAAAATGACTGGAGAGAAGAGCCAGGAAAAGCCCAGCTGCACACATTACCATGAATCTCCTCGGACAGCTTTCTAAGTGAGGAGCTGGGGTATCTGAATTGCCCCTAGGAGGCTCGTTAAGTTCTAAGAAGGTGAGCAAAATTGATTTAATATATTGTTTGTGTTAGCTAGCATATTCGTTTAAGGTTAAATTTACATAATAGTAAAGTTGTATTTTTATGTGCATTTTGTGTATTTTTATAGTACAGTGGGGGTTCCTTATAGAATTAGTGTGCACTGGACATTCGTGGCCATTTTATAGGATTTAGGAGCAGTATTTTACATTTTAAATGATTACTGTGAATTCAGTTGTTATTTTTATTTTTCCTGCTGCATTGCTGGTAATATCTAGGTTTATCTGATGCTGAGTTTATAGTCAGAATTGTATCCCAGGATGGTGAGGCCGGCGATGTGGAGAGTTCAGCCTGGTTTACATACGGTTCACCCTGGGTTGGGGGTTGCCATAACAGTTTCATCAATAGTGGGTGCTCTCCCTCCTTAAAATGAAAAAAATAAAAAACAAAACAACCAAACTCCTTTCAAATATCTCTTTGCCCCTGCTCCCCCTCCTCCCAGGAAACAACTATAAAAACCAGACTGAGCTGAAGATTCAGTTTGTCATCTCTTTTTTTTTTTTGAGATGATGTCTCGCTCTGTCGCCCAGGCTGGAGTGCAATGGCGCAATCTCCTCTCACTGCAACCTCTGCCTCCCAGGTTCAAGTGATTCTCCTGCCTCAGCCTCCCGAGTAGCTGGGACTACAGGAGCATGCCACCATACCCAACTAATTTTCTGTATTTTTAGTAGAGATGGGGCCTCGCCATGTTGGCCAGGCTAGTCTTGAACTCCTGACCTCAATTGATCCACCTGCCTCCCGAAGTGTTGGGATTACAGATGTGAGCCACCGCACCCGGTCCCCAATCTCTTTGTATTTGCCATGCATGGGTAACTCTTGAGTTCCCACCTCTTGCTGATTTAAAATCTGCCACAGGCTTTCTTCCTACTTCAGCTGGCGAGCGTCTAGGTGTTCTCCCCTCACTTGATTGCAGTGTTTGATGTTTGGTGAGAAAAAAAAATTCCTGATGTGCAGTGTTTAATAAGCCCACATAAGCCCCTTCCCATCCCTCCACCCCTGCTTATAAGGGATCTAACAGTCATTTTGGGACAAGCCCCTAAGTCTTTTTTTTGTGTGTTGTTTTGCTTTTTAAAGTTTCACTGATGATTTGCCTTAATGCATTCCTTGGTGCCAAAGCTATGGGCCGTCTTGTCATGTGCTGCTCAGCGGTGGGGACAGCGGGCACCTAGGGGAAAGCCAGAGCTGCTGCTTTGAGATCATACCCCCTGTGTCACCACCAATGTTGGGAGGAAGTAGTGAATGGTTGATGAAGGGATGAACATGTCACTGTAGGAGCACACAGCAGGGAGAGGAGACATGGAGGAGAAGCACAGGGAATACCATGTGCAAGTAACTGATGGAGATAGAGGGCAGATGGAGGTTGGATGAGGCTGGAAACGTAGCCAAGTCACCAAAGGATGCGGAGGCCCTGCTGGGGTGTGTGGCCTCACTCTTGGTACTAAGGAGCCATGGGATGGCATGATCAGGTGGCTCAAAGCACAGAAACACGGGCCGAGAGTGTGGATGTGAATCTTGTCCTCGCAGATTCTCACTCTGTAGCTTGGGGTAGTGCTTGAACATCTTTGCTGCCAGCTCCTGGTCTGTAATAAGAAGACAATGAGGGTGACTTCCTCAAGTTGTCCTGAGGATAAATGAGTCCCCGTGTATAAGGCATCTGGTGGGGAGTAGCCATCCATGGGGCTGCCTGGGCCCGACTCGCTGTCTAGAAGCAGTAGGTTGGATGGTTGGTATTGGGGAGAGATGAGAGGCAGGGAGAACCTAGTTTGCTGGGCTTTGTGATGATTTGGGCAGGGGTTACCACAGGGGGCGGGGCCCTGTGCCACTCAGCCCTCCAAATTCCCTTGGAGGTGGGAGTATATGGCCAGGAATATTCCTGCCTGTTCCTCCACGCAGCCATAAGAATGAACCCAGGCAGTGGGAGGAATAGACCTGAGAGAAATTTTAGGAGGCAGAATAACCAGGGCTTGGTGAAATTTAAGAAGCCTTATATCATCTGTTGGACAACATGATGACTCTAGTGCCTGATTGTTCTAACAGGGAGATATGTAATTGACACTCAGCTGACTAGCCTTCCTTGCAAACTAAAAGAAAATAGGCATTTAAAAAAATGTTTTTAAGCAGAGTTTTTGTAGGTTTCTTTGGGGATTGGGACAGCTGTCATGGGAATATTTGCCTTCAACTTAAAGTGAGTTTCCTTGGAAGTCCATTGGGCTCTATGTCTAAACTCTAATGTTCAGAAAATTCTTTTCTGAGGTACAAAGTATTAGTCCATTGTGAAACTCTCAGTGGCAACAGAGACTCTAAGGAAGCTGCTAGCAGGGGATTATCTAGAACTCGGATTTAGGAAGTTTGCAAAAGCAATTCAGCAAAGTCTATAAAGGCAATGGGGGACAAATAGTATTGTGTTTTTTGTGCTGCCAACCAGGTTTGTCACATGGATTAGTAATTTAGATAGGAACAGCCATGAATCACTGCTTAGAGTTTTGTATTTAATTTTATCCTGGAAGCAATTTCCTTTCAAATTCTCAAGCTGTAGTTATTAATGAATTAAACATTATGAAACCCAGAGAACTACTAATTCATTTTGAAATAAGTAGACATTTAAATCTGAAGAAGAAACCTTACATTTTTTCAGTAGTGTTTAATATTTTCAAGCTGACAAAATGTGGCATGGCATTTTGTAGATATGGTTTCCCCAGAATGATTATTGGTAGGTATCCAAGTGTATGTGTCGGACAATTTGGCTGCAGGTTCTAGGGGTATGATATTGTGATATAATAAAAAATATATATATTTGGTTTTCATCCTCCATTTCCTGGTACTGAGCTTCTAAAACCCTTGTAATTTCCTGGGTGATAGAGGTTAGAGGAATATCTTTTGTTTTTAATCATAAACTCCTTTTTTTTTTTTGAGATGGAGTTTCCCTCTTGTTGCCCAAGCTGGAGTGCAATGGCACAAGCTCAGCTCACTGCAACCTCCGCCTCCTGGATTCAAGCGATTCTCCTGCCTCAGCCTCCTGAGTAGCTGGGATTACAGGCACGTGCCACCACGCCTGGCTAATTTTTTGTATTTTTAGTAGAAATGGGGTTTCACCATGTTAGCCAGGCTGGTCTCGGACCTCAGGTGATCCACCTGCCTCGGCAGGCGTGAGCACTGTGCCCGACCATAAACTCCTTTCAACCATACCTTAGCTTATGCTAATGAGATGACTCTTGGTGGGCTCTTAGCTGGCCTCAGAGTGCCAGCTGGTCACCAGAGGAACCAACTCTGTGATTAGAGGGTTGTGACTTTCAGCCTCATCCCAGACCTCCCGGTAGGGAAGAAGGGCGAAAGAGGGAGTTAGTCCCCAGTGGGCAATGATTTAATTGACCATGTCTACACAGCGAAGCCTCCATCAAACCCCTAAGTGACAGGGTTCTGGTCGGTGAACACTTCGAGGAGCTGGCGGAGGGTGACGCCTCCCAAGAGGTCATGGAAGCTCTGTGCACCCAATCTTGCCCTGTGTATTTCTTCCATTTGGCTGATCTGAGTTGTATCTGTTATCATAAACCAGTAATAGCCATAAACTGTTCCTGAGTTCTGCCAGCCATTCTCACAGAGTTCTGCTAGCCGTTCTCACAAGTTACTAAACCGGAGAGGGGGTTGTGAGAAACCCCACTGATAGCCAGTCAGTCAGAAGCACAGGAGGCCTGGGACTTACGCTTGGTGTCTGAAATGGGGGCAGACTTGTGGGGCTGAGCCCCTGACCTGTGGGGTCTGTGCTGACTCCGGGTAGTTAGGGTCAAAATGGAATTGAATTCTGGGACACCCGATTGTTGTTGGAGAGTTGGAGACTTGGTTGTTGAGGTGGAAGTCACCCATGTGTTTGATGTCACAAATGTTCTATGCGTAGAAACAGATCGTGGCTGTAAGGGGCAGGAAAGATGAAGTCAGGTTCTGATGACCAATGACTGGGTGTTTTTCAGAAAGAGAAAGATTAAAATATATGGAAAAGGCAGCCGATTGGATCGGGAGCTCACCACCCAAGTTCCTTATCATCAGTGCTGTTCAGCTTAACCCTTTCAGTCCTGTCCTTACCTTGGACACCTGCCACTCTGCCCTGGCTCTGCCTTCCTTACTCTTGTCAGGTGTTGCTTTGGGGAAGAGATTTGTCCAGTCATCAGATGTCCTCGGACATTAGTGTGTAATGCCCCCACCTCTCAAGCACTCTTCGAAGCCCAGAATCAGGAAAATGCACTTTGTACAGCATGCTAGTTGAGGACAGGCCATACGGTTACACAGGATTGCTTGAAGATTTAGAAGCACAAAAGGAGACAGAATGCAAAAGCTGAAGCCTTGGCTTTTCCAGCCTGGAAAATGTGCTTAGTTTTTTCCCCAAAGATATTAACTATTTCCATGTAAAAAGTCAGTAGGAGAATCTACAGATTGTGTCTAGTGATGTTACCTGAACAACTGAAAAAAGTCAAGTCAAGGGGCTACTTTTTTTTTTTTTTGAGACGGAGTCTCATTCTGTTGCCAGGCTGGAGTGCGGTGGCACGATCGCCGCTCACTGCAACCTCCGCCTCCCAGGTTCAAGTGATTCTCCTGCGTCAGCCTCCCGAGTAGCTGGGACTACAGGCGCGTGTCACCACGCCTGGCTAATTTTTTTGTATTTTTAGTAGAGACGGGATTTCACCGTGTTAGCCAGGATGGTCTTGATCTCCTGACCTGCTGATCCACCTGCCTCAGCCTTCCAAATGCTGGGATTGCAGGTGTGAGCCACCGCGCCTGGCTATGGGACTACTTTTCAAGAGCAGATGTTTTACGGGCAACACATTTGGTTTGTTTTGGACGTGGATGGCTTCCAGAACCTTTGGTTAACCTGTCTTCAAAATTTTTTTAAGATAGTATTTTGGGCTGTGTGTAGGGAAAACTCTGTTTTTTCTTTGTTCTCACACTACAACAATCATCAGCACACAAGTAGAGACACCAGCTGAGTATCCTCTAATTCACTTCCAACAGTGTCTACCCAGAGATAATGTCAGAGCCCACTGATTGAGGGCTCAGTCCCCAAGACTGCTCCTACCCACACACCAATGATAAGTCTGGGCCTCCCCGGAACTTCTGACCCACCAGCTTCAAGTTGGGGTCCCCAGAAGCCCCGCTTTGGCTTTGATGAATTTGCTGGAGCAGCTCACAGAACTTGGTGAAACCCCTACTTATGTTTACTGGTTTATTGTAAAAGATATTGCAAAGGATACCGATGAAGAGACACGTGGGGTGAGGGGTGGGGGACAGGGTGTGGAGCTTCTATGCCCTCCCTGGGTGCCACCCTCCAGGAACCTTAGCATGTTCAACTGTCTGGAAGCTCCTTGAACCCTGTCCACTTGGGTTTTTTTACCGAAGCTTCATGACACTAGCATTCCTTTCCCCAGGGCACAGGGTGGGACCCCCTCATGGAGGGTCTTAAGACCCTCAATCAGAGATCTTCCCTCCCACCTTTTTGAAAGCCTCTTGCTCTTCACCTCTTGCTCTTGCTTTGTCAGCTGAAGTTCTTTTCAGGATGGTCATCTCCTCTCTGGGCAGTCCCTGATCCAACTGAGCCTTAGTTTCCTCGTGTGTGAAATGGGAATGAGAATTTTTTGCCGCCTCCTCTGCCACACACATTGTCATGAAGATTAAATGAGGTGGTAGACATGAAAGTACTGCATCTAGTGCCTTTCTGTAAGCATAGGAGGCAGAGAGGAGATAGGGGGGTCAGGATGGAGGAGGCAGGGCTTTGTATTAACATGTAAATAGGGAGAAAAAAGCCTCAATTCCTACCTTTTCCCACTCATGGTCCTTCCCCAACTTAGGACCTGAATTAGAATGTCCAGCTTCTTCTGGGAAGGAAGATTCTTCTGAGGGCCTCATGGAGTTGTATTCATTTTTCCAATTTAACCAAGCCACTGCTGTGAAGGATGTTCCTTAGTGGTATAGTTTGGAGGTCTGAGCCCTCCAAATCTCATGTTGAAATTTAATGCCCAATGTTGGAGGTCGGGGCCTAATAGGAGGTGTTTAGGTCACAGGAGCAGATCCCACTTGAGTAGATGAATGTTCTGTGGGTTGGTGAGTGAGTTCTCACTCTGTTAGTTTCCATGAGGAGTGGTTGTTACAAAGAGCCTGCCTCCTCACCCTTGCTTCCTCTCTCACCATGTCATCTCTGCACATGTCAGCTTCCCTTCACCCGCTGCCATAAGTGGAAGCAGCTTGAGGCCCTCGCCAAATGCCGAGTCTTGAACCTTCTGGCCAGTGGAACTGTGAGCTACATGAACCTGTTTTCTTTATAAATTACCCAACCTTGTGTATTCCTATCTAGCAACACTAAATGGACTAAGACACTGAGCGTAACGTGTACAGTCATGCCTCACTTGATGACGGGTATATTTTTAGGAATGCATCTTTGGGTGATTTTGTTATGTGAACATTATGGAGTGAGTATACTTACACAAGCCTAGGTGGTGTAGCCCAGTACACATGTAGGCTATACAGTATAGCCATTGCTCCAAGGCTGCAAACCTGTACAGCATATTATTATACTGACTACTGCAAGCAATTGTAACACACACAATAAGTATTCGTTTATGCAAACATGGAAGAGATACAATAAAAATATTGTATAAAAGATAAAAAAGGTACACCTGTATAGGACACTTAGCATGAATGGAGCTTGCAGGACTGGAAGTTGCTCTGAGTGATTCAGGATGTGAGTGGTGAGTGGATGTGAAGGCCTAGGACATTTCTGTACACTACTGTAGACTTTACAAACACAGTACACTTAGACTACACTAAATTTATAAAAAATAGTTTTCTTCAATAATAATCTTAGCCTACTGTAACTTTTTAACTTTATAAATGTGTAAATTTTGTTTAACTTTTTGACTCTTTTGTAATAACACTTAGATTAAATCACAAATATTATACAACTGTACCAAAATATTTTTCTTTATATCCTTCTTCTGTAAGCTTTTTTTATTTGTAAAATTAATTTTTTTCTTTTACCTTTTAAACATTTTTTGTTAAAAACTAAAACACAAATACACACATTAGCCTAGGGTTACACAGGGTCAGAATTGTCAATATTACTGCCTTCCACCTCCACATCTTGTCCCACTGGAAGGTCTTCAGGGCAATACACGCATGGAGCTGTTATTTCCTGTGACAGCAGTGCCTTCTTCTGGATACCTCCTGAACCACTTGCCTGGGGCATTTTACAGTTAACTTAAAAGAAATAAGTAGGAGTACACTCTAAGATACTGATAAAAATATAGTACAGTAAATGCAGAAACCAGTAACATAGTTGTTAATTATCATTATCAAGTATTGTGTACTGTACATGATTGTGTGTGCTAGACTCTTATGCAACCGGCAGCACGGTAGGTTTCTTTACACCAGCCTCACTATCAACATGTGAGTAATGCGTTGCAGTGCAACAGTGCTCTGATGGCTGTATCACCAGGCAATAGGAATTTTCCAGCTCCATTATAATCTTATGGGACCAGCATCTTCTATGTGGTCTGTTATTGACCGAAACGTTATGTGGTGCGTGACTGCATTTTCTCTTTGCTATTTGGTGCTGCTTCTGAATCGGGAGGGTTTTATGATTCCTCAGTTGCTTGCTTCCCCCTTAGATGAGTTTTCTAGGGCTGCCTTAACAAAGTAGGTGGCTTCAAACAACAGAAACTCTGTCACATTTTTGGAGGCTGGAAGTCCACAGGCGTGGTGTCGGCAGGCCCATGCACTTCTGAGACCCATGGGGAGAACCCTTCCTCCCTTCCCCAGCTTCTCGTGCTGTCGGCAGTCCTTGGCATTCCTGGCTTTTGGCTCCTGTCATCACATGGCTGTCTCTCCTTGTGAGTCTTTTCTGAGTCTTTTCTGTATTAAAGGACACTAGTCATGTTGGATTAAGGGCCCACCCTACTCCAGTATAACCTCATCTTAACTAATGACATCTGCAGTGACCCGTTTTCCAAATAAGGCTACATTCTGAGATACTAGGGGTCAGGATTTCTTTTCTTTTCTTTTCTTTTTTCTTTGAGGTGGAGTCTCTGTTGTCCAGGCTGGAGTGCAATAGTGTAATCTCGGCTCACGGCAACCTCCACCTCCTGGATTCAAGCCATTCTTCTGCCTCAGCCTCCTGAGTAGCTGGGATTACAGGCGCCTGCCACCACGCTTGGCTAATTTTTGTATTTTTAGTAGAGATGGGATTTCGCCATGTTGGCCAGTCTGCTCTTGAACTCCTGACTTCAAGTAATCTGCCTGCCTCGGCCTCCCAAAGTGCTAGGATTGCAGACATGAGCCACCGTGCCCAGCCTAGGTATCAGGATTTCAAACTATCTTTTTGGGAGACACAACTCAACCCATTCCCCTGCCCCACACAGGTGGGTGATGCTCCTTTGCCCTGCAGCTTCCAGGCCCTTCTTCAAGGGCAGCATCTCCTGCTCTGCATGGGAATGCAGCTCCCTGACTCTCCGGAACCCTTAGCCTTGCAATTATGTCTCTGACGCATGTGTTGGGAGCCCTGGGAACAGTGTGTGAAACTGATGCGATGTTTCTGAAGCACGTCAAGTTTGAATTTGTGCCACAACAGCCCTCTCACGCTCTGTTGCCTGTTTCACTTCAGTCAACTAAGCCTGAAACTGAGGGGCTTTGATGGTACCCGTGGGAAGGACAAAAGTCCTTCCAGTTTTATTTGAAACAATTGGTTTGGTCAGAAGTAGTGAGGTGGGAATTTGAGCAAGTACATACTTGTCCCAGTCTGCGAGGTGGAACAAGTGCATAGTGGCATCTGAATGGTGGTGATGACTTGTAGGAAGCCACCAGCCCTCGTCTATAATACAGGGTCATGGCTGAGGGACATCAGATGGGCCCATGTGGGTTAGAAAGGGCCTCCTTCACCCTCCTGTAATTGGATATTGACATCACCCGGTGCATAAGAAACATGGAGTTTCCCCAAATATGATTTATACAGTAAGAACAAAGCCAGGGGACCCCAAATTTAGTTTTTGTTTTGTCTCAGGCTTGCTGACCGAACTTAAGCACATCTCCTATTAAAACGGGATCTCTGTTTTTGTGAAAATAGTGAAATTTGCTGCATCATGATGTCTGCAAGGCAATTAATAGGTTGCTGAATGCAAACTGCTGGCAGACCTCAAGTAAATAGCCAGGGGTGATGATGGGGATGGCCACTCTCCAGCTTCGTCTCCATGGAATACAGAAGTTTTAGGCTAGGATGCAGGATTTCAGTAAGAACAAGGCCAGACCTAGGAATGAGTACTGCGGACTGGCTTGGTGGGAACCCTGAGTGGAAGTCGACCAGTGGGGGAAGTGGAGGGGCTGCAGTAGAGTTGGGGCCCAGGGCATCCTTCAGGGTGATAGGTTGGAATGTGAAGTCTAGGGAGAAGGTATCGGGGGAAATATTTCTAGAGGTGGCTGGATCTTAGGGGCAGATTCCTCATCCTAGGGTATACAGTTGCAGGGGAGATAGGTCCAGAGAGCTTGGGGGAGGGAAGGGCTGGCAGGAATCTAACAAGTGGCTGGATCTCAGGGACAGATTCCTCATCCTAGGGTATATGGTTCCAGGGGAGATAGTTCCAGAGGGCTTGGGGGAGGGAGGGGCTGGCAGGAATCTAACAAGTGTCAGATTCAAAGAGCTAAAGAATCAAGAAAGCACTCAATGTCACAGAGCTCTGGGCAGGAGGTCACAGCTGAGCCCACAGTCAGTGGGACCTGGGTGGAGTCCCAGAGAGTTATACCAAACTACCTAAATGTCTCTACTAAGTTGAGGGCTGGTCCTGGAAATTGGGGTAGAGGGTTTGCACGTGGCTGCAGAGGGAGATTTCAGAAGGACAGACAATTGTCTTTTTCAGCCCCTGCTGGGGTGGCTCTGCTTCATTTATTTTAATAGATTATAGCAGAGGAGACCCAAACATAAAGCTAAACCCATTCCCACTACCTCAGATTGACTAGAGTTGTTTTTTGCTCCTGTTGTTATTGTTTTAGTTGTCTGATTATTTATATAATCAAAGGCAAATGTGTTATTTTGGAAAATGCTCTTGAATGTAGATGTTTATACACGCCCATGACAAATTTACTTTAAATGACTATTGATTAACAGGACTGAGGCTGAAAGATGTTTTGTGATAGGCTATTATCCAAAACTAGAATGACCAAAAGCCCACAGTTTTTTTTTTTTTTTTTTAATGACTGGCGAGTCCCTGGAGGATATGAAACTTGTGTTATTTGCTACTTTTGTGTCCCTGTATCGTCAGAACATGGCCAAGAGATGGGAGGTGTGGTCATTTAAAGGAAGTAACAGTAGGTTTGAAGAAAAATTATAGCAATAACAACAGATTGTGGGGAACATTCTCTTGCCTGTTGCTGTTTGAAGAGGAAAAGACATTTTTATGGCTTTTGAAAATTTGCTTCATTCTGCCAGGATTCAAACTAGACTATTCTGAGGCCCTAAAGGTTCTAAAGCAGTTCCAAGGCAGAATATTTGACAGCTTTTAGTATAAAAATTGTTTCAGTTTCACCGTGAAAATAAAATCACGTGGACATAGTGTGTGGTTTCCAGAGCAGGCATTGAAGATCTGGGCTTTTGACATGAATTGACTTTGGACAAATCATTTAATTTCCTTAAGTCTCAGTTTTCTCATCTGCAAAATAGAAAAGTGTCTGCACTTTCTCCCTGTTACAGTGTTGGGGATAATGGAGACACAGCTTGAACCCTGACGTATAATGCAAGTCAGGGTAGGAGTTATCAGCACAAAGTAAAAAGTGAGATCTGTGTCTTTTATGCCTGTTCCCCTGCCTGTATTTTAATTATATTCACTCTAGAGTTTTGATTGAATAATGCTGGTTTCTGCTTGTTTTACTACTTAATTAATTTAAAATGTTGCCCTGGGTAATAGCTCTGTATCTAAATGAGGGCTGTTAGAAGAGGAGGGATTGTGTGTACAGATGCTTGTAAGTAATGCTTAGGTGACACTATTGTGATAATTATGGCTTTTTGAAGATGAGCTTTATAGCTAGTCCTCAATTTTCCTGTCGCTTTTTTCCTGGGCTCTCCCACTTCGGTGAGCACATTTGTTACGTGGAGCTAGCTGTTTGGGGAACTGAATCACCGGAGATGTCAGCAGCTCTGTGAATCCACTCTTCATTTTCTGTGCCTAACTTTGCAGACCCTCAAAAGTACAAAAGATTGCTCGACCACCCCTCCCCCAACTCCTCACCTCTAGTAAGGATGTGGAATGAGTAAGGACAGCAGAAAGAAGGGGTATCAAATCTAAACACTCCAGTTATCAACTTCCAGGAATAGCCATCCTTGGATCTGAGTGACCTGGAAGGTGATGCTGGGTCCTTGGTGGCTAGAAGGGTCCTAGCTATGACCCTTTATATGGGATTTGCATCTCAAGACTGTCTTCCCATCCCCTCCCATCCTTTCTGTGCCTGTACTCAGGGCTAGTGCTGAGTGCTAGAGCTGCCATGAAAGAAGTAGGTGCTGTGGCAGATGAGTTCCCAACAGGCATCTTTAAAATTAACTCTTGGGACCCCCAGCCTTGTAGTGTTCTCAGGACAGGAACCCATCGTGTATTTCCCTGTGTCGTTTTCCAGCTTATGTTTGTTCTCCAGCATTTAGTTTTCAAGAGTCTTCGACATTGGCTTCATTGTCATCGCTCTACTCACCAATTCATTTAGAATCTCATTTCAGATAGAAATCAGCCAGTGAATTTTGTTAATGGATCTTTTAGAAGCTTTTAGAGTCAGAATTGGAAAAGACCTTGGAAGGTCATATCATCCAGCCCTCTCCCCTTGCAGATGAGAACCCTGACACCCAGAGAAATCATGTGACTAGGATAGTGAGTTAGTGTCAGAGTCAGGACTAGAACACAGAGTTCTTTAAGTACCTGGTTGTAGGGAAACATGGCGTGGTCAGATTAAAGTATGTGGAGTAGTGAATACTTAGCAGGTGTACTCTCTTTCAGTTTACTCAGTTTATTTTTGAGGCTTTTGTCACAGGATCCTCTGGGAGTCACCAGCCGGAAACCTCTGTGGCCAATGGCACCTTCTGCCTGGGTATTGCTTGTACCTGCTGGGCTCATTCTGTCCGCTTGGCCTGGCTAGCTGCGCTCAGTTCATGCTACCAGCCCAGATCCCACACCTGCCAAGGGCGAGCCAGACATGGAGTGATGAGGTTGTGTGGTGAGCGAGCGTGGGGTCCAGCCACTGTGCACAGCCAGGCACACCAGGGGCTGCAGCGGGGCAGGCAGCTTCAGGCGCTGGCACAGGTGCTGGCTCCATGCGAAGCTGCAGCTGCACCAGATGTACTGCACGTGGCTTCTACTGCGGGCATCCACATCTGGATGAGAACACGGTGGCACCCAGAAAGTTGGAGATGCGAGGAATTGCAGAGCCCCAAAGGGGGTGTCACAGCCCTGGCTCGAGGAGCCCCTAGGTATGGGCTATGGAACGCACAGTCCTGGCTGCGCCTCCCCCACTACAGCTGGCGTTCCTGCAGTGGCTGCTCCAGACAGGCTGCTTCTGCCATCACTATGATATCATCAAAATAATGAATTACATGAACCAGAACTTCCTGATTTTATTAAACTTTTAAGGTTGACTCCTGGTAAACCAGAATTCTCTTACAATGACATCCTTATTGAAAAGCTTTACAAAATGCATCGTTTTACTTTTCTGAATTAGTGACCACAGTTGACTCTTTCTTAGATACTGGGGAATCTTGCTGTCCTTCAAATCCTTCTTCCCACTGGTTATAATTGTGTAAGATAATAGCTTCAGAGCACAGCTTTGGCATGAACACAAGCCAGCAGCTCCCTCTCCCCACCACCATTAGCTTATTTAAAATATAATATTTAGGTTGTTTGAATTCTTCCATATGACCTTTAAAAGCCCTATTGCTGGTATTTTATAGCATTTGAGACAGTCTGTGAGTTATCTGTAGTTCAGGAAAATCATGTAACTTGCTGCTATTATACCAGTTGCATTTTGATGTGACATTGATTTTTTTCCGCCTGCTATTTTCACGTCAGGTTGAACACAGACATAGGCGAAATATAAGCTTGGCAGCGAGCTTTGCTTGGCTTGTTTACTTCTCTCATTGGTGAAGTGGCCATGATTCAGCACTGGGTTCTTTTCTCCCTGATGTGCTAGTGAAAGTAGAGAGAGAGGAAATTCCAGGTTACCAATAGCAGTATGACCATCATAGTAGAAAACTGAAAATTGTAGTCACTACCTTCTGATTACCCCAGCTTAAATAATACCTCGTTCAAAAGATGACTAATTGAGGCTCCAAATACCACCTCCCAGCCCTCTTTAATTCGCTCAGTTGAGAAAGAGGAAGAGGGGAAGAAACTATGGAAAATCATTGAGAGGATGGTTTCCTGTGTAATTTTGAATAGATCGTGTTGAACATGGAAAACACCCGTGTTACCTATTGTGCGTTTCCTTTAAGGCTGTTGCTGTGTGTATGTCTTAGCAAGTTCAGATTATTTTGCACTCTCAAAACTGAGAGCTTGCTTTTTTCCCCCATATACTTTCTTGCATGACCAGTCTCTTAGATGTTTGTGACATTGTAGTCTGTATAATGAATTCCTGCCTTGGTGGGCTTTCTGGTTCCTTTGAACCTTAGGGAAAGGCTTGGTTAGTTTCCATTTGCTATGCATTGGCTGAGAAGCAGAGATAACTGAGTGAAAGTAAAAACACTTCTTGTTAACTGTATAGTGGAAGCTTGGAAAAGAAAAAAATATTGCAAACATCACCTTGTCACGGGGAGTCAATAAGCAGTGGCAGAAAGAACGTGGGGCTTGGAGTTGTAAGATTAGGTATCAGCTTGGCCCATTTCCAGGTGTGGACCTGGGCAAGTCAACCCTGGACCTCAGGCAACCTTGAGCCTGAGTTTTCTCAGTTGAAAAATGGGCAGGTGGGCAGGGAGGATGGGCACAACAGGGGTAGCGATGTTTGCCTTACTCTGTGGTGAATAATGGACCCCAGAGAAGTCCTTGTCCTCATCCTTGGAACCTCATCCTTGGAACTTGTGAATATGTTACCTACATGGCAAAAGGGACTTCAAGGAAGTGATTAGGTTAAGGATGTTGAAATGGTGAGTGTATCCTGAAATATCTGGTTGAGCCCAATGTAATCACAGGGGTTTTTATGAAAAAGAGGTAGAATAGTAAAGGTTAGTGGTAGGAGATATAGTGACAGAACAACAGTAATGTGAGGAAAGGGCTCGTGAGCTGGGGAATGCAGGCAGCCACTGGCAGCTAAAAAAGGTAAGGAACCGGTGAGGTGCGATGGCTCAGCCTGTAATCCCGGCACTTTGGGAGGCCAAGGCTGGCAGATCACCTGAGGTCAGGAGTTCAAGACCAGTCTGGCCCACATGGTGAAACCCCATCTCTACTAAAAATACAAAAAAAATTAGCTGGGCCTGGTGGCACATGCCTGTAGTCCCAGCTACTCAGGAGGCTGAGGCAGGAGAATTGCTTGAACCTGGGAGGCAGAGGTTGCAGTGAGCTGTGATCGCGCGCCATTACACTCCTGCCTGGGCAACCTGTCTCCAAAAAAAAAAAAAAAGAAAAAAAGGCAAGGAACCAGATTCTCCCTTTAGAGCCCCCAGAAAGAAACAGCTCTGCCAACACCTTCGCTTTAGCACGAGGAGACCAATTCAGACATCTGGGCTCCAGACCTATAAGATAATCAATTCATGTTGCTTTAAGCTGCTAAGTTTGTGGTAATTTGTTACAGTGGCAATAGGAACTAATAAACTTGCCTATCCCAGTTCTTGTAGTAGTTAAATGTGACATTGTATCTTACATGTTTATACAATTTCAAAGTGCTACGTAGATGTTACCACTTTTTAAATGGATCTTTTTATATTCATCTAGGTTTCCAGGTTGTGATTAGAATAAGTCAGGAAGACCAGGAGAACAATAAAAAGGGCTTCTTAATTAGGCAGTGAACAGATTGTGTCTGAAAATGTTAAATCCATGTTATTGAATACTTCTTCATTGTGAAATTATTTGTGGCCATTAGTACCTGTGAGGCACTTTTTAGGGGAGCAGGCAGGTGTGTGCCTTATGTTCTATAGCTGTGAGTCTCAACCTTGTATGCTCAGTGAGTCACCTGGAGAGCTTTTAAAAGTCCTGATGTCCAGGCAGCACCCCCAAGACAATTGAATCAGAGCCTCAGGAAGCCAAACCACAGCACTGGAATTTTTTAAATCTCTCCAGGTGATGGAAGTGTGCAGCTAAGGTGAGACTCACTGCAGAGGTATTGTGTTTGCTGAATAAGATTATAAATCAGTTTCTCTTTGAAGACTGATAATCTAGATGTTCTTTTGAGTTTTGGGGGAAGTGGGTGGTCTGTTGAGGACTCTGTCTTACATCTTTCAATGATATACACAAATCAGTGTATGAGCGATGCTGTAATTGTGGCAGGAAATACAAAAGTATTTGTTACCCAACACTCTTGAGTATGTTCAGCACCACAGATTGGTGTGTCCTGGTGGCAAACACATTTTCAATCAGCCAACACTTTTCTCCTCTTGTTGCCCAGAGGTTTTTAAAAAAGCAGTAGTGAGGGGAGAAAAGGAAGATGTCTAGGCCTTTTCCTCAAATAGGCAAGTCCCTAGAGACTTCAGGAATATTGTTTTTACTTCTGTCTTATGTCCTTATGTTTCCAGTTTGGAGGAGAAATAATCATATTGGAATGTTTTCCTTTGGAACCACTGTTTCCAGAAGCCACGGTTTTTGAAAATTGCCATTGCTGCTGCCCTCGTCATATTCCTGGGTGTTTTGAGAGCACATGTGCCCCCTGGCTGGCTCTGAGCTGCCTGTCACTGAGAGCACCCTGGCCTTTGACAGTAGGTGACGTCATTTGCCTTATATATGTCACAGGGAGGATATTATAGATAAAATTATTTTAATAAGCCACAAAGTGCTGTGCAGATGTCATTATATTTTCAATGAGACTTCTAGGTTGAGGTTGGAAAGATGATAGAAAGCCTGTAGAATAAGTTTATTATATTCATGTACTGCTGTATAAGAACAGATAAGGGTTGTTATTTTCTAGTATCCTATGGTATTGACCAAGTAGAGGCTCTAGTGCCATGTAACTTCTTACTGGTTATTTCAGCAATTGAGTTTAATTTTCTCAACTATAAATGGAAATATTAATGCTTGGCTCTTTTAAGGTTGCCCTGGGTGAATTTGGGTGTCCAGACAGTCTGGATTATATTGTCTCAGTTTAAACCTTGGCTCTGAAACTTACTGTGTGGGGGATACTCAGGTAGTTACTTAACTTATGTGTACCTCCATTTCCTCATCTGTAGAAAATGGGCAAATAAGATACCCTCCCATAGGGCTGTTGTAAGGATGAGATAAGGCATGGAGAAAACTGGGCACAGTTCCTGAGTGTCTCACTGTAGCCTCACCCCTGAAGCTGGGGCAGCTCAGGCGCTTGGGTAAGTGTTTTCTCCTCTTTTCTGTCCTCCCTCCCCTCTTCAGTAAGCACTTATTGGACACCTACTACTGGTAGAAATATGGTATAGATGCAGTGTTCATGCAAAATGGACACCCTTGTGAACGACTTCAGTGATTTAAAGTTTGATTTTAAAAATGAAAATAAAAAAATAAAGTTTGATTTAAAATATTGACACAAAGTAGTGATGGGAGGGAGGGATGGGGTGAGTACAGCCTGTCTGTTTCTGATGGGTCAGAAAGGTAAGACCTGAAATGGTTTATTTGCACCAACCAGAGTCAGATCATAAGTTTTTTGTTTTTTTTTTTAATCATTGTGGATATCAGCAGATGGTCTTGAGGACCAAACAGAGAAAGGTCACTGGCTGATGCACCTGATGGTAGGTACCCTGGGGAGTGGCCATGATTCTCTAATTTGATTGGCTACACAGCCAATCATGTATGAAAGCAAATATGATGACTGGGCATTTCCATGTGCCCAGAGCTGCACTAGCCATTCAGGGGTGCATGCTGTCTGCCTGGATGGAGCTTCCTGAGTACGTGCATACCTCACAGCCTAAGGGTGAGGTGCTCAGGGGGAGGCTGCAAGGTAGGAGGTGAGTAAGCTCTCATCAGTTCCCTGAGCTCAAACAAGCAGTTTGGATAAACCATAAAATTGTCTGTATTTTAACCTCTCTGTTTTTAGGGTAGCATTCACATACGGGTTTACTTTGTTGTCCTGAATTTATATTTTTTTCGTAGCAAATGGTCCAAACTGAAATCCTCCTTTTTCCAAGATTCCCTTAGTAAATATTTATTGTGCTCTAATCACGTATATGGAGCTTGAGTCTGCCTCTCAGTAACTTGAAATTTATCAGTGATTAGAACTGTTAACCGAGTTTGATGGTGATCATAATAGTGGTGTGTTATTTTTAACTCTGCTTTTCAAGAGTAGAAAAGAATTATTTTAAGGGTATAGAATAATTCTAGCAAGTGCTCAAAGAAATTTTGTTCTATCACCTATTTCACTTAAAAACCACATATGAAAAATGAGAGGACTGTAATAATGATAATGATAGCATTCTGCATTCAAAGAGTTATTCTGTGCCAGATGATATGTCAAGGGCTTTGCACACATTTCTCATTTTATCAGCCAGAAACTATATGAGGTCGTGCTTTCTTAGTGTTCACACTTTACTGACAAGGGGCATTGAAGAATAACAAGGTTAGATAACTTGCCCACGTTCAAGCAGCTTGTCAGTGGAAGGTCTTCCATTTGGTTCCAGACTCGTGTCTTTTCAACACTACCATGTTATTGCCTTGGGTAGAATCCACAGTTAGGTGGATTGAGAAAGAAGAAGCTCTAAAAGAGACAGGAAGAAAATATTGGCTAATTCACCCCAATATGTCCCTGCCAGGTTTGGATGAAGAGGAACCATATTTAGACATCTTAGAGATAGGCAGTAAGCACTGAGAATGAGAATTGCCTCAGGTCACACAGTACTTGATAGAACTTACCCAGAAGCCAGGTGCTCCTCAAACTCATTTGATGATGTCAGGGCATGGTGGCTCAAACCTGTAGTCCCAGCAATTTGGGAGGCTGAGGCGGGAGGACGGTTTGAGGCCAAGAGTTCAAGACCAGCCTGGGCAACATAGTGAGACCACTTCTCTTAAAAAAAACCCAAGCCAAACCAAAACAACAGCAACAACACTCATTCAATGAGGATTCAGTCCATACCATTACATGCTTTCAAACTAATTGATAGAGGAGAGATCCATTTTGTTTTGGATAATCTAAAACCATAGTTTTAAGAACTTTCCATTTGGGTTAAATTTTGAAATTTCTTTCTGCATATTTTGGAACAGTGCACAGGGTTTGGCATTAGCTCAGTGGCCACTTTGGGCAGGTTACTTCAATCCCCTTTGTGTGGCTGTTGGGGGAAAGAGGTGCTAATGACACCTAAAGCTTTGTAGGTATTCGTTGTAATTGCTCAGGGATTGGCCACCTGTGACACTTTTGACATAATTTTAGAAAAGGGAGCCAAGTTCTCAAAAGTAATTATGGGTCCAGGGAAATTCCTCAGGGTTAACTTCAAGGTAGCAAAAATGTAGATTTTCTAAAAAGGAAAATTTCTGGCCATGTCACATAGTGATTGGGTCTTGGTTTTTATGTGTTATGTACTGGACATCATTTGCCCCAGAGAAAGGATTTAGTACTCAGGTTGTGAGCTGGTGAAGCCCCCACAGGGCAGTACTCCCCTGTTTCTCCACCCATCTCCCCTCAGTGGAGCACGAGAGAGGAGGCAGGGAGTCATAGTACGGGTTGACACAGACTTGGCTCCCAAACCCCAGGGGATTCACAGCTGACAATGACGGGAAAGTAGGAATGCTCGAAGGCCCTCTCCAGGCTCCCCTTCCCTGTTCTTCCCTGGGCTGGTGCAGAGTCCAGGATCTCCACGGGCTATTGGTTTGTGCTGGAGATTCTGCATCCCTATGGATCATTCTCCAGTGTTTTGAGACCTCTGTGGGCTGTGTCCTGGCTCTCCTGCCCTCTGGCTTCATGTTGGGTTAGGCCACTGGCAGGAAACTGAAGGACAAGATGGAGAATTCTGAGTACTTTCCTCCTCCCTGCCCTAGCCCCTTGTCCCCATCTGTACATCAGCTCCTGCCGGGCAGGCCTCTTCCATGGCTCCAAACTTTCACTGCTTCTGGTGACAGCTGCTGTCTTGCCCCCCTCCACCCTGAGGTCAGTAGGGGCTTTCCACAGGTGCTGGTCTCTGGGGGCCTTGTAGGACCCTTAACCCTGTGTAGACCTACATACAGTTCCTTCCGAAGCCTCTCTGCAAATACTACTTAGGAAGGTAACTGTTAGGCTGAGGCCACGTACAGTCTGGGGGGCTGTGTGTAGTAAGTATACGGATGTTGCTTGCTATTCTGTTACTGACTTCTGGTTTTATCTGGGGGAAGGTGATGGTAGCAGGGTGGTATTGATTTTTTTTTTCTTTGACTATATTTGACATATAAACCTAGAGCTTCTCTTTGAGGCTATGGAATCATTCAAAAAATGTGGCATAATTACTAATGGTTAGAAAAATTGTGGAAGCACTGATATCTTGCAAAAATATTGAGAAAGCTAGAAAACTTTAGCTGTTGTGGTGGGTCAGAGAGAGAGGGAGAGGGAGAGGGAGAGGGAGAAGGAGAGGGAGAGACAGGGCAGAGTTAGTAAGAGTCCGCTCTTCCTGCTACCTCATAGGGTTTTAGTTAGCTGATGTGAGAGGAGCCCAGAGGCGCTTTTGAAATCAGGTGTCTACTGTGTGCCAGGCACAGTTCTAGATGCTGGGAATGCAGCCCCAAATGAAACACACAGCGGGGCTTATGTTCTGGGGAGATAGCAGGTGACTCCAAGTAAAATCAGATGGGTAGATTACATAAGGTGTTAGAAGAAGATCTGCATCTGGAGAAAAATAATCACACGAAGGGAGGCGTGAGTGTGGTGAGAGCTTGCAATGTGTAAAAAGGCAGTCAAGGAAGACCTTCTGAAGAAAGTGATATTTGAGCTCAGACTTGAAGGAGGTGAAAAGGAAAAATACATCAGCATTTGAGAGAAGAGATTCCAAGCAGAGAGAAGAGTAGGTGTGAAGGCCAGGCCATTGACTGAAGGGGAAGACTGTGGGTAGAGCAGGTTTGGGAAGTGGATGGGAGGGAGACCGGGAATTCCATTTTGGAAATCTTAGCTTTGAGACGCCTATGAGAAACCCGAGGAATGATCTCAAACGCATGACTATTGTCAGTGTTTAGTAGTTTTCAGTTTCAAATTGTATCACCATTGGTGGCTTGCTTTCTCTGAGGTGTGTTTTAAGAAAAATAAATGTTTACACCATGGTTTTGGTAGTGATTTTGAGAGTAAGCCTAGGGGCAGAATATGCAATGCCTATATTTTCGCTTGATTCAAAAACCACCTCTGCATAGTTAACAGATTCAAGGACACTTGCGGGAATTTTTTCTGAGTTGAGAGAATTTTGCCACTGTTTGACCAGCTCTGACTATAACAATACCAAACCTTTTTTTTAGAGCAGAGCTATGTTTTATGGCATTATGCAATGAAAGTTTCAAGTCGCCCACAAAAGCAGACCCCATGCAAACAGAAATAGCACATTTCTCAAAGCCCCAATTTGCTTGTATGTTAAAGCTTGCTGCCCTGTTAGATGTATTTTTGCTTTTAAATGTTACTCTGGTACCTCTTTTTTTGTGTTTTTCTCTCCACTTCTTGCTTGTTATTTATTTCTGAAAGTTCTGCTTTCTTGGTGGCAATGTCACAGTTGCTCTGAATAGTGAGGTGAGACTGTAAGTATGGGGGAGGAGTACCGGTGTTTGCTGAGCAGCTACTATGTGCACTACTGGGCTGGATACCTTGCTACTTACCCCCATTTAATCCTCATAACAATATTTTGATGGAGGTGTGATTGTCCCTGAGTTACAGATGAAGAAGCAGATACTCAGTAAGGTTAACTTGCATAAGGCTACATTATTAATTGGTGACAAAAGTTGAGACTCAAATCCAGACTAGTGGATTTCCAAGCTCTGGAGTCTCCATAGCTCAAGCAAAGCTTTCTCTGCAGGCAGTTTAGTGCTTCTAGATATCAGTGAATTGCATTGCATTGTCTGGCTTTGTTCCTAATGAAGGTGAGGAGAGCAGTATTAATAATTCTATGTCTGGTGCTTCTTTCCTAAATGTTTCTATGAATTTCCCAGAATGTACAGAATACCTTTCTGGTGCCAGGTGTTTTCCCAGTGTTGAGTTGGTGGCAGCAAGTACTCATAGAGCTTACACCCTAGCAAATATTTAGTAAGGAATCACTCAGGAGAAGAGTGTTGCGGGGAAAGGAAGGAGTAGGTGCTCAACGAGTGTGCATCTGTGAGTTGGGGACCACTTTTCCCCTTACCTCAACCTGTAAGACAATGAATTGTCCAGGTCAGGGAGGTAGAGAAGAAACTCTTGGCAGCAGAAGCAACATGAACAGAGGCTCAATGTAGCGATGAGATTGAATGAGATGAGATTGCACAGGCACAGTGGGTAGAGGGAGGTGAGAAGGGGGCCTATTATTTGGTAATAAGAGACTGTTGTACCTTTGAGTTTTTATTACATGACACCATGGAAGCTCCCCAAAGACAGTTTTTTTGGGATTGTTTTTTATTAAAAAAGAAAGAAAAGATTGAGGAAAAGGCAAGAACAAGAGAGAGTGTTTGGGTTGAGAATTATGAAGTGTGTATCTTTGTCCTTTCAGGCTGCTATAATATAATACCATAGACTGGGTGGCTTTTAACAACAGAAATTTATTACTCACAGTTCTGGAGGCTGGGAAGTCCAAGATCAAGGCAGATTTGGTGTCTTGTGAGAGCCCATTTTCTGGTTCATAAAGGGCATCTGCTATGTCCTTAAATGGTGGAACGAGATAAGTGAGCTCCCTTGGACTTATTTTATAAGAGGCACTAACCCCATTCAGGAGGGCTGAGTCCTCATCACCACCCCCCCCACACAAAGCCCCACCTCTTAATACCTTCACATTGGTGATTAGGTTTCAACATATGCATTTTGGGGAGACACAAACATTGAGACTGTAGCAGTGTGCATTGACTACATTTTTGAACAGACTTATGGTCAGGTTCATCAAACAAAAGTGATTCCTGAGAGGAGGGTTTCAATGAGGAGTACTATTATTTGGGCTGCCTCTGCTATGGGAGGTCAGTTCCTTGAAGAATGAAGATTGCAAGTGCATTATAGGGCAGTAATCTATAGCCTTGTTTTGGAGGAAAATTGACTTCACATAAACGCTTCGATGTCCTAAAGTACAAATGTGTCTACCATTTTAAAATGAAACGTCATAAAAACTTTCCAAACCTGCTTTAAGGGAAGCAACTGTTTTGACTATAAATTTCAAACTTCTGCACCTAACTAGGAGAGAGATGTTCTCCCAGCACAAAAGCTTCCAGGTGGCTGAGTCAGTTTGAGCAGCGGCGGCCTGAGTGGTTTGCTCTGCGTGCCCAGCTGGCTGGGGCTGATGTGTGGGCTTGGCGAGAGTTCTGGCACTCTGAGTGGACTTCATTGTTTAATGAGGTTTTATTTGAGATCCCTAGCATTGCTGTTCTTACACAGCACAGCCAAAACTGTCACCTCCACAAGTGAATAAGAAAATCATCTTGGGTGGGTGCAGTGGCTCACGCCTATTATCCCATTGCTTTGGGAGGCTGATGGGGGAGGATAGCTTGAGTCCAGGAGTTTAAGGCTGCAATGAGCTATGATCAGGCCACTGCACTCCAGCCTGGGCAACAGAGTGAGATCCTGTCTGTGAAAACAAACAAAAACCCACCACCCACCAACAAAATACAATCATCTTAACTCAGCCTCTGCACTTGTATAACAATCCTACAGTGGCACCAATGCTTTCAGCCCTCATGTCCACTTATGGCCCTCAGGAGGAACGGAAGGAATAAAATGAATGAAATAGGCTCTTTGTTAGTTGCCCTCTATAAATCGCTAATCACTGGGGCGAGTAGGTGAATAAATGCTTTTTTTTTTTTTTAAAGGCCATTGCGAATATCTAAAGGTCATCAGAGCCTTTTAAAACTAGGTTAAAATGCATTTTGCACCTTCCCTTGATAAATCAAGTTTCATTGCATCTTACTGCCCTCATTAGAGGTACAGGTTTTAAGCACATATAACCTACCGACCCGTGCTATGGTTACACTTATTCTCTCCTAAACCCTAGTCATTGGGTAGACACAAGATGAATAATTTGTTGGCCTGTTTGTGCTAGTGATTTCAAAAAGGAAGCTTAGCTTTTAGATAAAAAAAATGCTACTGTAAATATTCTGCAGTCCTGAACATGTTTCTTACACACAAACAATAATACCAACAAGCACATAAAACCCACCAGAGCCAGTGTGGCTTTTTCCACCAGATCGACGTAATGGATGGTTTTCTTTTGCCAAGGTGAAGGATAGTGGTAAGGTATTGTTTTTATGATTTTCCAATAGTCTGTTACTCATAACTCCTCTCAGGTTTGTTGTGTGAGATTTTATAAAAGATATTTGCTCATGAATTTGACTTTGGCTTTCATACAAAATGATTAGTATCATTTGTGCTCTGTAGAGTTTTAAACTTTGAGCTTTTTAGATTCCTAGATACTATGGGGCCTACCCTCCCCTCCCCTCCCGTCTCCCTCCCTCCTTCCTTCCCTCCCTCCTTCCATTCCTTCCTTCCTTCCTTCCTCTCTTCCTCCCTTCCTCCCTTCCTTCCTTTTCTCTTAATTTCTTTCTTTCTTTCTTTCTTTCTTTCTTTCTTTCTTTCTTTCTTTCTTCCTTCCTTCCTTCCTTCCTTCCTTCCTTCCTTCCTTCCTTCCTTCCTTTCTTTCTTTCTGCCTTTCTCTCTTTCTTTTTTCTTTCTTTCTCTCTCTCTGTCTTTCTTTCTTTCTCTCTCTCTTTTTCTCTCTTTTCTCTCATTCTCCTTATCTGCTTATTATTTATTTATTTTTACTGTGGTAAAATACACATAACATAAAATTGAGCATTTCAATCATTTTTAAGTATACAGTTCAGTGGTGGTAAATACATTCACAGTGTTGTACAACCATAACTTGCATCCATCTTTGTAACTCTTTTCATCTTGTAAAACTTAAACTCTATGTCCATTAAATAATAAGTCCTCCTTCCCCATTCCCTGGCAACCATGATTCTATTAATTCTTTCTGTCTTTATAATTTTGACTACTGTAAGTACCTCATGTAAGTGGAATCACATAGTATTTGTCTTTTTGTGACTGGCTTATTTCACTGAACATAATGTCCTCAAAATTCATCCATGTTGTAACGTGTCAGAATTTCCTGCTGTTTTAAGGCTGAATAATATTCCATTGTATGGCCATACCATATTTTGCTTTGCCATTCATCTGTCTATGGGCATTTGGGTATTTTCCCATGTTTTAGCTATTGTAAATAATGTTGCTATGAACATGGATGTAGAAATATCTCATCGAGACCCTGCTTTCAATTTTTTAGGGTGAATACTCAGAGGTGGAATTGCTGGATGATAGGGTGATTTTATTTTTAATTTTTTGAGGAACTGACATACTGTTTTAAAACAACAGTTATTGCTATAGATTTTTAAACAATAGCCAACAATCCTGAAGAATGTTAATATCTAATTTAGTGATGCCTAAGTTGAGAAACCAGTGAAACTGACTAGAAACACACCATTGACCATAGCCGTTTCTACTGAGAGATGGCTTTTCTGTAGGGTGTGCATGAGTTGAAAAGAAAATAGTTTTCTCAGTCATTCAGCAACAGTTGTTCAGGTGCTCTTGGCACTTACCTGGCATTCTAAAATCCTTCCCACAGAGCAGGTTGTCAAATACCCGGCTAGCTCTGAACTTTAAAATGCAAGACACTCAGAAGGAAAACACATTTAAACCACTTCCATTCTGTAGAGTCAGGTTGCTGTGAATGGAGAGGTTACCAGAACCAGTCATGAAACAGGGTGATATGGTTTGGCTCTGTGTCCCCACCCAAATCTCATCTTGTAGCTCCCATAATTTCCACATGTTGTCAGAGGGACCTGATAGGAGATGATTGAATTATGAGGGCAGGTCTTTCCTGTGCTGTTCTTGTGATAGTGAATGGGTTTCCTGAGATCTGATGGTTTTAAAAATGGGAGTTTCTCTGCACCAGCTCTCCCTTTGCCCGCTGCTGTCCACATAAGATGTGACTTGCTCCTCCTTGCCTTCCACCATGATTGTGAGGCCTCCCCAGCCATGTGGAACTGTGAGTCCATTAAACCTCTTTCTTTTGTAAATTGCCCAGTCTCAGGTGTGTCTTTATCAGCAGCGCGAAAATAGACTAATACACAAGAAGAGACAGAAACTCACTCATGAAGGTGCTCAATAGTCAAGCATTTGACTTTTTGCCATGAAGGAAGAGAGAGGCCAGAGAAGAGTCTCTTGCAGGTCCTAACTTTTGTGAAAACAAGTCTCCAGGGAAACAAAGCCCCTGTGACTACTCGCTTGGGTGTGACAGCTGCCAGCCTTGTTCCAGCAATGACAGCAGCCTCCAGAAGAGAAATGGGCCACTGGGGAATGTGAAAGAATGTGTTTTGCTTTTATGTCTGGTGTGTGGTCAGCTGTCAATTAATAGAACTGTGCTGTGAGTTAGAAAACTAGGCCACAAAGGGGCTTTCAGGAAATGTTTATAATGTGGAATTAATCTGACACTCACTGTGTCGGCTAGAAAATGGAACAATGGCTTGTTCACGACAAATTGTTCAGTAGGAAAAAATGTCATAAGCAGAATTGCTGGTTACGAAAATAAAGTGAATATGATCAACTTGTGGTAAAAATACATGTGAACCCTTAATAAAACTCAGAGCTGAATTTAGTTTTGTGATTTGCTATTAGATTCCTTGTGCTGGCTTTAAAGTGATATCTTTTAGTATAGCCCTGGGGTCAAATGCAACCCACCTCATGTTTTTGTAAATAAAGTTTTATTGGAACACAGTCATGTCCATTTGTTACGTATTGTCAATGGCTGCTTTCTGTTACAGTGGTAGAGTTGAGCAGTTGTAACAGATGCTGTGTGGCACACAAAGCCTAAAATATTACCATCTGTCCCTGTGCAAAGAATGTATTGACCCATGTTCTACAGCCTTGCCACTGAAAGCAGGATTAGTGATTTACTGCCATGTTGGAGATTGAGAAGCACTAGTCTAAGACCAGTTCTTCACTTGCGGTTTCATGGAGACGCTTAAGTGATTGCGCTCCATGAAATTATACGCACAATTCTGTTTTTGTACAAATGTGTATTTTTCTGCATCTCTACCCACTCAGAGGTAGAGGGGTTTGTGAGCCTTATCACTTTCTCAGAATGACTTGTAACCCCCCAAAGTTAAGAATCCCTAGACTAGAAAGAGTGTCCTTGACTCAGTATGGGTTCGTGTCTGAAATGATGGTTGGAAAGATCTTACTCCTCTACACCAAAAATAGATCCAGCTCAAGTTCATTTATTCATTATTCTTAAATAAAGAGTATAAATTTGCAGCACAGCACAGAGGTGGGCTATGTCATTTTGTAACTATTATTAATGGAGAAGGGACTATTTCATGAATATTGGTTCCTTGTGCCTTAATAACTGGTGTCATGTTGCGGGTCTGGGGATATTTATTACATGCCTCTCCCACCTTGATAAAGTGAAAGCTTTCTAATGTCCAGAATTTTAGGCCTTTGTAGTGACTTTTAATGGGAAACTGGAAAACACTGCTAGTTAGCTTGACAGTGTTATTAAACTTCTATCATGTATGGAACCCTGCAGGAATTTCTAAAAAGCAGAAGATGAAATCTGAAATGGACCGAGCCTGACTTCTGATCAGCTTCCCCATGAACTGCTGCTCCATGTGCCCCATGGGTCTTTCTCACCCCATGCCAGCCTCCTGCAGTAGGTGGTAGGAACCAGATAATTTATATGTGGTTTTGTGTTACCCAGGTGGACAGGTGCTTCTGGAGATGGAAGCTGGGAAGAGCAGTCAAGGGAAGAATAACAATGGTGCTTTTAGATAGCTGTGGTTTCACGGGTAGGGAAGGGGAAAAGGCTCTGAAATGCAAAACTAGCTAAAGAGAACAGACCTTGTCACTTCCACAAACCTAGAAAGGTACATGCTACACTGTCTATCCATTAGAGATTAATGTAGGGAAAGATGGACTATTGCTATTAAAAATATACATCCTTTTTGGATTTTTCAATGGGAGAATTCTCTAGAACAAATAGGTCCCTGGGTGCTAGGCCCCCATTCTAGAAGCTGGATTCTGGGAGTTGGAAGGGAATTGTGCAAGGTGCAGGACTAGTTCTCAGGCTCCCTGGGACCCAGGGACTCTGAAAATCCATCTATGAAGCCACAAGCTAGAAGCATATGCACAGAGTATGGCAAGGATGATGCAATCAGATAGAACTAGGAGTTTCCAGACTAAAATGTGAAGAGAAGAAGGACCACTTAGAGACAGAATACCCACCCCACCCCCATCCTCTGCCCTGTACCACAGCCCCTTGGGGTTCTGGGTTATAAAGAAAAGATAGACCAGGATCCTAGGAGATTTTACAGATGTTGAGGCTTGCCTACTTCGTGAGAGCAAGACTTTGGACACTGTGGTCCATTCAGGCTGCTATAGCAAAATCCCATAGACTGGGTGGCTTATAAACAACAGAAACTTATTTCTCACAGTTCTGGGGGCTGGGAAATCCAAGATCAAGGTGCTGGCAGATTCAGTGTCTGGTAAGAGCCCATTTCCTGGTCACACACAGTATTTTCTTGCTGTGTTCTCACATGAGGGAAAGAGCAAATAAGCTCCCTTGGGCCTTTAGGTTACATTTGTTTTCTAGCTGTGCCCATGGGCATGCATGGGAGCAGTGATACCCAATGGCAGTGAGCCCACCTGTTACCCAGGCCTTGGTTTCTAACTGACATTTTTCACTAAAAGGAACCAGGGCTCCCTGGAGAAGTGGCTGAATCTGGGCCTGGGGATGGGGAAATACAAGTTGAGCCTGAAATATTTTTTCCTGTCACAAAGTAAGGCAGTGCTCAAAGAATGATGGGAACATATCAAAAGCACACAGGCACGATCTCGGCCCACTGCAAGCTCTGCCTCCTGGGTTCACGCCATTCTCCTGCCTCCGCCTCCCGAGTAGCTGGGACTACAGGCACCCGCCACTACGCCCAGCAATTTTTTTGTATTTTTAGTAGAGACAGGGTTTCGCTGTGTTAGCCAGGATGATCTCGATCTCCCGACCTTGTGATCCGCCCGCCTCGGCCTCCCAAAGTGCTGGGATTACAGGGGTGAGCCACCGCGCCCAGCCCACAAAATACTTATTAAATGTAAAAAGAGGAGGAGAATCCAAGGAGGGACAGGTGATCAAAGTTACTACAACACAACCACCTGCTAGGATGGAGTGGGAACATTATAGCATTGCTTCTGTAATAGCTCCTCCTCTCCAAAATAAAAGTAAAAACCAAGGTAAACCTGAATCCATTCATGGGAAAACATCACACAAACCCAAACTGAGGGATGTTCTATGAAATATTAATAACTTCTGGAAATCTTTAAAACTGTGAACGTTATGAAAGTCAAGGAAAGACTAGGGACTTTTGAAGATTGAGGAAGACTAAAGGATTATGACAAGTAAATGCAACCTGTTTTCTTAGGTTCTATCCTTTTGCATTATTAGAGGAACACTGGGTGAAATGTGGATGAGATCTGTGGTAGTGTACCAAAGTAGATTTCCTGATTTTAATGACTGTACTGCAGTTATGTAGAAAATACTTGGAGCATATGGGGATAACGGAACCTCAGGCCTGCAGCTTACTATCAGATCATTCAAGGAGGGAAAGTTATTAGTACTTTTTTTTTTTTTTTGGCCACAGAGTGGGATCTGATGAACATTATGTTTACTGAAGTTGTAGAAGATGATGGCCAAGTTCAGCTTGGATTGGAGAAGTGTAAGGAAGGTGAGAGTGAATGGGCAGTTTCTAATATTGTCAGCAGAGAAGCAGGTTCTCCAGGGACAAGGAGGATGAGAGGGCAGGTGGGATGTGCTGTAGCCAGTTTAGGGTCAAGAAGCATCAGCTGACAAAAGGAGGGAGTCAAGGAGTCAAGTCATGAGAAAAGGCTGGGTGAAGACTTTGATAGATCTGAACGTGGAGGTGAAAGCTGGGCCTGCAGTCGCACTTTGAACAGCGGAGGGAGGTGCATCAATCTTTGTTGGCCCTCTAGTGCCATCCTGATAAAAGCAGCTCTTCCTTGTCTTCCTGGCCGTGAATGTTAGTGCTGTCTGGGGACCGTCTGTGGCTATCTATAGATGTTTTGGGACCAAGTTGGAGGATTGCCAGGGACTTCAGAGGAATGATGACTGTTCATTCTAGAAAAGGGGGTTGGTTTAAGCTCACACTGAGGTCCATTTCATTGAATCTTGGTTCTTTGAGATTCATTTCTGCCAATGTTAATGAAAATTTGGGTGGCTGGAAGTGCAGATCCAAAATGGGAGGATGTAAGTATGACTCCTCCGTCTCTGGTTACAGGGCTGATCTCTGGAGTCTTTTGTGATTGCTGCTTTGGTCCCTTGAACACGCCAAAGCAAATGAAAAGCCAAAAGAGGAGTCTGAAATTGAATTAGGATTGTTTGTGTTTCATATTAATTCAATTCACTGAAGGATATGAATGCCTAGTATGTGCTTTGGATGCTGCTGTTTGCAAAGATAATGAACATGTGTTTCTTGCTCTAGAGGAAACAAAGTCTGATGGGGGTGAGAATGGTGAGTGAAAAAGTAATTATAATGCAGCTTGGGAATTGTTTCATAGGGACTGATAAAGGGCTGAGGGTTTGGGAGGGAAAGAGCCTCTACCTTTGTATGTGGGGACGGGAAGCCTTTAAGTCAGAGGAACCATGTGTGTGTTTCTTCAAAGACTGGCACAGAGGTGAGAAATCAGAGGTTGAAGAGTGTGTGGACCCTTGGTGAAGACAGGAGGGCAGGAGATGAGGCCTGGATTTTGTTGGATCCAGATCCCCAGGATCTTGTGGGCTATCCCTGCAAAGTCTGAAGGAAAGAGTGCATTTGGGTGCTGTGAGCCAGGAACTCTGCTAGACGCTTTGTCTGTGCAAAATAGAAATTATATCAAGAACAGCACTAAGTTAGGAAGCGTTATTTTTGTGGATCCTCACACAAGTTGTTTAAAGGGCTATTGGCAGCTTTTCTAGAAGCACAAGAGGCTGGCTATCCCTTTTTTGAGGCTTTCTCCTATCAAGTATCTTAGAAATAAAAGGAACAACTGAGCAAGTGGAATGGAGATCTGTATGAGGGATTTTGTTATATGGGGATGCAGATAAGTCCATAGTAATTAAAAAAATACTTTGAAAAATGTAAAATACACAGAAATGTGGAGAGACTGGTACAAAGTCAGCAGTCTTAACATTTCATCTTATTGGCAGACATCATGACCTTTTACCCTGGAATACTTCCAGTAAATATCTCCTGATAATAAGGACATTCTCTTACATAATCGCACCATTATCACACCTAAGAAATTCACATTAATTCAATATCATCTAATATGCAGTTCATATTTTAAAATGCCTTGTATCACTGTGGACATTTTCCCCACTCAATCCTGGATCTCATTGTGGTTCATGAATTAAATTTGGTTTCCTCATCTCCTTAGTCTCTTAAAATCTAGAACAATCTCTTTGCTTTTTGTTTTCCTTTCCATGACATTGAGAGTTTTGAGGAGCCAGTACTAGTCCTACATGTCTCATGATCCCTGTCATGACTGGATGCAAGACGAACATTTAGGTGTGATACTTCATAAGGGATGTTGCCTTCTTCCCATTGCATCACCTTGGGAAGCATGATGTCAGCTCTTCCATTATTGAGGGTGCTAAAGTTGATCTTTGGTTAAGGTGATATCTGTAAAGATAACTCTCTTTATCATTTAGTAAGCAATCTGTGAGCTGATATTTTGAGACATGTAAATATCCTGTCTTTCAAAGCCTTTAATCCAATGATTTTAGCATCTATTGATGATTTATGCCTAAATTGGTCATTACATTGGAGATGGTAAAATGGTGGCTTTCAAAAAGTTTAGTCAATTGTAATCCCCCCTCTATTCCTGCCTTTCTTTCCCCTTGTTTTTCTGTATGTTTCCCCCTTTGAGTGTTACTATGGAGTCAAGGATTTTTTTTTAAATTCAGTGTCTTATAAAACATTACCATCTGTCTTAGCTAGCTTGGGCTGCCATAACAAAACAACATTGACTGGGTGGGTTGAACAAGCATTTATTTCTCATAGTTCTGCAAGCTGGGAAGTCTAAGATCAAGGTGCTGAACATGGTCAGATTCGGGTGGGAACCTTCTTTCTGGTTTGCAGAGAGCCGCTTTCTTGCTGTATCCTCACTTGGCAGGAGAGAGAGAGGGCGCTGATCTTTTCTTCTTCTTATAAGGGCACTAATCCCATCTTAGGGCCTTACCCTCATGACCTCATCTAAATCTAATTACCTCCTGAAGGCCCTACCTCCAAATGTCATCACATTGGGGATTAGGGTTTCAACATACGAATTTTGGGGGGGACACAGACATTCGGCCTATAGCACTTTTTTTTTTCAATATTCAAATGTTTCCAAATTTGGCTACTCCACTGTGAGCTGGCTCCTGGGGCCTTTTGACATGTCCCCATGTCCCCACGTGATGGCACAAAAGGACATTCCAGGCTCACTTTGTATTTTCCCTGCCCCAGACCTGGAATCAACCATTTCTCCAAAGATGTCAGCTTCTTTTTAGTGAGAAATGCTACTTAGACACCAAGATCTAGGAACTAAGTGTGCTCATTGTTACTAGACTGTCACTGTTTCTAGGCCTTTCAGTTGACAAGGCTTAGAAATTTATGTATTATTTTAAATCATGGGTGTAATCTGATGGTTCCAATTTAAATTCAGTACAACTATGTTCCTTCTCACCTTCTCCCATTCTAAAATTTTTGTCTCTCCTTCCACAGTGAGAAAGCCTTGGCCTTGTTTTCTGACAATATCAATCTAGTTGCTTATTTGTTTTAGCATATGGTCTATACAAACTAGTTTCAGAATTACTACTATACTAGTATCAATACCAATACCAACAACTAACCAACTAGGTAAAGTTCAAGACTGCTTTACAGTTATTATTATTAAAGAATGTACCCCACTAAAGGCATATGGAGTGCTTGTATTCAAAAGGGATTTGAATGTGGTTCTGTTGTTGAGTTGAATCCAGTTTACTTGTTTCTGTTTGTATTTAATTTTAGGGTTTGATTTTGTTTATCCTTTTTAATTTATTATTTTTGATATGTAATATATTTACATGGATCAAAAGTCAAAAATTCAAAAAAGTCATATTGAGGTCGTCTCCCATGCCTTTCCTCTCTGTTCCCACCTGCCTCCTTATTCATGACCCTTTCCCTTAATTGATTTGTCCTTTCTGGGTTTATTTTTGTAAAAATAAACAAATATATATTCTCACTCTTTCACCTTGAAATAAGGTGAACTCTTTCACGTGACAATATAACCTGGCTCCTATTCCAAAGCCATTCATAAACTTCTTTCTCATTCTTGTTTTCCAAACACATACTACTCCATCAGGTGGAGAGACGTAGTCTAGTCAGATTCCTGTGGATAGGAATTTAGATTTTTTTCCTATTGCAAATAATGGTGAAATGAATTACCTTGTAAATATGCTATTTTGTACTGTGGAGCTGTATTTTCACAATGAACACTTACAAATACTTTTGCTGGGTCAAAAGTTAAATCATATGTAGCTTTATTAGATAATGCCACATTTCCCTGCTACCATTTTGTTCTCCCATTTAGCAGTGTGAGAGTGCCTATTTTGGGGCAAATTGTTAGAGCCCTTTTTATTTGGAGTGAGAA
This sequence comes from Gorilla gorilla gorilla, assembly GCF_029281585.2. NCBI lineage: Eukaryota > Metazoa > Chordata > Mammalia > Primates > Hominidae > Gorilla > Gorilla gorilla. The sequence goes on along the minus strand of NC_073241.2, from coordinate 91,160,927 downwards.
ATTGTCAGTGACTCTCAACCCTCAATTGACATTGGAATCACCCAGGGAACCTTGCCTTTTTGCAGATCTTTGCAGTGGGACCCTACCCCCAGACACTGATTTATCAGGTTTTCAGTGGACATTATGAAGCATGGATTCAGATTATTTTGTAGAAGTACTAGTTTAACGTCTAAGTTTAGTTACCTACCTAGTAACTCTTTCTTTTAAGTAACTTACCATTCTGTGAGGAGATATAATAAAAGCATACTGATAATGTATTGATCTTACTATACTCATTATTTCTGAATTGCCTGCAAATACTGGTAGCCAGATATGCTTAGTTTTTTTTAAAATGGCCTAATTTCAGTTAGTTTTCACCCCTTCTACAAGCATTTATTGAGCACTTACTGAGTGCCAGTCATTGCCTAGGTACTGCAGAAAGAATACAAGACAGACCAGATCCCTGTCCTTGGGGTCTTCTTTGTAGCCGAGGGAGATGAAGGTAAATAAAGGTCAATAGAGTCCATCAGTTGGCTAGATGCTGGGTGTGTGTGTAGGTGCCTTCCCTTTAAGGAACTCAATTTTCAGTGTGGGAGACTAAAAGGACACAAAATATGATCATTCTAGAAAGGTTCCTAGGAGAACATAGAAGTGGTGTCTAAGCCAGCTGGAGGGGAACGGGAAAGCTTCTTGGAGGAGGTGATAGACATTTGGGCTGAAAGCAATGTGCCTCATCTGTAAGCCATTCTTTCTCTTAGCTTGGGATGCTGTCCTTCTCTTTTTTGGTTCCAGACCAAAAGGACAGCATCCCAAGAGATGAGATAAGAGAAAGAACGGCTTAGAGATGAGAAAGGCACGTTGCTTTTAGAGATGTGCAAGTGACTCAGAGTGGCTGGAGTGTGGGATTCAAGCCAGGACATAACAAAAATAAGATTGGACAACTACCCAGGGGTCACATCTTTTGCTCCAGTGTCTGGTACATAGTAGGTGCTTAATAAAGCATTGGATGGTTGATTGAGTGAATGACAACTTGCTGATTTGTGGAAAAGAGCAGTTTTGCATTAGCTTTTGCTAACCACACATAATTAAAGGAGTTGGTATTCTTAGCGCATCTGATATTTTATCTTGTGGATAAAACTTTTTTTTTAAAGCTCAAATGGCAACCAGATTATGAAAGTAGCTATAATTGAGAGAGGTCACCTGAGGTGATGTATCACCCCATTCTAGATCTATGGACAGAAAGAAAAATCTCTTCAAATTGTTGTCACGATGCTTTTGTGTCTTTATCTGCTTATTATAATCCAGCTTATTATAATCCGTATAGATGGATGACATTTTTAAAATGCATAGTCCCTTTGGCCCTGAGAGCTCTTGTAATGTTTCCCATGAGCTAAAGAAAAACAAACAGACGAGACTAACAGACGGCCCTCGTGTTCAGTTATGTTAGCCCTAGAATCACTTCCTCAGGAAATCGTGTTTGTGTGTGTCTGTGGTTCTGTGGTTTCATTGATATTCCATTAGAGGGAAACGCAGAGGAGTTTCGACAATTAAAGCCATCATTTGAAGGACAGTTCTTGGTAGAAGCTGGAATTGGATTTGCAGCTGTAGCAGTGGGGCATTGTGAATCACCTTAAATTTGGATTCTTTGAGGCTTTGCTACCTCCACCTTCTTTCTAATGTAGGTTAAATTTGACCTTGTTTTATTTTAAGTTACTCAATAACTTGAGAGTATTAGTAGAGAATTATTTTCTGAAATAGACTGGCTGTCTCAATAAACCAGTTTAATCTGATTCTTGCGACCTACATCAGCTAATGGTTTGTGAGAAATCTATCTTCATTTAAATCTGTATTTGTTGTTTTACTCCTAGTATTGCTACATCTTCAGGAAAGGTGTCAGAATATGCATAAAGCAAGGAAATAGTAATTTCCTGTCAGTAGAAGTCAGTGAATTTTAGTAGAGATACAGGCTGAGGAATGGAAGAAAGCACGCTGCCATCCCTTAACTGGCACAGTGACTGAACTAATGTATGCCTTACTGTTTCTTCTGCTTTGACAAACATCTTGAATTAAGCAGATACAGATTTTCCATGTTATAGGTACTTATAAAATGGGAACAGACTAACAAAAGCTATAGCAATATCCCTGTGTGGAGTGAAGGTCATGATATGCCAACTGGCAAGATGTATTATCATCTAATTACTATTTGGTGATTGAAACCATGTTCTTTGTATCTGGCAAGACCTAATAATATGGTGGGCTCTAAACTCAGGGTGGCTTTTAAAATCCTGTCAATTTTATTTGCTGGCCCAGAAGACTCTTGTAATGATTTTCTGCTTATAAAATGCATGCCTGTTAAATCTGGCTGTTTTTTTAATTCACAGGTAGAATTTGGGTAATTAAAAAATATTAACTTATTGATTTTAGATACTTTTCATGACTATCCTGAGAAAGATAAGTTATTGAGAATTTTTTTCACAAAGGAAATGAAAACTGAAACTCAAGAAGTTATTTGTGGATTAAACAGGCTTAATTCTACAGGGTACGCACAGCTATTTGGGAAATATTTTGGTCTTACTGAATTAGGATAGCAGTTTTTACCAAATGAAACTTAATTACTTTAACTAAAATGACTAGCTTAGGACAAATAAATATTTTATATTGTAAAAATAGACATTTTTATTTTTAAAGTAGTTTTAGTTAAGTAGTACATATATACATGTGCACTTAAAACAAAAACAAAAATCCATATACTGTGAATAATAGCAGTACAGACTTTCCTACTTGTGCACATCTGAAATGCTTTAGAATGAATTCACCCCAATCAAAAATATATCCTTTTGTATTGGTAGAAATTACTATTAAGTGTTGATTATTATCGATTAATATGTTTAGTGGCTCTCAACAGTTTACAAATGTGACTTGAATGTTTGACTTCCCCTAAAACTGAATACATTTGATGTTATGAAGGACAATTGCAACGACTCCAACAAAACAAGTTCAAGGCTTAGGAACTGTGTCTCTTAGTTTCAAGAAAATGAATTGGATTTTATTTGGTCTATATGTGTGAGTATGATTACAGATCAAGACACACACCCCTACACACACCCACACTCCCCCCACACATAATACTATATTTATAATATTATTTACATTTTAAATAGGTTGCATAATTTTTTAAAATGTTCTGGAAGTAAATTGTTTCTTTTTGATGACAGGACTTTAAGTTTTTACCATTTGACAGGACACTTTTTAAAATAGAAGTCATTAACATGTAAAATTTTTAATTAAATGAATTATTGCTTTCTATCCGACATAGAAATTGTATTTACAGTGGTTTTTGTTTGTTTGTTTGTTTGTTCTGCTTTGAGGGTAGCTAGTGACAGTAGGAAGTGAGCATTGTGTTCTAAATTGCTTATTTTTTTTATCTTACGTCTTAAATACTTTGCGCATAGTCTTGGTTATAAAAGTGTGAATAATCCATAACCTCACATTTCAGTTCCTGGCTCCTTAAAAAGTTGAATGTTCTTATTATGGATATAATAAGGGAGACAGTAAGAGCAGGATGCATTTTCATCCTGGCGTTATTGAATAAATTAGTGCCCAGTGTGTGCCATCTACTGTGCTGGGCAAGCTTTCATTAGTCTGTAAAATGTGTCCACTTAGAGAGGAGGAAGGAGCTCAAGCTAAATAAGCAGCAAAGGGAAAGATGATGAATCCGAGCATTTCCCCGAGCTGATTCTGTAATCACAGCCCAGGGTTTAGAGTGGGAGGGATTTACAAGACAGGAAGTGGCTGTGGACTAGCGACAGTGGTGATCTGAGGACCTAAGGACCAGCTCCAGCCTGGTGCACAGAACCGCTTCTAAGTACTTAGCTGCAGCTTTTCAGAGATGAGAAGAATTTGAGTGCTGTTAAGGTTTAATCTCTATAAACATAAATATTTGTGATTCATAGTCTCTTCCACATCCTTTGTTTCTTTCTAGAAGGCCTGTTAATGGAAATACCTATTTCTTTATTGTCTAATAGACTTGGTGAAATATAACTTCATATAAATAAAATTAAAGGGTAAAGCTAGTTTCCCAATAGTTGTCTAAATTACACATACAAGTCAGGACTTTGCTAGGTACAAAATGTCAAGATTCAGAGAGTATTGGCCATCTCTGTAACCTTCAGATGCCACTCTCTTCACTGACCTTTGTCACAGTTGTACCCCTCAAAAATGCTTCCTCCATCCAGCTGCCTCACTGAGAAATCAGGGATCTTTTCTATACTCCTCCTTCACTCTCAGCTCTTTGTACTTCCAGCCAATCTCCAAGCCTTCTTCCTCCTCCTTCATCCCTACCTTCATTCCAGCCTTGCCCCTCTTTCCTTTAGTTCAGCCTCTGCCAATTCATATCTCATTCTGCTGCCAGAGTGGCTTAAAAAGAAAAAATAATACACAATTGAATATTACTCAGCCATAAGAAGGAAATTCTGATACATGTTGCAATATGGGTGGACCTTGAAGGCATGCTTAGTGAAATAAGCCAGACAAATATTAGGACAATGGTTGAAGGACAAATAGTGTACAATCCCACTCTTATGAGGTACCTGGAACAGGCAAATTCATAGTGCCAGAAAGGTGACCGGTTAGCAGGGGCTGGGGGCAGGAGAAATGGGGAGCGGTTGTTGAATGAGTATGGAGTTCTGTTTGGGATGATAAAAAAGCTCTGGAAAGGGCCGGGCACTGTGGCTCATGCCTGTAATCCCAGCACTTTGGGAGGACGAGGTGGGTGGATCACTTGAGGTGAGGAGTTCAAGACCAGCCTGGCCAAATACCAAGACACCCCCATCTCTACGAAATATACAAAAAATTAGCCAGACTACGGTGGCGTGTGCCTGTAGTCCCAGCTACCCGGGAGTCTGAGGCAGGAGAATCCCTGGAACCCGTGAAGCGAAGGTTGTAGTGAGCCAAGATCGCACTACTGCACTCCAGCCTGGGCGACAGAGTGAGACTCTGTCTCAAAAAAAAAAAAAAAAAGAAGCGCTCTGGAAATCTGGAAATAGATGGGGACGATGGCTACACATGATGGTGACTTAAAGCCACTGAACTGTACACTTTCAAATGGCTAAAATAGTAAGAATATTAATAGCAATAATAACGCCGTTATAATGGTTACACTTGCCCCCCTGAAGTCTTCACAAGCCCCACAGCCTACAGGACAAAACCCAGATTACAGAATAGGAGGGGACCGGTCTTTCTCTTCCATTCCTCAGATTCTCACTTCTCACAACATAAGAACTTCCGCTTCCAGCTACTCCTGGAGGCTTGGCCTTTCTCAGCACCCCTTGCTTTGGATTGGAAGAGGAGGGGAAAGGTTTGGACCGCATCCTGCTCCTTCTCCCCTCACCTCCTGGTCCTCCCCTCTTCACTCCCCTTCAACCGCCCTACGATGTCTCTCTCTCTTTCTCTCTCTCTCTCCTTATCTCTCTCCCTCCCTCCCTCCCTCCCCCAATCTCTCTCTCTCCCTCCCCCGATATCTCTCCCTCTCTCTCTATCTCTCTCTCTCTCTCTCTCTCTCTCTCTCTTTCTCTCTCTCTCCCTCCCCTCTCTCCTCTCTCCCTGGGCCTTGTTTTGCTCTCTGCTTCTGCTGCCCCCTAGTGACCTGGCCCATCCCAGCTGCAGGGACAGCCGCTCTGGTCCTTGGGACCACCCCTGCTTTAGAGCGCTGGGGCTGGCAGAGTGGACCTTAATCCCCATCTGTCTCTGGGTCTGTGCCTCCTCTGGCGGAACTGATTAGTCATCCTGAGAACTGTCACACTGCACACCACTGGGCAGGCCAGTCCTCCAGGCTGTGCCCTGCGTCTCCTTCCTGCCTCCCCTTACAGTGATATTCGCTAGGAGAAGAGCTAAACCACCTGCCGTGTGCTGCCCTACATGCTCAACATGTATGAATGCATGTTAATCTTAACAACTCTATTGCAGGGGTATTTGACTTACTGGAGGTCCCAGGCTCTGGTCCCTACCCGTAACCACCCTGGGCACTGCCTCCCCTCGTCTTGGTCTCTGTGCCTTTGTGTCTGCTGAGTCCTCACCCTTGACATTGAAATGCTACTTTTTCTTGAAAAATCCTTCCTGGCTGCCCCAGACAGACATAGGTGCTCCTTCTTCCAGTTCAATCTGATACTCCCGCGTGAAGTATCAATCACACGACTGTAGTTTCTTCACGTCAAGCGTGGCTGCCTGTATTCCCCACCGGCCTTAGCAGGAGAGGGCCCTATCTTTTTCTCTTCAGATTCCCCAAACCTAGAGTAGTGCCTTTAACTCAATATGCATTTGAATGTGCCTGCGTTAATAGTAGTATTTGTTACTCTATGGCTTTCTCTGGGAAGTACGAATATGAAGTTGGATGAAAATTTTGTTTCTAAAAACACACTAAAGTGCACTGAGAATATTATCACTTTTTTTTTCTAAACCAATGCCTATGGATTGGGTTTTAAATACATAAATTTGCCAGTGCAATGGTGTACACCTGTAGTCCCAGCTACTCTGGAGGCTGGGATGGAAGGATCACTTGAGGCCATGAGTTGGTGGCTGCAGTGAGCTATGATTGTGTCACTGCACTTCAGCCTGGGCAACATGGCAAGATCCCGTCTCTACAAAAAAATGTTTTTTGGAAAAGTAGCTGGGCATGGTGGTGTGCATCTGTAGTCCCAGTTACTCGGGAGGCTAAGGCAGGAAGATTGCTTGAGGCAAGGAGTTCAAGGATGCAATGAGCTATGATCATGCTTGTGAATAGTCACTGTACTAGCTTGGGCAACATAGCAAGACCCCGTCTCTTAAAAAAGAAAGGAAGGAAGAAAAAACGCAAACTCAAATTCTCTGGAAAGCAGAGCAGTGGCTATTAGTGGCAGAGATAGGGGCAGATGTATGAACTGCATGAGGCACAAGGGGACCTTTTGGGGTGGCAGAAATATCTTGATTGGCATAGTGGTTACACAGGTGAGTACATTTGTCAAAACTGGTTGAACTGTACGCTGAACATATGTGCATTTTATTGCTGATACACTTTGCCTTAAAGTTGACTACAAAATAAATTTAAGAAAGCAAGAGGAGAAATCTGGATTTTTTGTTAGGTTAGAAAAGGTGGATTAATGATGGATGGTGTTGGGTTGCACCGCTGTTCCATATCTAGTTTCAAGGTTTGTACTTTTTTCTTTCCTTCTTACCTTGCCTAAATGGAAAATCAACCCTCATTGAGTTACTGCAGCTGGAAGTAAGAAAAAGCAGACGTAATGAGCAGACTGACAGCTGACTCCCTGTAGTGCTTAATTTTAGTACCAATGCCTTTAGGAATTCTTTGCAACTTCAGTGTAAGGCTTAACTCGTGCCATGAATCATCAATATTGAGGGTAGGTAGAGAAATTGCAGCAATAAACACTCTGTGCTCAAAGAAAATAATGTTATGAATGGCTTTCGAATAGACTTACTTAAAGAGATATCTATAAAACCCACTGGCCTTTTACTTTACCATTCTTTCCAAGTGTTGATATAGAATGTTCTCTGGGTAATTTGAGGAAGTTTAAAGAAATATATATTTTTTAATGTGTGAAAGTAAATGAGTCTTAACAATTAGGTAGGTTTTTGTTGTTGTTTGTTTTTTCATTGAGCCAAGATTTTCCCTCCTTGCACCTCCTTCCAGCCTTAGGGTACCTCAAATTAATGAAGTTCTACTCGTCTGAAATCATACATGTTCTTTAGTATTTTGAAGGAATACTGAATGTGTTTGGGCAATTTATTCAATGTTCCTTCTTGATGGTCAAGGTGACCCACCGTACGATACTGCTGTGTAGAGTGAGATTAACCTGGCCAAATCGAAATTTATTCAGCTACTTTGTGGCCTGCTATAGCTATGCAAAGGAACACGGGAATTATGGCCAAAGTTCAGACTATAAGGAGGAATTTATCATCATGTCTTTGTGAAGTTTCATCAAATAAGGAATTACCTTTAATCTGGAGCTATCATTATGACTTTTGGTGCCATTGCCCATATTGTTGAAATAATAGATCCATATTTCAAAGAATGAAGAAAGATTTGACCCCTTTCTGTATGTTCTCAATAATGGTAAATGATGGCCATTGTTTATGTTCTTTGCTCAGCTCTTTCTGGTTGTCTGGAAACAGTTATTTAAAAACAAAGTTGCATCTGTAAGCCTTATTATCTCCAAAATAGAATGCACAATAATTTTGAAAACAGTTTGCATTCTGGAGCTTGACAGAAAACTCAGGTAAGGTAACCACTGTTAGAGCAACAAGCTGGTTTCGAGGTAGGTGTCTCCAGAGTAATATACTAAATTTAAGAGAATCAGGGAAGGGCTAATGGAAAATGATGTAGATCTGAGGTCAACAAATAATAGCCTGTTTTTGTAAATGCAGTTTTATTAGAACTGTTGCGGAGGGAAAGTTCTTTCTCAGGTTGAGTATCATGGACGTGCAAATGAAAGTAACCAAAAACATGTAAAGAGGAAAAAAAGTTTATATATGTATACAACATGTGCCCGGATGAATGTAAGGATTACATACCTAACTTAGTAGGGGAAAGGGAGGAAGGTGAGAAAGGCCTCTATGGGAAGAACAAATAGGTATCTTTAGGAAAGACAAATGGGTTTTTAGGAGTTCAAACGGGAGATAAGAATGTTTTTGTGATAAGATGTGTGTTTGCATGTGTGAGTGGTCTTTCTGTCTTCTTTGTGACCGTGAAACTACCCTGGAGAGGGGATTTATGGTGGATTTCTCTTTGTTTCTCTCCTGGAAATAGACCTGCCCTAAAGAAGGTATTTATGGCAGTTCTCATTTCTCAGAAGTTTCTGCTTTTGGTCAGGTAAGGGATGCCCCACAAGTCTTCTTTCTGCATCTATTGAGTCTCAAATGCCTCCAGCTTAAAATAGTCTTTATACCAACTCTGGCGTTTTCAGTGGGTCCCCACAGAACATAGCCTTGCTCATTCCTTGAGATACTATGACTGCTTTCACACTTTGATGGCAGAGTTGAGTATCTGTGAAAGAGACTGTAGGATCCGCAAAGCCTAGAAGCTGGATGTACTACCTGCCCCTTTCTGGGAAAAGGTTGTGGGTCCCTGACATAGATAAAATATAATGGGAAAATATTTAAAAAGCCAACAAATTGACTTAAGGTTTCAATTTGTTCTGGAATTTGTGGTTGGTAAAAAAAAAAATTAGGAGTAGGGAACATGTGTAATTCATTTTATTAAAATGTAAATTTGTACATGGGAACTTTGGGCCTTTGGGGGTCCTGTATATATTGGACATGAGGAGTAGGGGCACTGGAGGGCTATAGCAGAGAGAGACCTTTGTTCTCCAAGGGAGCCTGGCTACTTGGAGGCCCTTGCAGTCCCTAAGGCACAACTCTCAGCCCTCAAACCCTCCCTTCACCTCCAGTGATGACTGCTTGCTTCCCTGGTCTGCAGCTGCCTCCAGACCTTAAGTTACCATCTTAATATCTTGCATCTCTTGAGGTTTGTGGTTGGAGTCTCCCTGTATGATGCTGACAGGGTCAGTTGTGATGTTTAATCAAATAGAGGAAATGCCACTGTCCTTCCCCTGAGTTTTCTTCTCTCTCCAGTATCTCTGGAGTGGAAAGAACAGTGGGCCAGCTTGTAGGCTCCTTAAATTCCAAATGTCCTTTCTGGCTCTGACAGGCAATGATAGTTCTGTTTAAAGGTTCTGTTTAATCCCTATATATATATGATCAATTGGACATACATGCTCAGTTGAAGAAGAGTCTCCTTCCAGTGCTCTGTCTACCCTTCTCTCTTTCCCATGGTTCTCTTTATATGGTTCTTTTCTTCTGGTTGTACATCCAGGCTCCTTGAGGGTAGGACACTTGTTTGCCATGGCAACCCCGGTTCCTTGAATAGTACACAAGGTGAGTTCACAATAAATATCTGCTTACTCACCTCTATGTGCTTTGTAGCTGTTCAGCAGCTGGTAAGACTTAGTAGGATTTTTGTTTTTTCATCTCTTTGGCTTTCCCTGTGTGCTTGATTTGTCAGTTATTTCAACTCTATTCAGAATTCTGGCAGTCAGGGTAATTGATCATCTTTATTTGCTCTACCTGCCTGTCTGTCTGTCTGTCAGCATCTTTTATCACTCCCTCTTTCCAGGGAGCCTGGGGATCTCCTGACAGTCTTTTATAGCTCTTTCCTGCTTTAATGATCATGAGCAACTTTTTCTTGACTGTCACTGAGTGATCAGAGCAAATGAAGATAAAGCCATGTGTTTGATGAGTGCCAGCGCTAACCTTGGCTTCCTGCACAAGGCAGAAAACTGTGCAGCCTCTTTTCAAGGTAGCGTTGGGACCCCCTTCATCTGGTAACAAGTTTGGGTAATAGGAATATCTTTCTTCATCTGGGAAGGCTACTGATCAGACTTGAAGGAGTTTTTCTTTTGATAGTTGCTAAAAAATTGAAGTTGTAGCATTTTCTGTTAGGATATGGGCTCTAGCTAGATGCACTCATTAAGCTGAAGGCATCAAGGGAGAAATTTCTAAGTAGTTTATATGCCCACTCCCCCATCTCCCATGAATGCGCATTCTTGCCAGATCACTAGCAGATAATGTTTGTAAATGATCTGTCAGGGATGAGAAGCATAGAATAAGTGGCCTGGCAGTACTGCCACGCGGTTGGAAACCCAGCAGTGTTTTCAGCAATTATTTAGGTCATAGAATATTTTTACTAGAAGGTGCTTTAGGGGACCATCTAATCCAGAGTCCTCATTTGTCAGGGGAGGAAATAGGAGGCTCATCTAGAGGTTATTTGCCTAAGGTAACCTATCTATGTAACCACAGAATAAGAGCTAGAATCCTTATCTCCTGATTCCTAATAGTAATGATTGGCAGATATACAAACAAAAACCAGTAGTTATCATCACTCACTGCAATACTGACATGTGGCTTTAATTCCTAAAAATGTCTAGATTCCAATATACTTTGATTTTTAAATATGCATCACCAAACCATGGAGGGGTCAAATTCATTCATTGTTTGTTAATTTGACATAAACAAAATGCACCTGGGGCTGGGTAAATACCTCTCTGGTGACCATGGTGCTTGATTAGTTGAGTTTTGTAGTGACAGAATTGGCACATGCCCTAGCAGAGTCCCCTGGCACAGGATGCCCTTGGCTCCATGGCACATCCAGACAGGGACAGCACCTAGGCTGCACCCAGGCCAATTGGGCCCACAGTTGACTAGTGGGCTGTGCTGGCAGGGCCAGGCCTTCAGTTGTGTGGTGAGTCCCTGGGGTGACCTTGGCCTTCTGGATGGTGTGCTGCTTTTGTCTGGTTCAGCCAGTATTATTCTCTCTGTCCCATCCTGCCTGCCTCCGCCACCTGGGCCAGTTGGCCTCCAGCACTGTCAGCATCGCCTGCCCTATTCCCTGTTTAAATATGTAAACATCTTAAATAACCAAAAGGCTGGGCGTGGTGGCTCATGCCTGTGATCCCAGCACTTTGAGAGGCTGAGATGGGCAGATCAGTTGAAGTCAGGAGTTCGAGACCAGCCTGGCCAATATGGCGAAACCCCATCTCTACTAAAATACAAAAAAAATTATCTGGGTGTGGTGGTGCGCACCTGTAATCCCAGCTACTCAGGAGGCTGAGGCAGGAGAATAGCTTGGACCCAAGAAGCAGAGGTTGCGGTGAGCCAAGATTGCACCACTGCATTCCAGCCTGGGTGAGTGAGAGTCCATCTCAAAAAAACAAAAAACATGTTTAAACGACAATTTTCACTTTCTGGATTCTTTGCTTCATCAAATACAGCAAACCAGGATGCTCATAGGAGGAAACTGTGCAAATATTAGAGCTCGAGCCAATGGAATTCTCAGTTGAGATTTGTCAAAGTCCTGCTCCATTAAAACAATGACTGTAGTTACATCAATTGGACTACGCATGTATGCAGCAGTTGTGTCCTGGAAGGATTGCTCTTTGCTACCAGAGGACAAAAAGTCAATGACACATCTATCACTGGGCATTCCCATTCTTGCCACTAATTGGAGTGTTTGCTAAGATCCAATATAACTAAGTGGCTGGCAAGCCAGCTGACATACCAGATGAAATGGAATTGTGATTATTTTGTTTAATCCCATTTCAAATATTTATATTTTGTTGAAGATTTAAGTAGATGGCCTGTATCAGAAAGATGTGCTATTTCAATAGGAAAGGAAAAGCAATGTAGTGCCTAGTTTATTCTCTGCATTTGAGTTTTTTTCTCAACACAACCATTGAATTTAAGGTCCTCATAGAGACTATCAAATGGAACACTTCAAGGTCAGCCCGATGTAATCAATATCAGCTCAGGCCACAATTCCACAGAGAGGCTTCATAATTAACCCCACTGTCGCAGAATGTATGAAGATTCTTAAGAGTGTAAGCAGAGTAAAACTATCTGGATTATCTACTTCACTGGCTTTTTTTATCCTTGGGCTCATATGCCTAGACTTCTAAAAGCAACTGGGATTATAAAAATTCAATGTTGGAGATCTTTGCTATTTTACCACCTACCAAATGAATGGGCGCACTTTGTCACACCTGTACGTTTTCAAAGATGCATAAAATTATGTATAGTTTTTAAAAAGAAATTTTATTTTGTGAAAGTAAATCGTTATTGTAAAGGACTTTCAAAAGAACAAAACATCTATGGCCTCAAAATAACAACAGCAACAACAACACAAAGACCCCTTTTGTTTATTTATATATTGTTCAATTAATATTATTTATGTAACTATGTACTGTTTTATGAGGTTATGTTTGAAATAAGTTCTATCTTGGGAGCCATCTATTTTTTGAGAATGCCCTCCCCGAGCCACTGTTCTTCTCTTTGTCGTCTGTTTTTCCCTTTGATCTTGACTTTAAGTTTTTTTCAAATAAATTGTGGTGACATTTAAAAACTGTTCTCATATATTTTCTTATATACTTGTTCTTATGCATTCTACTGAAGTACTCTTTCCCTTTAAATCTTAATGAGTATTTTATTGGAGTATCACATCTTGCTCTTCCTGTAAGGAAAACAATGCCAAACAGGTCTCTGAAGCAGCAGTCCCCAACATTTTTGGCACCAGGGATGGGTTTTGTGGAAGACAATTTTTCCACAGGACGGATGGGTAGGGACCGATGGTTTCAGGATGAAGCTGTTCCACCTCAGATCATCAGGCATTAGTTAGATCCTCATAAAGAGTGTGCAGTCTAGATCCCTCGCATGTGAAGTTCACAGTAGGGTTTGTGCTCCTATGAGAATCTAATGCCATCGCTGATCTGACGGGAGGTGGAGCTCAGGCGGTAATTGTCTGTCACCAGCTGCTGACCTTCTGCTATGTAGCCTGGTTCCTTTCAGGTTGTAGACTGGTACTGGTTGGTGGCCTGGGGGTTGGAGACCCCTGCTCTAAAGTAATCACTGATATGTGTTTATTATAACACGCTTGACAGGGAACTCTGAATTTCTTTTCTGGTCTACATGGACTTTGTTTCCATTCTTTCTTCTATAGTTGATGCACGTCTTTAGACTTCATGATGAAAGGGGGAAAGAATGATCCATCATTAGCTTCACTCCGTAGCCTCATAAATTTCCTTCTCTTTGCCTAACGAATCATCATCATTACGAATTATGCTCCAGAAAATAAACTGGAATGCAGTACAGGCTGGCTTCATGTAGAACAAATCAGTGCATAAATCAGAGAGGCTGCTGTCAAAATGGCTTGTAAGGCCTAGAACTTACTTGGATAGAGTTGGAAATTGAATAGGATAATCTAATTTTAAGGGAGCTTAACACAAATTAAGGGAACATTACTTGGAACATAAATTCATGAATAAAATTGCATATTGGTTTTGTTGACCAATGATGGTACGCAGGTCTTGGGGCAGGGCCAGGAAGAACACTTGCATGCCTCCTCCCAAGCTGTTCCAAGTGGCAGCTCTTTGATAGCCAGGAAGTGCCTCTGGGCAGATATGTGCCTCAGTGCAGAGCACTAGACTGAGTGGAGAGGAAGTGGAGAACAAGCCCTGTCCTCTCTGAACCTTTCACTGTGTGGAAGTATGTGGATCCCCTGAGCTCACTTGACCTTCAGCCACAACTCCATCATCCCTGCTTGGCCAGGGAGAAAGCAGGCTCAGAGAAGGTAAATGACTTTGGCCTGGTATCACAGCTGGTTAGTGACAGAGCTAGGCTTTGAGCCCAAGGTTCTTTGAGTCCCAAACCTCCATTCTTCCCACTCTGCTGAGCTACCTCCCACGTTGTGATGTAGAAGTTAAGGTAAATAGTATGGAAAGAAGAAAGGTTTATACATAAATCGGTGGTTTGTTTTGATATGATGTCATGAAACATTTTTGTCCCCAACCTCATTTGCAATTGAGGGTTTTCCTGTTAAGGAAAAGTCTCTCCAAATTCATAAAATTGCAGGAGTCTGTAAAATTTTGTACCCTGCCTCAATTTTACTGTTCCTACCCACCCGTAGCTCAACGTGAGCAATCCTTCCCCACAGGCACAGCTACATCTCAGTAGAGTCAATCATAGTCTCACCTGATTGCTGTCTGTGCACTTTCACCTGGAGAGAGATAGAGCAGGATTCACCAACGAACCCTGTATTTTGTTTTAAGAAAAAAAAATGTATTACCTTGGATATAAAATTATAGAAGAATTTTATCCTACTCTCTTTGACTATTTTTTTTTTTTTTTTGGTGAGACGGAGTCTCTCTCTGTCACCCAGGCTGGAGTGCAGTGGTGCGATCTCTGCTCACTGCAAGCTCTGCCCCCTGGGTTCACGCCATTCTCCTGCCTCAGCCTCCCGAGTAGCTGGGACTACAGGCGTCCGCCACCATGCCTGGCTAATTTTTTGTATTTTTAGTAGAGACAGGGTTTCACCATATTAGCCAGGATGGTCTCGATCTCCTGACTTCATGATCCGCCTGCCTCGGCCTCCCAAAGTGCTAGGATTACAGGCGTGAGCCACCGTGCCCGGCCGGATTCTTTTTTTTTTTTTTTTTTTTGAGATAGTGTCCCACTGTGTCATTCAGGCCGGAGTGCAGTGGTGCGATGTTGCCTCACTGCAATCTCCGCCTCCCGGGTTTAAGTGATTATCCTGCCTCAGCCTCCTGAGTAGCTGGGATTACAGGTGTCCACCAGCACACCCAGCTAATTTTTTTATTTTTAGTAGAGACAGAGTCTTGTTATGTTGACTAGGCTGGTCTCAAACTCCTGGCCTCAAGTGATCCACCTGCCTTGGCCTCCGAAAGTGCTGAGATTACAGGCGTGAGCCACTGTGCCTGACCTTCTCTTTGACTCTTTAATATCTTCCTGAATAACTTAAATACCTTCCCCAGCACCTCCAGTGGAATATGGCCTGAACAGAACGCATTGTATTTCTCTTCATGATCCTTATTTCTCATCATGATATTACCTTCCTCTAAAGGCTTCATTTTTGGCTTCTTTCACTGTACAACCTCATTGCAATACCCTGCAAGATCCTGCTGGAATTCTGTGAACCTCTTCTCACATCTCATCATTCTGTCCTAATCATCACTTTTCACTTCAGCTACTCATTAACTCTTGCCTAATGTAATAGCCTCCCAATAGGTCTTTCCAGTCTTCCCTTGAATGAATTGTTCTGCTACTCTTAACCTTTCTGGTGTTTTCCCATTGCTCATTCTAAACTCCTGAATCCTTGGCCTGGCACTGGGGGCTGCCCACGGTCCACAGTCTCTGGCCTGTGCCTGACTAAGCTCATTTCTCCCCTCCCTGTGGGATCTGCTATCCCTGGTTGGGTCTGGGGAGAGTGCTTGCAGGTTCTCTGAGAGTTTTATTTCTTTAAAAGACATCTGTATCAGAGACTGTAAGGGCTAAAACGATCAAACTCTTAGAGAAGACTTCTGTAAGTTACTCTAGTATTAGAAACAATCCTCTAGCCAGTGTCCCAGGTAGAATAGGAAATAATTCTGTAATCGCTCACCTTCTTTCCTTTGCTCATGCTGATTCCATAACCTGAAAATAGCCTGTCCCCTGATTTTTTGTGTCTAATTCCATAATCCAGATTTTTCACTAAACTCCCCCTGATTCCTTCGGCTCCCTTAGGGTACCTTGTATTTACGTTACAATTGTCTAAGTACTTAGCGCTCCCATCTCTAGGCCAGGACTTTCTTATGGGCAATGACAAGATCTTAGTTACAAGGGACAAAAAGAAACATCACGCTTGACACATAGTAGATATGCAATGAAAATTTGAATGAATAAATGAATGAAAGAAAAAATATATTCGTGTGTTCCTTCTTACCTAGGTTTAAGTTGTTTTCGGGTAGAATCTGGGTCTGATTTATATCCTACAGTATTTAGCATTGTGCTTTGTGCATAATAGATATTCCATAAATATTTTTTGAATTAGTGGATAGCTATGTAGTTGATCCTGATATGAACTTTCTGAATGCTACATTACTGTATTTCACTTTCAGTAACTTAAGTGTTTCTAATATAGCTAATGTATTTTAAAGTATGTTGATCTTTTCATTGTTACTAGTTTTTAACAGTGGTTATTTTTGTCTTTGAACTGGTTTGCTTTTTCTTGTTTTTTGTTTTTTGTTTTTTGTTTTTTTAATTTGAGACAGGGTCTCATTCTGTCATCCAGGCTGGAGTGCAGTGGTGCAAACATGGCTCACTGCAGCCTCAACCTCCCAGGCTCAGGTGGTCCTCCCACCTCAGCCTACTGAGTAGCCGGGACTAGAGGTGCTTGCCACCATGCCTGGCTAGTTTTTGTATTTTTTGTAGAGATAGGGTTTCACCATGTTGCCCAGGCTGGTCTCAAACTCCTGAGCTCAAACGATTCCCCCTCCTCAGCCTCCCAAAGTGCTGGGATTGCAGGTGTGAGCCCCCACGCCGGCCAGGTTGGTTTTTGGTGCATTCTTAATTTTGATTGTTAACACATTATATATCGTGATGGGGGGGTGCTTTCTTAATTTCACAAAGGAAATTAGAAAGGAAAAAGAAGGGTCACTTTTAAGAAAAATGTGAAGGATCTTATCTATTTGTTATAGCTCCCATCTCTAGGTGTTGGTGGGGTTCTAGGACTAGCAATTTTTTCTGCAATAGTGGTTGAGTAATTCTTTCTAGAGTCATCATGGCTCCATCCAGGGACACATAATTTGGATGCTTTCAATGGGAAACTGAGTCAGGCAGCCCTTATTGAAATGCCAGTGGAGCATTAGAGGACATTCCCAAACTTCAGTGAAGTTGAACTAAGTTTCTCTGCCTCCCCTCCATACCAGGATGCTAACACTTTTTTTTTTTTACAATGAGGAATGCTTGCCAGACTTCCCTGACAACCTTTAACTATAGAATATTTGATTTCAATTAGTGAATTAATGGTTCAGTCATCTCTCTATCTGAGGGCATTGGTTCCAGGACCCCCATGTATACCAAAACCTGCGAATACTCAAGGCCCACAGTTGGTGCTATAAAACCCAAGAATATGAAAAGATGGCCCTCGGTATACAGGGGCTTTGCATCCTGAGAACGCTGTATTTTTGATGTCATTTGGTCGCAGATGCAGAACCCACTCATAGAAAGGGCTGACCGTATCTATTCAAAAAATTCGTACTTAAGTGGATCCATGTGGTTCAAACCTGTGTTGTTCATGGGTCAATCGTGCTTGCTTTTAGTTGTGTTACTTGGTACAAGCCTAAGTAGTAATGAAACAAAAAGAACTGACTGGAAAATGTCAGTGATGCCTTTGTGATGAGTGTGCTTTTGTGATCCACACTGCCTTAAGCTTCACTGCTGCTTTTGGTTTTGTTGCTGTTTGGGGTTTTTTGTTTTGTTCTCTTCAAATGATTTGTTGGGAAAGATGAAAGATGCCTTCATGTGCTGCTTCTGCAGTGTCACTTTCCTTCTCTGTGAAGAGGAACAATCCTAACCCATATATGTAAACTGAGCGAGCTAGTTATAGGAAGTACCTAGGTTTGTGAAGTTGCCTAAATCTTGCAATTAAGACTTACAAGTGGGTAAGTAGAGTCAGGAAAAAAGGTCAGAGGATCTAAGGAGAGAAATTTACTTCTAGGAAATGCTATGAACTTATTGGAAGCAGGAAAGTTTCTCTAGTATATTTTAGAAGGATGACCCAGAGCTTGCTTAAACGTACAAAACAGAAACAAAAGACACCCTCTTTATGAAATACAGATGCATCGTCTACAACTATTGGAGTTGTTCATTTTTTTAGAAATGAATAAAGTATTTGCCATGACATGCTGTCTGAGACAACTTTCATTCACCTTTCACTGGGCGTTATGGGAATCCTGTAGTCTCAAGAGTGGTAAATTTTTAGGCTTTTGGCCCAGTGTCAAGACTTTTGAGCAATGGTATAAATCCATTAGATATGTTGACATCTCAACTTCTTTGAAATAATTAAGATTGTTTGCATTATTTGTCTCTCTCAGAAATGAACACACCTGCGAGTACTGGATGCCTGTGAGCTCGCCATCACCTGCACTGCAAAGACACAGGGCGGTGGCCTCTGAGAAGCAGCTCCTTCCCCTTCACCTTGGCCTTGCCCTTCCTGCTCACGGTCCACCATGGAGACGCTGTCCCAGGACTCTCTGCTGGAATGTCAGATCTGTTTCAATTACTACAGCCCCCGGCGCAGGCCCAAGTTGCTGGACTGCAAGCACACCTGCTGTTCAGTGTGCCTCCAGCAGATGAGGACCAGCCAGAAGGATGTGCGGTGCCCCTGGTGCCGTGGCGTCACCAAGCTGCCCCCCGGCTTCTCCGTGTCGCAGCTCCCGGATGACCCGGAGGTCCTGGCTGTCATCGCCATTCCACACACTTCCGAGCACACCCCGGTCTTCATCAAACTTCCCAGCAATGGGTGCTACATGCTGCCCCTGCCCATCTCCAAGGAGCGTGCGCTGCTGCCCGGAGACATGGGCTGCCGCCTGCTGCCCGGGAGCCAGCAGAAGTCCGTCACCGTGGTGACCATCCCTGCTGAACAGCAGCCTCTGCAAGGTGGGGCTCCCCAGGAGGCGGTGGAGGAGGAGCAGGACAGGCGGGGCGTGGTGAAAAGCTCCACCTGGTCGGGGGTGTGCACTGTCATCTTGGTGGCTTGCGTCTTGGTCTTCCTCCTCGGCATCGTGCTTCACAACATGTCTTGCATTTCTAAGCGCTTCACTGTGATATCCTGTGGCTGAAGAGGGCTGCAGGGAAGTCTCTTGTGGGTGCCAACTTAGGGGTTGAGCAGGTTGATGATGAGATCCCAGTGAGAAGATGGGGGGCAACACTGACCATTTGGTGCTGAGCGCTGGCCTCTGGGTTGCCTCTTGATTACCCCAAGACAGACACAAAGGGCAGAAGGTGTGGTCTCAACAAGATACCAGGTGAATTGTTCTGAGTGTTGATGGCAACAGCTTGGAAGATGATTGCATGCATCCTCATAATCATGTATTCAATGGACTGTAATTTATGATTTTTCAAAATCATGTTACAAGATAGACATATTCTACTTAGACGTTAAACTGTACAAGTGCGTACAATGTGACCTTCTCTAAATGCGGTAGATTCAAACAAAGATGCTCTGTAGACAAGTAGAATTAAACCTATGAATCCGTGTAAAAATTCAGTGAAGACATGCACTGCTGGCTTCTTTATTTTTTTTTTCTTTTTATTGAAACCCAGTCTTCATTTAGTTGCTAAGGCTTTTAATACATTTTGAATGGCACCAAAACAAAATAAGTCAAAATGGACAGTCATTTTATTTGGAGAAAATATTTGAACAAGTGTCTCCAATGTGTTGTGTTTTGTCATGAACCTTCATTTTCTTCACTTGTAATTAGATCTCGCTACGTGTTTATGGAACTGAAAGCTCAACAGGGGAGCAATAAGCCGAGAAATCATGAGAAATGTCTAATCCCACGGGAAACCTGTATGCCGATTTTCCTCAAGCCATCTCACAAAATAAGAATTTCAAATGTAAATATTGTGTATTTGTGTGTGTGTGTGTGTGTCTAATTTGATTTACCTCAGGTGTTTGAGTCTTTGCTGAAGAATCCTGGGATGAAGACTTCATTGGGCATGAATGAGTCAAGTCTCTGAAGCGGTGGCCACTTCTTGGACATCTTGACCCAGCAAGTAGTCTCCTACACGTTACCTGCAACACTCGCTCCTCTTCTGTGTATTTAAGTCCTGCATTTTGTAAGAGGCAAATGGAGAGTAACAGAAGAGTGTCTTTTCTCCTGGTTTTGGAGTCTTGCCCTGGCCGTGAGTGTTGTGACTGATGGTCAACCCAGGCGGGCATTTTAATAGATGGCCTATGATTCTTTTTTGAAAGATCCTCTTCCACAAGAGTTAAGCCAGTTAGAATTCCTGTTTCCTCTTGTTGATATGAGAGAAGATCTCCTGTATTTTAACACGTTTTTACCAAGAAAGGTGGCAAGGTAAACTAACAGCTCAAATTCCCAATATAAGTGGACCAGTTCCTCATAAACTGTCAAATGTTCTTAAATGTGTAGTGATCCATAGATGCTCATGAAGAAAGATCTGCTAGAAGTACGTGATAAATTCCTATCCCTGGGTGCATGTGCATTCAGAAATAGCTGTGAGCTTTACAGTTCTCATCTAACTTCTTTTATGGAATTCATGAAGCAAGTGGTATGTGACAAGGACTCCACTTATAAATATAACTGTTTTTATGTTCCACTGAATCCCTGAAAATGGTGAGGAGGGTGGGGGGAAGTGAAGGAAAGACAAGCAGGGCTAGTTCCAAAAAGCAAGGCTAGAAAATAGCCCTGTGAGGTCAAGACAATTTAATTTATTTACATGCTACCTGTTATCTTCAAGCAGCACAAAATATGCATATAAAAGTGATGGAATTAATGTGAAATAAAACAAAAATATAATGGCTAGAATACAAAGCTAATACTGCTAATTGGCATGAGAATTCAACATAAAATTGTGAGCTCTGATTTTTCAAATTTGTCATAAAACCTTTAGGAAATGTATTTGAAAGCTGAAAATAGAAATTAGGTTAAAATGCCATTTTATTGTGTAAGCTCTTGGGCATTATACAACAAATAATCTAGGGTTTATTTGGCATTAATAATTTAGGTATCATATTAGCTGAATACTATCCTCTATTACATAACATAACATACTGTTGGGTTAGTGTCAATTTCTCAAACTCTCCCAGGCTGCCGTAATGCATGTCTGACCTAATTTCTATTCCTCTTGGAGGAAAATACACACACACACACACACACACACACACCCACACACACCACAGAAGTGTTGCATTAAGAATGCTACATTTCGAATAGACTTTGCCCTTGCAATTTTAAGCTATGCCATATTCAGATTAATTTTGTGAGTGATATCTGCATATGTTTCTGTACAGTATGAAATGACTGACCCTGTAGTATAGTACATGATAGAGTTCTACTTGTTGAAGTAGGTTAGATATAGACACTAATGTGTGTGATGATAGTGTCCTGTGTTTCTTAGTGCAAATCTGTAGAGTAAAAATGTCCATAGAACTTTTACTTAAAAACAATCCCATGCTAGAGTTGCCATTAAGCAATGCAAAATTAATCGGCTGTATGGTAGATTCTTGACCTTAAATTTAACAATAACAACCAAAATCAGATTTTTTTTGTGAGTCTTACTGACCTAAGAAACATTGTTTAAATTGTTTAAATGGATCTGCTTGCAGTTATTTGTGTACGTGTTTGTTGGGGTGTGCATTCTTGTGTGTGTGTGTGTGTGTGTGTGTGTGTGAGAGAGAGAGAGAGAGTGAGAGAGAGAGAGAGAGAGAGAGACAGAGAGAGAGAGAATCTCAGTCTCCCAGATAGAATTTTATAGGCTTAATGATGTTTTAATGTTGCTTGGCATCCCATTGCTCTGGCCTCTTCTGGCATTTACCAATGACCCTTAACAAACACATCTACCCATGTGACCAAAGTCCACTGACACAAGAGGCCAGGATTCATACTTGCACATTAATGAAAAGTCACAACTGGAAAGCACAGAAAGAGCTGAAAGCAGCCTCCGGTGGCTTCATTTTGTAGATGAGTCCGTTTTGTAATTCTGCAGAAAAGGGGGGATATGAACTTCGCACTACAGTGTCTTCTTGCTCCATCCTAGGTCTGTCTATATCTCTATCTGGCTATGATCCTTTCTAGGGTTGATGAATACCCTTTACTGAGTCAACTATTGCTTTAAAGAATTTTTTTTGTAGGTTTATGTACTCATTTTAGTTAGCATCTACCTCTCTGGGAAAATGAAAGGAGTGTTGACTTAGGGATGAGTATAGATGTTGAAAGACAACTATCAAACCATGTGGTTTGAATTTTTAAAATTGTAAAACATTGGTGTCCAAACCTCCCACCCCACTTGTATGTAAAGGACAATGAGTGTTGTATAAATAGTAAACTATAAGAAGCATGAATTTTCATCTTTATTAATGATCTTGAAATAAGGAAGAGAATGCTTAATATGTTAAGTAGAGCCAAGAATGCTACTAAGAAGCATTGTCTTTGGAAAAATTTTGTATAATGACTTGGGGCATAAGATGTGATGAAAAGGCAACTTGGTTTTTGGTTCCAGTCATACTTAATGATCAGAAAGCTCTAAGATATTTTCTTTAAAAATAGAATTAAGTTTAATTTTTTGCATGGCTTACAGATTGGGTCCCTTGAAGGTTAAACCATGTGATGGTATAACCTGTGAGATCTTCTAGATTGGCACTGTTCAATAGGGCTTTCTGTGATGATGGAAATGCTCGAAAACCTGTGCCGTCTGGTACGGTAGCCACCAGGCACATTGACTTTTAGGCAGTTAAAATGGGGTTACTACAAGGGAAGAACTGGATTTCAAATTTTATTTAATTTTAATTAGCTTAAATTTAAATAGCCCTATGTGTCTAGTGGCTGCCATATTGA
Organism: Gorilla gorilla gorilla; assembly: GCF_029281585.2. Lineage (NCBI taxonomy): Eukaryota > Metazoa > Chordata > Mammalia > Primates > Hominidae > Gorilla > Gorilla gorilla. Next base: position 91,137,993 of record NC_073241.2, on the reverse strand, counting down.
ACGACGCAGTTCTGGGTGATAGCGCTTGGGGATCCAGCATCAAGGTATTAATGGAGTAACAGTGAGGCTAAGGTGAGAGTTTGTGGGCTAGTGACATGCAGTTGGCAAAAGGCAAAACATTCCTTTCTGGGCTTAAAAAGTATGTGATCTCAAGTATGACAGTAAAAATTCATTGTTGCCCTTTGGAACTGTTGCTTATAGATTTTAGGCCAAGGAATGATCAGTGAAGCTTAAAGAATGCTTTATTAAGCCCCTTTTCTGGGATCATTAGCTGCATGTTAACCTACTGTCCAAAAATAGTAGTTAGACAGTACCTGTAAAACGTTTGACTTGCAAGCTATGCATGATCTGTACTGTGAAATTGTGTCTAGGGTCTTGTGGCCAAAAAGTAAATGTTACAGGAAAAAAAAAAAAAGCCTAATGAAATCCCCGTTCACTTCCAGTATCTTATCCAAACTTCATTGCTGTATTAGTAAGGTGCAAATTTAAGAGCAAGCATGTTTTGCAGTGTTCAGACTGGTTTTGTTTGCCCTTGAAGTTGGCCAGCTTGTCGTTGTATTTGGTGTGGGCATATGTGGGCATCATTTTTCAGATGCCAAACTAAAATGTAGGTACTATTTTTAGAATGAGATTTGACATTGTTTTAGTGTCTTTCTTTTTTAAGCAAAAATTTCAGTTATCCCTGAAAGAGTTGAAGATTTGAAGCTTTGCACAAAAGCACTTTTTTTAACAGTAAAAAATACTGCCCATGAAATTTAAAGACTTGAAGTTTACTAAAGCTACAATAATTATTTTTTAGCTAAATAAAAGGAAGCAGAAAATTCAGTTTGAGATATATTTCCTATAAAGACCAGATTCTTACTGATAATCTGGTATTTATTCCAGTCTAGATTTTGATTTTAAGAGTTCCCATCCCTTTATTTGAAAACTTATGTTGTTTCAAAATTGGTTAGTCTGCTTTTCATTGTTTTCCGAATGGAATATATACAAAATACATTTACTTCATTTTAGCAGAAATGGGTTGATTTTTTTTTTCTAGAACTCATCAATGTGCAAGACTTTCCTTCTTAGCTTGCCTTTAAAAATCATTTAATTTTTTTTTTTGCCAAGATAGTAATCTTTCTTTAGCCTTAATAGGAAGATAGAAGTTCAAAAGTTATCGGTGCAAAAGGAGTGATACACAAAAGACTTCAATTTCTATCTTTTCTCAGAAAAGTGATGCTGCCCACCAGTCAGCATTTTGTTTCCACATAAGAAGTGTCAGGTAGTCAGTCTGTCATCCCTGACCTAGATAGAGAAGCTGTTCCATGACATGTCCATCATTCTCAGTAAATTGTCACCTACAAGGTAATTCTTACCAAAACAGAAACTACTGAGAAGAATAAGATAGTCGAGATAATTCAGTAGCTGTTTTGAAAGTAGTAGTCTATTTAAAAAGCAACGATGTTCAGTTGCTGGATTTTGTTCAACATGAGACACTTATTTATTTATTTATTTATTTATGAGATGGAGTTTTGCTCTTGTTGCCCAGGCCAGAGTGCAATGGCATGATCTCAGCTCACTGCAACCTCCGCCTCCCAGGTTCAAGCTATTCTCCTGCCTCAGCCTCCTGAGTAGCTGGGATTATAGGCATGCGCCTCCATGCCCAGCTAATTTTGTATTTTTTAAAGTAGAGACGGGGTTTCTCCATGTTGGTCAGGCTGGTCTCCAACTTCTGACTTCAGGCGATCCACCCGCCTCAGCCTCCCAAAGTGCTGGGATTACAGGCATGGGCCACTGCACCCAGCCAACATGAAACACTTCTAAAAGATAAGTGGAAATTCAAGCCATTGATTTTTCTGACACAACTGACTTACTACACACACACACACACACACCACAATTTAGCTGTAATTGGAGTTAAAATTCAGTAAAAAACTGTTATTAGTCGTGTTTTCCAATTTGTGAGTTATACAATATTGGATTAGATGCTAATTTCCTAACTGTTGCTATGGGCTGCATACGTTATGTGAAACTAACTACCTTTGGGAGTGTCTATATAAACACTTGAAACTTTTCAAATATATGAAGAGGTAGGTTCTACTGTATACATTTTATTGGAAAGCCATTGATCATTGAAGAACATAAGCAGGTGGGGCATTTAATTTCTTCCAAATACCTTATTTTTTGGATCTGCTCAAGTGGTTAGGGCGAGTGCACCATTATTCCCAAATCCCTGCAATTTGGTTCCCATTTTTCTGCACAAATTTTCTTGCTCAGTCGAGCCAATGACTTTTTTTTTTTTTTTTTTTTTTTCAGGATTCACTGCCTGGGGTATCCCACTATATATATCTCACCTATGATGTAGTGGTGCTTGAAATACTCATCTCATTAGCTAGATTTTATTATTCTAATCTAAGGTTTTTTATATTATTCATACTATGATATTTTTAGGGACAATCAGTAATATTTGGGGCAGAGTACTGAGGGACCTCTTGAAGTCTGCAACAGCATGCATTTTCTTTGTTTTCGTGGGAGTGCTTCCCTGTAGCTGTCTTTGTTCTAGAACACTGCTCCAAATTTATTTCCATGGGATGTAGGGCTAGTAGCCCATGTGAAAGTCTTCTGTAATCTCCTTGGGGTGTGAGTTATTGGGTTATTCTAACAGGAGTTTTCCAAAGGGATGGCCCATTTTTAATTCAACATTTGCTTTTTGAAAATCCAGAAGTAGACAGTTGGATATAATAGTGGTGGAAGAGCATGGGCTGTAAGCAGAAGGAAATAGAGATGACAAATGCCTCTTAAAGGGGATCTAGTTGATACCTCTGTTAAATAGTGGGAGAACACAGTAGCTGGTACCTTACACTGTGCTTTAGGAAAATCCTATGAGGATTTCATTTACAAATCCTCATAGGATTTTCTGGGTTGAGGGACAACCCAACTATTAAGTAGAGGGAGAGGGAGAGGGAAAGGGAGACGTGAAGCACTGGGTCTATGTGAAGGGACAGGCAGATATACCCACAGAGGGAGAAAATACTTAATAAAGGAAGAGTATAGCTGCAAAACAAGACATATAGGAGCTGAAGGCCAGATATGGCAGAAACCAGCTGGAGAAAGAAGCACAGGACAAGTAGGACAACTTAGTCAAGCACAATCTGTCATTCCAGTATGGACTACCAAGTTCAATTCAGGATGCTTCAGTTGAAGACATGTGGGGTAATGTGCTCAGCTCATGAGGGTCCAAGGAGGCCCCATTTTCCCTATCACCCTATCCTATGCTCGTGGTTTGTATTGTTAGCACACTAGGCAATTTCAGAGTCTGCTCTAGAGTTGGTTGCCACGTCAGTGCAGACAGACTCTAGAATCCTCTTAACCATGGAATGCAAGGCCTGTTCCTGTGGATCTATCCTGACTTGAGTATGTCAGTACTGTTGGGAAAATGAGTTCAAGAATATTTCAGTTTATATATCCTGGTTGCCGTCATATATTTTTTCATTTCACCACTTGTTTGTGTTTGCCTCACTCAACAGTCATGGGTGTAGAAGCTGGTTTCAGCTTGGGGCTGTTACAAACTCCCAACATAAGCCATGTAGCTGCAACCCAGGGTTCCTCCCACCCTACGGCTTCAGCGGTGGGTTCCCTGGCCCTCTTGAAAACAAATACTCCAGTCTAATAGCTATATTAATGCTGCTCAGAGGCTATTAACTCAAATCCTTGATGTGTTTCATTTACAATTATGTGGATTATTTATTTTAGGAGTTTTTTTTTTTTTAAGGGCCAAATAGCCCTACAGATAAATGAGCTGCTGGGCTGTGTAGAAAATATTGTCCAAATGTTGCCAAATATTGACTTCGTAAAGGGGATATCAAGCTGCTGTTTATAAATCTGAATGTCTTAAAAGCATTCTTGCTTGCTCTCTCTGTTATAGATGGTGTCTTAGCCAGTCCTGAGTTTTCCAATGAACCCAATTTTAATATATGGTATTTTTGTATGCCAAACTGGTGTCTTGTCCTTTGTATATGTGGTAATGTTGATTTTATGACTACTGTAAAAACACATTTGCTATGATTAAAGTTCATAAAATGATTTCAAATAGACTCACGTATTGGTTTTTCCCCCCCTCCTAGCCCCAGGAAAAGAAAAAAAATTAGCTGAGATTTTCATCATCAGTTATTCTAAGGATTTTAGTAGACTTGGGTGATAAAGCAGTAAGAAGATCCTGAGCCAAGGATTTTAAGTGGAGATGACTTTCAAGTAGCTCCTCCGAGAGGCCAAAGAACACATCTTTAATGAGTAAGCCCAAGCTTGTCTTTGCAACTTGGGTTTCCTTCTGGTGGCCCTTCCTTTATCCTCCACTGTTTAGAAATTGTGCTGCATGCCCCAGGTCCCAAGTGAATCATATACAGAACAACTTGTTGCACCGTATACAGAGCAACTTCATGCAGCCCCTGTGAAGTGGGGTAGAGTGACTTGGCCTCTTGGCCCTGAGCCTGGAAAGGTGTCCTTCAATTAATGTTCTCATGAATAGGGTATTTTGGAGAGACTTTTTTGATGAAAAGCATCCTGTCTTTCGATAACTGGATCATATCAATGAATTTCAATTTAGTTTAGCAGGTAGCCTACTCCTAATTAAGGGCTATCAATGACCTGATATGCATGGGTGCAGGTGTAAGCGTGCTTTGGCTTTCTGGGAAATTATAAAGTAATCCCCACAGTTTTAAAAGTGAGATGTGGCCAGGCACGGTGGCTCATGCCTGTAATCCTAGCTTTTTGGAAGGCCAAGGCTGGAGGATCACTTGAGGCCAGGAGTTTGAGACCAGCCTGGGCAACATAGTGGGACCCCTGTCTCTACAAAAATTAATGAGGAAATTAGCCAGGCATGGTGGTGCACACCTGTAGTCCTAGTTTAATCATGAGGCTGAGCCTGGAAGTCGCTTGAGCCTAGGAGTTTGAGGCTACAGTGAGCCTGATCGCGCCACTGCACTCCAGCCTGAGTGACAGAGTGAGACCTTGTCTCCTAAATAAATAAGAGACATTATTGTGATTCAATACCGACTTCTTATACCAAAAAAGCAAGGAGTATTGTATTAGTTTGTATTTTTAAATGTGCAAAATTTATTTGGCATATTTAAACTTTTCTGATCTGTGAATTTCCCTGGTTTCAAGTAGCATGGGGCAGAGGTGGGTGGGTGGGTAGGAATTTCTTTGTTAGAGTTGGTTACTCATGCTTGAGCCTCTCTATCAGCTACAGAAGGACTTGATTGGAAGAAGGCAGAGAGGCATTTAAGGAAGGCATTTAGATACCCTGACTTCTCCAGGTCTTAACTCCTTCATGCCAGGAGCCAATGGTATCTATAGTCTTATGTTATCAAGACTCACCTGTAGACTTGATGGGGACACAGCGAAGGAGAGGGGGTCTTGGGAAAGCCCTATAGGTGCATCTTGCCTGGGAATAGACACACTGGCAACCTCTTCAGATGACACTACTGGTGGTGGCACAGGTTTTATGCCTCTGGATGTGGGCCTGGAAGGAGAGGATGAGGCCATGCCAGCTCCAGGATCCCTGCAGAGGAGGAATGTGTGTGAGTAGCTGAAGATCAGGCAGAGGGATATGAAGGTGCAGAGAGAGAGGGTAACCAGGCCTGGCATTCACTGCATGCCATCCTCACCCTCAGGCCTTCCACAAACACAGCCCTCCAACACTCCGCCAAATTTCCTGAAATGAAAGCCCGTCTACCTGCCAATACATTATTTTTCTTAATGCTTTTGTTTTCAGAGAGAATTCTTGGAAGAGAAACCCATTTTCAGTGTACACAATATAGCACTAGGCTGCGTAAATGGCAGGGGAGAAGGGGAAGGGTTTCTAGAATCAAGACTGAATATCTGCTTTTCTTTTTATAGATTTGAAAACTTTTGCACAATTTTACTTGACCCATATAATGACACAGCTGTAATTGGATTCAGTCTCTCTCACTCCCCAAAACTACTGCTCCTTGAATCCCCTCTTTACACTATTGTGTTGGCACATGCCTATTTGTTTTTATTATTTGCAAGAGTAAGTGAATGTACAGACGTGCATGGGCATGTGTGTGTATACACATGCACATGGGAACATTTCATGGACTCTTGGCATAGGTTTTTTTCAAGGTTAAGAGGGTGAAGATCTTTAAAGAGGGGTCAGGAAAACACTCTGGTTTGGGATTACTTCTTCTTCTTTTTTTTTTTTTTTGAGATGGAGTTTCACTCTTGTTGTCCAGGTTGGAGTGCAATGTGCAATCTCGGCTGACTGCAACTTCCGCCTCCTGGGTTCAAGTGATTCTCCTGACTCAGCCTCCCAAGTAGCTGGGATTACAGGCATGCACCACCACACCTGGCTAATTTTGTATTTTTTTTAGTAGGGAGGGGGTTTCTCCATGTTCGTCAGGCTGGTCTCAAACTCCTGACGTCAGGTGATCCGCCCATCTTGGCCTCCCAAAGTGCTGGGATTGCAGGTATGAGCCACTGCACCCGGCCAAGAAAGGATTATTTCTATGGAATCATCAGGAAAATTAGGGAGAAGGAAAGCCCCTTCAACCTTTTGTTACTTCACTGAGGGTTTCCATGATGGCCAGTCACTATGGCTGCTGAGATGAGCAAGGTGGGAACAGTCCCTGACCGTGTAGGGGAGAAAGAGAAACTTCTTTTCTCACCCATCACAAGGTTTATGGCTGACACCCATTAATAAGAGAAATTGCATAACACATTTATTTAATATAAGTTTTATGTGACATGGGAGCCTTCAGAAATAAGACCCAAAGACAGAAGAAATTATTTTTATGGACAGTCATGCAGAAGTATAATTGGAGGACAAAAGGATCTGATCTTATGGTAATAAACTGGGGGTTGGGAGAAACTTAGTAGGACCTGTTTGTTCAGATTCCTCCTGGCATCTCTGCATGCCATTTCTTTTCTCTGGTTATAGGGTGACACATGTGTCACATGGGGATCTTCAGGGGAGAAAGGAGGAAGAAGATCAGAGAGTGAGCTTTCTAGGTTTTAAGGTCCGCTTCAGAGAAAAAGGGGCAGGTGGAATTCTAGTTTCTATGGCCCAGTTCAAGAGAAAGAGGGTGGAGAAGGTCAGAGAGACCTTCCTGCTTTTGAAGCTTTCTCAATTTCCTTCAGCTTAAAATACTCAGTATGCCAAGGTGCCACACATTGCGGTATCATGTTCTGAACCCTGACTTCACGTGGACCTTAGAGTCTTGTAGGAAAGACAGGCATTGGTAATAAACAACGTCCAGGTCCAGTGCAGAGGTGCAGGGGATTTGAATGCATGTAACAAGGAAGACAGATGGAAGGCTTGCCTGATGGGCTTGCCTGATGGGTTTGGGGTAGGAGCAGAGTCAGAAAAGGTGTTTTGGAAAAAGTGGCTTCTAGGATAAGAGCTAAGGGATGAATTGGGATCAGTGAGGAACATTTCTGGAAACACACTCAAGAAGGGATCACAAGAGAAAAAGGAGGCATAGGGCATGGAGACTTCTCTCTGGGGTAAGTTGACTTCTCTTGTTAGCCTCCCTGCTGTTTGTACATTGTCTTGTGCCAATTACACTGCAACTGATGATGTTTCAGTGTGACATCCCAGTCCCCAGGAATATCCATTGCGATGGTCTGTATGTTGTGTCCCCCTCCAAATTCATTTGTTGAAATGCTAAACCCCAAGATAATGTTATTAGAAAGTGAGGGCTTTGGTGAGGTGATTAGGTCATGAGGGTAGGGCTCTCATGAATGGGACTGATGACCTTATAAAAGGGACCTAAGGGAGCTGCTTTTCCCCTTCCGCCATGTGAACACACAGTTAGACGTCACCATGTGTGAACCAGGAAACGGGCCCTCACCAGACACCACATCTCTCAGCACTTTGATCTTGGACTTCCCAGCTACCAGAACCATGAGAAATAAATTTTTGCTTATAAGTCACCCAGTTTGTAGTATTTTGTTATAGCAGCCCAAACAGACTAAGATACCCAAAGAAGAGCATTTTACAAAAGCACAACTATAGGGTTGATTTTATAGGTAGATACTTTTTCATAAGACATAATTACGTGGGAAACTGGCTCTGCAATGGACATTTACTTCATCATGTTCGTATACCATGTAATTATTTTCTTCTGCCTATGCTCTGTGCAGAAGAAAACAATGCGTAGAATCTTTTATTCCAATATTTGTGCCACTAGTTTCTGAATTAGACAGATTCAGACTCCAATATTGCTGACACAGGCTGCAAATAAACCTCTGTCTAAGGTATAGTCTTGAAAAGGGCATTTTCCAAGCTGTGTTTTGAGATATTATTAACAGTAGGTATTTTATGAAAAATGTTTTGTGATTAAATAAGCTGGGAAAATACTAGGTTAAACAGGTTTGTTTTTTTTTTAATTGCATAACTTTTCAGAGCCTTTAATATGCAGATTAGTCAGGGTTCTTTAGAGAAGCAGAACCAATTGTGTGTGTTGGGGGTGGGGGTGGGGAAGGGGAGAAAGAGAGATTTTAAGGAGTTGGCTCACATGATTGTGGATTGTGGCAAGTCTAAAATCTGCAGGGTAGGTCATCAAGCTGGAGACCCAGGGAAAAAATAATGCTGCAGCTTGAGCCCGAAGGCAGCCTGTTGGAAGAATTACCCTTTCTTTGGGGGAGGTCAGTCTTTTTTCTCTTAAGGTCGTCAGTTGATTGCATGAGGCCCAGACACATAATGGAGGGCAGTCTGCTTTACTCAAAGTCTACTGATTTAAATGTTAATCATATCTAAAAAATGTCTTCACAGCAACATTCAGAAAGGTGTTTAACCAAATATTTTAGTATTATGGTCTAACCAAATTGACGCATAAAATTAACCATCACAATATGCTAAGGGGCCCTGGAAATCTCTAAAATGGGAACATAATATGTATCACTTTCTCCCAATTTATTTGAGTAAAGAATCCATCATTTGCAGAATGTCTGTTGATGTCTAGTAGAACACAGTTGGGGGAATACTGGCCTTGAATGATAATTCACTATTTTGACTTACTCCTTTCATTTCTGGTTTGAAGTGATAATCAAAGGCTGGCCCAAAGCAAACCAACCAACCAGCCTATAAATTAAGTGCTCATATTTACATAAGAAGATTGAACCATTAGCTCATGATTTGTTTTTTATTTTAAAACAATATCATGTAAACATAAAATAACCCAATACTTATATTAGATTTACCTTGATGGTATATTGTAAGTAATTCTCAAGCTAAAATGTACTGCACACATTACCAATGAAATTTTCTCACATGAGCAAATTATGGGGGAAATATGTATACATCTGCTTTAGCAATAAGGGTATGGATGAATCATACTTAAATGCAGTGCATACATATCAGAGTCTAGTTTTAGAAAATTATAGCCTAAAAATTTATAAATATTCATTACTACATATTGTGGGGTTAAAAATAACCCACAACAAACTAAACTGATAATGATGAGCAAAACCAACAATAATTTGCTATTAAGCAAGAAGAACAGCAATTAAGAAAAACATGATCAATTCAAGACAGTACTGATAATAAGTATCCTTCCCACAAATTGTAGGAATTTCAACTATTTGCACATGCAGTAGGAGCCTAGCAATGTTGGGAAAATATTGAATTAGCAAAATACAGAATTGGAGCAATTGCTAAACTCTCTAAGCTCTGAAAAGCACTCATTTGGTTCAAAAACTGCAAAATTTAGCAAATCATCTGTAGGCAGTTATTAATGAGTTGATCTCATTCAGGCATTTAAGAAGTTTTGGGATTGGTGGGCAACCTGTTAATAAAACCTGTTGGCCCTCCCAAGTGGGCAGAGGGCCATGCATTGAGAACCACTCGCTAGAAGATTAGGCAAACAAAAACAGGAATTTATGAACATGGGCAATACATATAAATGAGAAACAAAGCAATTTTCCATTTCATAAAACATCATTTTAATAGAAATACAATTTCATGGAATAAAATCAATAGTTATAATATTTACTTTCAAATATGCTCAGGATATAGTCAAGACAAGAACTATCCATGTTCTATAAATTTCTATCAGTTTTTATGTACTTTAAACACATGAGATCCCACTGTGCATTGGTTAAGTTTCCTATTAAATTATACCCCCTGCCCCAACCATTTAGGACAAATCACACCTTCTTTCTAGCTTTATGTCAGACAACCAAGAAACTGTCTACTTTTTAAAAATCCCATATTGCTGCCTCATCACCCACATTTGGAAAGGTAAACTTCATTCCTATGTAAAATGTTTGTACCTCCTTAAGTTTCAGTCCAGCTTCTCCGGTCCTTCACAAAGAAGATATTGATAGTTTTGTATATTTATATGGAAATGGTAACTAATTTTACAATGACTTCTGTTTATGTAGGTGATGTTTTGCTTATAAAATATAGGATGGACTAAATAGTAAATTTTGCAGAGAAGCAGAATTAGTGAATGTGGGGTGAAATGGGGAAGACTTCCTATGAGATATTTTGAAGTCGGCACCACTGGCAGCAGAGAGCCCGCTGCTCCTGCCTGGAATGTCACTGATAGACTTCATCTATCCATTCTTGCCACTCACCACTGCATCCCACGGCACCTAGGAGAGTAATAGCTGCTCAGTAAATATTTGCTGGATGAATGAGTGTCTAAGTCATATTGTCTGCTGAGACAATTTAGTAACATTAGGCTTCAGATGCACCAACGGTTTTGGAATATTCGGCGTGGTTGGGTCTCTTTTCTTGGCAGATCTCATCATTTTCTGCACTTAGAGTCTTGCAGTTGCTGTGGGGAATAGTTTGCTTTCTCTTTCCCGCCCATCAAACCCATTTTAATGAGCTGTTTCTGTTCGGCTGTCTTCCTGAAATAAAATCATTTCCTCTTCCTCAAAACGTTCATGCTCAAGGCTAACTGGCTTGGCAACTGGGTTGTTAATCAGAATTAACTAATGTCAAGGCTCTATCTGCCCTATTACTTTGACCATCTACAGATGCTGTGCATTTTCCCCATAGTCCATTAATTTGAATACATGATTACACTCCATTCTGTTGTATCAGTTATGGTGCTTGCTTGGTACGGGTTTAAGAGGCAGGGGGCAGGGCTGGGGTGAGGCAGGCAAGGCGCCTAGGGTGGAACATTTTAGGGGGCTCTCACTCCTTTGGGGGGTCTCCCTTGCCTCACCCCATCCTGGCACTGGGAGGGGAAAGATTTGAGTGTGTGTGAGCATGTGTTAGTCTTGACTGTAACTAGATCAAAAGCAAGATCAGATATATATCACTGGTTTTCCCAACAGTTTTCAAAGCAGTCTTCTCTACATAGTCTTCTCTACATAGTAGGTGCTCAGTAAATACGGCATATGCCAAAGCGTAAAATAATCCAAATTACAAGGTGATACTTTATCTTCCCAGTGAGAAGACCTAACAAACAAAGCAAAATATGATTTAGGCCAGCTTGAAGATGTAAACTTTTGTAGATGTAGTTGTGAAATGTTCACTTTAAATATAATTCACCTTCATTTTACAACAGGTTTTAAATCTTATGTTTTTCTATTTGCCTTTTTAAAATACCAATTATATCAGGTGACCTGTATAAGGATCTAAACCTAGCAGTTTCTAGCCTGGTGTGGTGCCTCACACCTGTGATCCTAGCACTTTGGGAGGCCAAGGCGGGCTGATCACCTGAGGTCAGGAATTCGAGACCAGCCTGGCCAACATGGCGAAACCCCGTCTCCACTAAAAATACAAAAATTAGCTGGGCATGGTGGTGGGTGCTTGTAATCTCAGCTATTCAGGAGGCTGAGGCAGGAGAAACACTTGAACCTGGAAGGCGGAGGTTGTAGTGAGCTGAGATGGCACCACTGCACGCCAGCCTGGGTGACAGAATGAGACTCTGTCGCAAAAAATAAAAATAAATAAAGTAAAATAAAGCTAGCAGTTTCCTCATATTACAATCAGGATAGTAATAGTAGCTGATTTCGAGGGTTGTTGTGAGGATTAAAACAATTAAGGCAAATAAAAGACTTAGGACAGTTCCTGGCATATTGGGAGATCTCAGCAAAGCATTGCTACGTGTGTGTGCGCTCACACTTGTAGGTGTTTCTAGCCCATGTGTCTAACCCAGGTAGAACTTTGTTGTTCAAAGCATCTGAACCTCATACTAGAAAGGGCAATGGCGATGTAAATGAGGGCTACCTCTTCCTTTCTGAGGGTGAGATCTTGAGGGAAAACAACCTTCCCTTTTCTCTGGGAATATACAGTATTTATCAAGTAACCAACTGACTCTACTTGAGAAGACCTGCATTCAAATCTCAATGGGAGGTTCTAGAGAGATAAGCTGAATTGAGGCTGAGGAAAAGGCAGCTGGGAGACAAAGCCCCCAAAATAACAATGACGGATTCTCTGTGCACATATGACTTCCTTGAATTTTTCATGCCTTTGGAGAACTTTTTCCCCCTTTTCTTACTTTTTCCTCAAATAAAGAGACTGTTTCTCATTTCATTACCATCTCCACTTTACTCTTCAAGACTGTGTGATTTTAGATACATCTAATTCAACTGGATTTATTTGAGAAGCTTAGGAACTAATTTATTTATTCCATTGATTCTTACAGTTTGCCCACTACCCAGGGATTCTGGGCACATATAAATGATCTGCTTGAGACTGGCAAACAAGAACTGGTAATAGATGAAGAGTAAGCAAACAGTCTAAAAACATTAGTCAAAAGGACTCTTCCCTTCTAGAAATGCTTGGTTAAGCAAGTTGGTCTTATAGTTTTCTTGGATCTGGGCATTTTAGGCTCACACTGCTTGTCTTTTTACTGACATGCACAAGAGAAGTGTTGCTAAGCCCCAGGGTAAGAGAGGAGTAATCAGAGAGGAGCCTCATGGGGCAGTGTGAGGGCAATGGGAGGCCAAGGGCACCTGCCACCCGCCTTGCAAAGGCCTGGGCTCTTCCCCTGGAGGGCTATTTGTTTTGTGATTCAGTAAGGGAAAGGCTCTGGGGCAGATGATTATGTGTCCTCCAAAGGTCTCTAGTAGTTTCAACCTGGATTCAAGGAGAAAAAGGGAAAGACGCTAGTCCACACTAAAGAGAGGCCAGGAAGGGACAAAACTCTTCCCTTGTTGAAGGGAACCAGAGTTGAAGATCATCTGAAGATTCTCATTTGGGAGAAAAGCACTAATATTGAAACAATAGAAAGAAAACCAGGATGCTGTTGTTGGTCCTCCTTTTAAGTCCTTCCTGGGCTGAGGAGACCTTGGGGATACCACGCTGTTCCTGTCACTTGCTGTCAGTCTTTGAGCAAGCCACCTAGCTCTCTGGACCTCCCTTTTCTTGTATGAAAGATGACAAGGTCACCCTGCAGTAGAAGTTTTCAAAGGATGTTCCCTGAGAGCCCTAGGAGCCACCAGGGAATGACTAGGGAAGGCTGTAGCCACTCCAACCAATCCAGCATACATTTTGTCTGGGAAAAGGAGTTCTGCTGGAAAAAGGAAATGTGAAAATCACTCCTCTTGGTGATTTCTAAGGTGCTTTCCAGTTCTACTATGCTTTTTCTCTAGTGAGTCTTTTCCCACAAATTTGGTTAACTAGTTTGGATCCAAATGTGGATTTGGGCAGCTTCTCTCAAAGGGATTCTGGAAACAAACTGCCAACATACCCTTCTTTAAGTTCATTCCCTCTACCAGGTGGGTCAAAGGCCTTTTGTTTTCTTCACAGTCAAAGTTCGATGGGATAAAGCGGCTGATTTTTAAAAAGGCAGCCTCAGAACAATGAGGCTTTGAATGGGCCTCTCAGCCCAAAGTGCTCTCTAAATGGAAAATATTATTACAGCAGGACTAATCCCTTTTTATAGCAATAAACGCAGACCCAGTCGTGTAAATACATTGGCAGAATCAGCCAGATTTAACTCTGAATAGAAAATGTTTTTCAACAAGTAGGTCTGGGAGCAACAAATAAATGATGTGCTTAGCAAGAGGGGGAAGATGTGACCTTGGCCTTCTGAATGCACTCATATTTGGGATGCAGCAGAATGGAGACACTAAACAAAATTAGTGTATATTAATGTGCCAAACAACAGCGCACTTCTCATGATGTCAGAGAAGCCTAAAGGCAAATTAAGCCTAAATAGGTCACCAGATGCTTTTTGGTTTTCTTAGTGACGGAGACAGATCTTCACAGCCCTATTAGCCTTTCCATCTAAAGCAGAAATTTTACCCAGGCAGCAGAGAGGAGGTAAAGGCATCCTGTCAAGCACCTCATAAATCCTCATTCACTGTGCCAGAGTCATGTGTCTGTGCAAGTGGATTCACTGTTTATTTAAAAAGCAAACCAGAGGCACTCCTGCATTTCTTCCCATTTGCCAGGCCATTTGTGTCTAGATCAATAACTCTGAGACTCCTACAGTCTGCTAAAACTTTCAACTGTTTTTAAAATTTTTCATTCTCATGACTGATAGCATATTGTTGAGCAAACTTTTATTTTCTGGGGATGCATAAGTAGGAAAATTATGGGGAGGGGAGATTTGTTCGTTTTTCTGACACAGGGTCTTGCTCTGTCACCCAGGCTGGAGTGCAGTGGTGCAAACACAGCTCATCAATCCATGGGCTCCAGTAATCCTCCCACCTCAGCCTCCTGAGTAGCTGGGACTACAGGTGTGTGCCACCACACCTGGCTAATTTTTTTATTTTTTGTAGAGACAAAGTCTCACTGTGTGTGTTGACCAGACTGTTCTCAAACTCCTGACCACAAATGATCCTCCTGCCTTGGCCTTCCAGTGTGCTGGGATTACAGGTGTGAGCTCCACCACACCTGGCCAGGAAATTGTTTTGAGCTGATAATTCCATGGTGTGATGGTGGAAGGAAACCTGGACCACAGTAAGCAGATTTGGGTCTAACTCATACTTTTCAGTTTGCTATCTGTGTTAACCTTGGGAAAAATGAGTTCATCCCTCTGAACCTCAGTTTCTTCATCTGCAAAATGGGGATGATAAAACCTATTCTTCTTGCCTGACATAATTACTCTGGCATGAAGAAATATAATGAAGCTTGCAAAAATGCTTCAAAAAGCTGAAAAGTATAACATATATTAATGAAATGCTTCCCTTAACAGTGAATGCTCATTAAATGCCTGTTAAAAGAATGACTATAAAGACTAATAAAAGAAACACTGTATTTGTTCATTTTTCTTTTATTTCTTTATGGCCGCTGCCCTGATTTAGATGTTCATCAGGAATTTCCAATCTCCTCCTGACTAATGGCCCTGTCTTCTGCTCTGTCTCTACCACCGACTCTTTACTAAAGCTGTGCGTTCCTCCAAAGACCACGGATCTCGGAGCATGCCCTTCTCCTCATTAAACCCTTTTCTGGCTCCCTGTCATCAATAAGACGAGGGTCCAGGTAGCTTAGCATAACAACGCCCAGGTTCCTTATGAAACTCCTCCTACTTACATACCCCTCCAGTCTATTTCTAAGCTCCAGCAGTGTTAAACTATTTTAAATGTTCCCTGGATGCATTTGCCCATATGCTGTTTCTCCCTGCCTGTCAGTCTGGTCTGACTGGGAAACTCTCTTTCAATTTTCAAAATCCAGCACAGATGTCATATGCACCAGGAAGCTTTCTTGACCCTACAAGAGAGACCTCAGCTGTCCCTCCTCTGTGGTTCCCTGGTACGTTAAGGATTTGTATTCTTGTGTTTATCATCTTAGCATTCATTGGCTTATGTGTCTCTGTCCACTATTAGATTGTGATCTGCCTGTAAAGAGGGATAGGATCTTACTTACACATTTTTTCCTTCTGTCCACACCACCTTGTTTAGTCCTTGGCTATCAGAAAAGTTGATGCTCTCAGGGGCCATTGAAAGGCAAGTCAAGATTTCTGCACCTACGATGAATGGCTGCAGCTTGTTCTGCTTGGATTCCTTTTTGTTTGTTTGTTTGGTTGGTTTTTTTTTTTTTTCTTTTGAGACAAGGTCTGACTCTGTTGCCGAGGCTGGAGTGCAGTGGTGCAAACATGGCTCATCACAGCCTCGACCCCTGGGCTCAAGTGATCCTCCTGCCTCAGCCTCATGAGTAGCTGGGATCATAGGCCCCCATCACCATGCCTAGATAATTTTTAGATTTTTTGTAGAGACAGTGTCTCACTATGTTGCACAGGCTGGTCTCGAACTCAGAGGTTCAAGTGATCCTCCCACCTCGGCCTCCCAAAGTGTTGGGATTACATGTGTGGGCCACCACACCAGGCTGGATTCTTCCTTCCCAACCTTCCTTCTTCTGTTCCTCCCTGCCTCTTTTCCTTCTTTCTTTCCAAATATTTTTGTCAACTTCCCTACTGAGAGTTGTCCCTGTGAGCCTGCTGTGTAGTGTCCTCTGTTTCCAACTTTCAGTGTGAGGGCTGAAGATGAGGCCACTGTATGTCTTACGGGGAAATGTGCCTGGACTTGGGTAGCTCTTATCCTTACCATTAATAATCCTTTATCAATCATCAGTCTCTGGTTAGCAAATTGTCTGGATTAACTAATAAGGACTAATTTAAATAAATTATATAGAGTACTGAAATATACTTACATATTTATAAAGATCAATAGTTCTCTATCCTATAACCAGTCCCTGAAATGGAATGAAATTACTATAAGTTTTCTGAATAAATGCATGCTAACGTGTACAGGTATATGCATGTTATGTATGACATTGGCTATTAGAATTATTATTATCCTGGTTTTTCAGATGAGGGTGCTAAGTCACAAAAAGGTTAAATAACTTTCCTAGGGCCTTATAGGTAGCTAATGGTGGCAAGGTTAAAATCCAAGCTGTCTGAAAACCATAGAATTGGATAAATCAATATCATTTCCTTTTCAGAGAATTAAAGCTTTGAACGATGTATAATTAGGCCATTTTAATGCCAAAAGCATTATTCCTTTTGTATGTATTTACAACTAAAATAGAGAAAATGGTGAAGGAAATATTGGAGAAAAGAACAATATTTTTTAGAAGTGGGATACATGCTACAACATGGATGACCTTGAAAACATGCTGAGTGAAATAGGCGAGGCACAGAAGGACAAATATTGAATGATTACCCTTCTATGATGTTTCTAGTGTAGGCAAATTCGTAGAGATAGAAAGTAGAATAGAGGTTACCAGGGACTAGGGGAGGGGAAATAGGAAGTTATTGTGTAGTGGGTACCAAGTTTTTGTTTGGAATGATGAAAAAGTTCTGGAAATTGATGGTAGTGATGGTTGCACAACACTGTGAATGCACTTAATGCTGCTGACTTGGCACTGACTCTCAAAAATGGAGAAATATTATTTCTATTTTTCCACAATAAAAAAAATGAAAATAGGCCGAGCGCAGTGGCTCACGCCTGTAATCCCAGCACTTTTGGAGGTTGACACGGGTGGATCACCTGAGGTCAGGAGTTTGAGACCAGCCTGGCCAACGTGGTAAAACCCCATTTCTACTAAAAATACAAAAATTAGCCGGGTGTGGTGGCATATGCCTGTAATCCCAGCTATTCCAGAGGCTGAGGTGGGAGAATAGCTGGAACCTGGGAGGCAGAGGTTGCAGTGAGCTGAGATTGTGCCACTGCATTCCAGGCTGGGCGACAGAGTGAGACTCCATCTCAAAAAAAAAAAAAAAAAAAAAAAAAATTAAGATAAAAAGCAAATGAGGAGGAATGCTAGCAGTTTTGTAAGACCAAAGCTTCCTCCTGAGGCAGCCAAAGAGGTGGGAAGCGTAATAGAGACTCTGACACTTGCTCTCAGCAAACAGAGTTTAATTAATCAGGGCAAGGCCTTTTTCACCAGCTCTTACCAGTGCACCAGAGGCTCAGAACAATTACTGCTGACAGCAAAATCATGTGGCAGGGAGAAAAATATCTTAAGTTTCTTCTTTAAAATTAGGGAATTATCCAGAGTAAATGCACTGTGTCTATATCAGGGTAACCGGGGTTAAATATATTCTGCATGCACTAAAACTGAAGTCATTTGAAATGCAAAGTGTTGTGTGAGAGGAAAAGCTGCTCATTTAGCTGACCTGGGTCAGAGCTGCAAAGCGGTAGTCCCATCCAGCCAGAAACTGTGTTTTATTTGACCTACAAACATGTTTCTCTTAGTTGCCAATATTTTAAAATCTGGCTGTTTCTTACAAATATCTGGATTTCTAACTTTTCTTGAAAAATCAGAAGATGTGTGTTATCAGTATCATAGAGGGGGTAGTGGTTCTTCCCCATCTGCCCTGGACGTGCAGAATTAATATTTCTATCCTATACTTAGTCTCATTCATTTATGTTCTCTGGTTGGCCTCTGTGGCCATTTGAGTTCCCCATATCAGATTTAAGTCTAACCTTTCCGTTTTTGTTTTAATACATTTTTTTGTAGAGATGGAGTTCTCACTTTGCTGCTCAGGCTGGTCTCGAACTCCTGGCCTCAAGCAATCCTCCTGCCTTGGCCTCCCAAAGTGTTAGGATTACAGGCATGGGCCCCTGCGCCTGGCCTTACCTTTCCTTTATCTCACCTCGTTAGTAAAACTTTTCCGTCTTTCAACTTCCTTCCTTGGTATCTCATCATTCCTGTAGTAGTTATTATGTCTATACCACTTGGTTCTTATCACATATTATTTTTTATAATGTAATGTAGGCATGCCAGAAAGTTCCATATTTTCTAAAAAAGAAAATTTAATTATTTCGCCTCACTCTCTATTTCTGTTTCTGAAGACATAGTCAATGAATATATCTGTCTCATGACCCCAGCTAGATTGTAAGACCCTCAAGTGCATAGACCATACCTTAAGACGTTGTGGGTTTTTTTTTGTTTTTTTTGTTTTGTTTTGTTTTGCACAAGCATAGATTGAGTTGTTGTCAATAATAAATCAATAGGTTTGGGATTGTCTTTAAGAACAAAGATGACTCATGAGTGCAGACTGGGTGGATTATCAATGGCTAGAGCATAGATGAAGAAATGGACTTCATCTCTTGGGAAGTCAAGGCATTTTCCATATCCGATGGCATTAAATTATCATGTCTCATCCTTTTGCCAATCCCTGTCCTTGTTTAAAGGGCAGAAAGTGTGATGGACTCATGCAAATTCATCCTTCAGTCCTGGGGGAGGAATTCATGGCTTCTGGATTGGCTTGATTATTTTTGCACAAGGAGGCTTTTCCTAAGATGATAAAGGCATTTTTACCAAAGGAAGATAGCAGCTGTGTAAGTTCATGCTATAGCATTTTCAGTGAATCAATGTTTAATTATGACTATAACTGTAACTGATAATGACTTATGTGTTAGGAAGAATGGTGGCTCGGAGATGAAGAAGGGAGGCTATGACAAACAGAAATTTTAAGACAGGGTAAATGAAGTTCATTGTTATTGAGAAGTCACAGTAATTTATATTAATAGGAAAAACATTCTTGAAATTTAAAGAAAAAATGTGAAACTAAATAAAATGTTGCAAAAATTGAGTTTCAATGTCTTGACCCTGTGTAGTTTAATACTTTCTAGTAAAGTCAAATACAGGAAGTCCTTGCTTTGCATGGCCCCAATTAGTGTGATTTTGAATAAATTTTTTTTTCACTTAAAATGTTTTTTAGTCCTCATGTGTGGAAGGCACTGTGGGGAGTGAGACAAGATGGGATTATGGTATAAATTTTGCCCCCAAAGGAAGGAATTTTAGAATGAAGAAAGGAGATGGGGAATATACAAAGGGACTATAATACAAGTTAAATATGATTTTCTTTAACGATAAGAATTAAAATTTACTGTCAGCTACTTGCCAGGCTCTGGGCTAAACACTTTCCACGATTTAACTTATTTAACTTTCACAGCCACTGGGTACCTCCTTTTTCAAAACAAACAAACATAAGATGTGACTTAAAGATGGTAAATGATTTGTCCAAGGTAACACAGCTAGAAACTGTGCTGCTAACCATTGTGCCCTGTTGACTTGTCTAAATCTGATAAATATCACGACAGAGGTGTAACTGGAAGGCAGGAGTCTGCTTCTACTTAGGAGAAGGCAAATTAAGGGAGGCTTCTTGGAGGAAGTGGCCTCACTAGTGGCATTTGACTCTAATTTTACTGTATGCAGAATTACTTGGATTCAGGGAGAGGACATTCAAAGAGGTCTTAGTATAAACAGAGGCAGGGTGTTAAAAAAAAAAACTTAAGAATACAATTAGGGAGGACAAGAAGTTTGTGCTTGTCTGGAATTGGAGGATAAAAAAAGGTACAAATAAGCTGAGAAGGAAAATTTGGGATAAGATCACACAAGAAGGCTTAAATGCCAGGCAAAAGAGTTTGAACTTTGTGAAAATCAAGCAATAGTAGCTATTGAAACTTTTGAACAGAGAGGTGGAATGAGGAAAGGCTGTGTCTTGCAAGGAATACACTGGCCAACCATGCGAAGGGTGGATTAGATCAGGACAGTCTGGTCAGACAGACCAATTAGGAGCCCTGAAAAGGGCAGTGGCAGTGAAATGAAAAGGCATGAAATGAGAGGCAGAATGGATGGCATTTGTGATGACTGTGGCAGGGGAGGGTCCGGGAAGAGGGAGGGAGGAATAAAAGATAACTCAACCTGGTGAAAAATCTAGATAATTCATTATTGTCTTCCAATTTACACTTTGTTTCCGCTTTAACATTTATCTTTGATCCCCAGACAGAAGTCAAATCGGAATTTTGTTGCAGACTTCTTTTGTGAGATGCAGTGAATGCCAATGGAACAAAGCTCCTTAAATTATGAGCTGTAAAGCTTCATATCTCTTTTCCCAATGAAAATCTCATTAGCCTACCATTTGAAAAGGAGCATATTCAAATCTGACTTTGTTTGGCTTGTACGATTTGATCCCCTTAAAGTGATAGTTTTTTAGGAGTGTGGCAGGTAGCCTGAAATTTCAATTAGATAAGCTGCAGGTTTACCTGTTGGAAGAGAGAGATATTATCTTCCTGTTGCTAGGTGATGGGTCTCTGAAGCAATAGCTCAGTCTTAAAGGAACAGGGCTGTTTTTAAGTTCCTTTTCTTTTGAAAACAAACATCAATTTAAAACTAACCCCAAATGCTCTGCTTGAGTTGTACACAGAATAAGACAGCCTGCCTGCTGTAGATCCACCAAACCTTCCGTTCACCCCAAATTTTCATGGACAAGCATCCTTTACTGTAACTATAGGGGATGGGCAACAGTGATAATGACTAGGATTAATGCTGGGAGCCATCTTCATTGCTTTGTGTGCATTGTGGCTTCCTAATTTTATGATACAGGTACTATTTTTCTTCCTCTTAACGATAGTGTGACAGTTAATTTTATGTGTTGACTTGGCTAGACTATGGTACCCGGTTGTTTTGTCAAATGCAGTCTAGATATCACTGAGAAGGTATTTTGTGGATGTGATTGACATTTAAATTAGTACACTTTGAGTAAAGCAAATTACTCTCCATCATGTGGGTGGGCCTCATCCAACCAGTTGAATTGAATCTTAAGAGCAAAGATTGAGGTTCCTTGAGGAAGCAGAAACTTTCCTCAATACTGTAACATACAAACCCTGCCTTGAGTTTCTAGCATGCTGCCCTGTGGAACTCAAACTCAAGACTTGCAACATCAACTCTTATCCTCACTTCTCACCTGCTAGACTGTCCTGCAGATTTCAGACTTGCCAAATCCCACAACTGTGTGAGCCAATTTCTTAAAAGACATCAATCTCTCTTTCTCTCTTTGTCTCTTTTTTTTCTCTCTAGAGCTATCTGTATCTCGATCTACCTGCTTATCTATCTATCTACTATTAGTTCTGTTTCTCTGAAGATCCCTGACTAACACAGATGTAGAAACTGAGGCCTGCACAGACCACTTTGTTCAAGGAAACGCAGGTAAAAAATGGCAGAAGCAGTACTTGAAGGGATTCTGTTTGCAAGAGCCTAGTCTCCTAACAGCTAGACTAAGCTACCTCCTGTACATGGATAGAGAGTGATTAGTGGCAATTATATTCTATATCCAAAGCCCAGATAAGGAAAATGTATTAAATGAATTTTACATTCCAAATGAGGAGATGTAGATACTAGAAGAGACTCTGCTGGCCTTCTTCACCTGATTACGCCTCCTCTTGTCTTTGAGGCAGGAGCACCAATCTGACTCTGCCCAGGAGGTTTAGTTGCCTCTTTTTCCTGAGCTCTTTATTTGACCCAGTTCCCATGGATTCTGCATCTCCAGTTCCCTACAAATGGTTCTAACAGTGACTCACTCATACTTTTGGCTGAAGAAAGAAGAAGACAGTTTGTGTTTGAGTCCTGGGATAGGGACATTCACAATAGTATCACAAATATATTTCTCTTCTTTTGAAAACATAGTGGCTTAGTCTCTTTGGAGATTAGGGGTATATATACAATTTATAAAGCCATTTTAATGTAGGAAAGCTTAGGCTTCTGAGGTGGAACTAGTATGGTCTATGGTATGCAGGGGGTGTGCCCCTCCAGATCCTGGAACTGCATGAAGGATGGTGATGCTGAAAGGTGCCATCTTCCCTGGACTATATTCACCGGGAACAATGAGAACTCAGTGTATATGGGGCCCAGGACCAAACTGGGAACTTCTTCTATAAAAGAGCAATTTCTGGGGAATTCTCCCCTAAAAAATCTATATCCTAGCAATGGGATTCTGGAGTAGATTGTTTGTGCATCTGGCCATGATAATTTCCTTTTCTGTCCTTGGGTAGCACCCTCCCACACTAACTCTGGGTTTGGCCACATGAGTTGCTTTGACTGATGGTACAGTAGCAAACATGACACAATTGGAAACTAGAAAAGTAGTCCCACTGAATGTTAGGACCTGCTCTTTCTTTCTGTTTTTTTTTGGAACTCTTAGACTACTATGTGAAGAATCCCAGGCTAGCTTACTGGAGGATAAGAGGCCACATGGACCTTCATGATAAAAAACCTTAAAAAAACTGGGTATAGAAGGTACATACCTCAAAATAATAAAAGCCATATATGACAGACCCACAGCTAATATTACACTGAATGGGGAGAAACTGAAAGCCTTTTCTCTAAGATCTAGAACAAAACAAGGATGCTTACTTCCACTGCTGTTATTCAGCATAGTACTGCAAGTCCTAGCTAGAGCAATCAGACAAGAGAAAGAAAGAAAAGGCATCCACATGGGAAAGGAAGACATCAAATTACACTTGTTTGCAGATGATATAATCTGATACTTAGAAAAATCTAAAGACTCTACAAAAAAACTAATATGACTGATTAAAAAAATTAGTAAAATTGCAGGATACAAAATCAACATACAAAAGTTATTAGCATTTCTATATGCCAACAGTGAACAATGTGAAAAAGAAATTTTAAAAGTAATCCCATTTACAATAGCTACAAAAATTAAACATCTAGATCTCTATAATGAAAACTGTAAAATGCCAATGAAAGAAATGAAAGAGGACACCAAAAAATGGAAAAATATTTCATGTTCATGAATTGGAAGAATCAATACCGTTAAAATGTCCACACTACTCAAAGCAAACTACAGATCCAATGCAGTCCCCATCAAAATACCAATGACATTCTTCACAGAACTAGAAAAAAAATCCCAAAATTTAGGATTTGTTTCTGCATTCTCTATTCTGTATAGCCAAAAATATCCTAAGCAAAAAGAACAAAACTGGAAGAATCGTACTACTTGACTTCAAATTATACTACAGAGCTATAATAACCAAAACAGCATGGTACTGGCATAAAAACAGATACATGGGCCAATGGAACAGAATAGAGAACCTAGAAACAAATTCACACACCTACAGTGAACTCATTTTCAACAAAGGTGCCAAGAACATACACTGGGGAAAAGACAGTCTCTTCAATAAATGGTGCTGGGAAAACTGGATATCCATACGCAGAAGAATGAAAGTAGACCACTATCTCTTGGCATATACAAAAATCAAATCAAATGGATTATAGAGTTAAATCTAAGATTTCATACTGTGAAACTACTGCAAGAAAACATTGGAGAAAATCTCCAGGACATTGGTCTGGGCAAATATTTCCTGAGTAATACCCCACAAGCATGGGCAGCCAAAGGAAAAATGGACAAATGGGATCACATCAAGTTAAAAAGCTACTGCACAGTAAATGAACCAATCGATAAAGTGAGGAGACAACCCACAGAATAGGAGAAAATATTTGCAAACTACCCATCTGACCAGGGATTAACCAGAACATATAAGGAACTCAAACAACTCTACAGGGAAAATCTAATAATCTGATCAAAAAATGGGCAAAAGATTTGAATAGACATTACTCAAAAGACATACAAACAGGAAACAGGCATTTGAAAAGGTGATCAACATCACTGATCATTAGAGAAATGCAAATCAAACTGCAATGACATAGCATCTCACTCCAGTTAAAATGGCTTGTGTCCAAAAGACGGGCAATAACAAATGCTGGTGAAGATGTGAAAAAAAGGGAACCCTCGTACACTGTTGGTGGAAATGTAAAGTAGTATAACCACTATGGAGACAGTTGGAGGTGCCTCAGAAACCTAAAAATAGAGCTACCACAAGATCCAACAATACCATTGCTGAGTATATAACTAAAAGAAAATAATCAGTATATGGAAGAGATATCTACATTCCCATGTTTGTTAGCGCAAACTACTCACAATAGCCAAGATTTGGAAGCAAACTAGGCATTCATCAACAGATGAATGGATAAAGAAAATGTGGTACATATATACAATGGAGTACTATTCAGCCATAAAAAGAACATCCTGTCATTTGCAACAACATGGATGGAACTAGAGAGCATTCTGTTAAGTGAAATAAGCCAGGCACAGAAAGAAAAACATCACATGTTCTCACTTATTTGTGGGATCTAAATATCAAAACAATTGAACTCATGGACATAGAGAGTAGAAGAATGGTTACCAGAGGCTGGGAAGGGTAGTGGGTGGTTGGGGAAACGTGGAGATGGTTAAAGGGCACACACAAAAATAGAAAGAATGAATAAGACCTACCATTTGATAGCACAACAGGGTAACTATAGTGAATAATAACTTAATTGTACATTTAAAAATAGCTAAAAGACTATAACTGAGTTGTTTGTAACACAAAGGATAAATGCCTGAGAGGATGAATAACCCATTTTCCATGATGTGATTATTATGCATTGCATGCCTGTATCAAAACATCTCATGTACACCATAAATATGTACACATACTATGTGCCCACAAAAATTAAAAATCAAAAAAATTTTTAAAAGATGCCATCTGGAGCGGAGATGATTCATCTCAGTTGAGGACCCTGGACCAATCAGCCTGCCAATTGCCAATAATCTGAGTGAGGCCATCTCACCAGTTGGCCATAGTGCATGAGAGTGCTGGACAGATTTAGCTTAGCCATTCCAGAAGAAAATCCCTGCCGACCCACAGAATTTCAAGCTAAATAAAATGTTGTTTATTTTCTTCGTTTACGAGGTATTCGTTACGCAGCAAAAGCTAACTGATAGATATCACCGCCCTTCATTAAATAAAGATACCATTTCCTCCCAGCAAGTTTCTAAAACAGGTGTCTATCAACTTAAATAGACCCAAGATACCCACAAGCTGTTAACCTTAAGAAAGGAACTTGAATTTATTTCCTTTCTATACTTTATATAATTTATGATTTATACTTAATCCAATTGTTACAGCACACCAATACTAAAGCATACTAACTTTTTCCAAAGTAAAAATTCAACAGATAAGAATATTTCGTAGTAAATTTAGGAGTTTCTTTTGTATCTTGATGTTGGTATGATAAAAGGACATAGCAATGTCAGTATTGATGACATTTACAATTTAGATAATATTTACATTTCCAGAAATACCCAACTGTTGTTAGACAATTCTAACAGTATTTTGATAAATAAATACAAATATATATTCTAATACGTTATCAGAATAAAAGTTTTATAAGAGCAGCCCTCTTGCCTGTTTGAGTCATTGCTTATCCACAGAACCTAGAATCTGTAGCAAAGTAGATGCTCAGTAAGTATTTGTTTAATGAATAAATGAATGATTATGGACCCAAATGACTTGGTTAAGTGTGTAGCTCCTTTAGGGTACTATAGGACATTTTAAAACTTTTTATATTATTTATCAAATGTATCGATCACTGTCTTCACACTGCTTAGTTATCTTTTCAGCATGATTACTAGGGTTAAAATATTCATATAACGCTTTTTTAGAAGTAACATGTTAATTTTCCTTAAGTTCTGCAAATCATCAACCATTCCAAAAGAGCTCTACACTGTCACTACTTGTATTATCTCTATTTATATTCCCTTTAACAAGGAAGCGACCTCTCCAAGACCTGTAATAATTGATAAGACCATTAATTATGCAATCCGAAGGCACCAACCACGATGGTAAGCAGAGTCATTTTTGTCTGAGTGAATGCCAATCGTGTTCTCAAGCATGGGCTGCTCTATTAAGAAAGAGTATTGAGAAAACAAAGAAGCATTTGGGCTGTGGTTTGATCAGATATTTTTTAAAAGGCTATTGGATTCCAGCTGTGTAGGCAATGATTGAACTGAAACTGAGTTCTTAGTCCTGCCTGCCTGATTGGAATCACTCAGTGTTTTTAAAAAATATTCTATATGGTATATTGGTATGAGTATATAGGAACTCTCTGTACTCTTTGCTCAATTGTTTTGTAAACCTAAATCTGCTATAAAGAATGAAGTCTACTAGTTAAAAAAAAAAGATGCCAACACACACACACATACACACATGCAAATGCTGATTCCTGGTTCCCACTCCAAACCAAATGAATCATAATTCCAGAGGCTGGGGTCTGTGCCTCAGAATTTTTTTAATGCTCGCTAGAGGTTTCTAATATGCAGCTAGGTTTGTGAAGGATTGCCTTAAAGGTACTGTAGCTTTTCTGGCTAATGGAGTAGCCCCTTGATGGCAAATGGGTAAAGGAGTTTGATTTTGCTTTAAAATGTCTATTGGATGTTGAATGGAAATGACGGATAGAAGTGTTACAGGCCTAGAATTGTGCTAATGTCTGAAAATAGGGAAGCACTACTCAGCAAATCATCAATCACAACTGTGCTTACACGGAATCTTCTAAGAAGGAGCACCGTTGAAATCAGAGGTCTCCTTACTGTGTGACAGCCTCTGCTGCCTGTCTGTGCAAGACAATGGGCCTGAATTTAGCAACTGTGTGCACAATGTGTTCAAGGGGACAGCCCTCTGTTCCCATATGTTTACAGTGAGATAGCCTAAGGGTTGGCTTAGGGTCCTGATTATGGTAATATCTGAGCATCCTTCAAGATAAACTGCAGGCAGGATTCTAACTAATGAGCTCATTTCATCTGAAGCAAAAAGTCCACGTACTTCACAAGAGAGACGTGTATCCATCAAGTCTGAGTGAGGCTTGGGGCCCACAGAATGTGTTCTATTCATGCCATTTAACATCTTTTATCAGTGGCTCTCAGAGCACTTTATAAACATTAACTCTCACTGCACTCTTAGGAAAGTTACTGATAATGGGGGAAAGCCCTAGCCTTGGGTCACCCCAGGAGATCCAGCTGCTACTGCTCCAGATCCTTCAGGCGCTGCTCACAGCCCAGCCTGGGGGAGGCAGGAGGAAGGAATGAGCAGTGCTTGGTAGCAAAAGAGAAAGCGTGGAAAGTGGTAATTCTGGTCCATGTTCTGACTCAACATTGGCAAATCTCAGACTTCAGCATCTCCACTGAGAAACAGGATAATGTCTCTTCCCAGTTTAAAGGGATTGTCTCAAGGTGGGGACTCTGCCTCTCTTAGGGGGTCCTCTTGCTCCTTCAAGCCCTTAAATGTGGTTTCCTCCCAGGCAATCCAGTATCAGTGAGGAGTGTGAGAGTTAGTCTGACTGGGTTCAGGTTCTAGCTCTGTGGCCTTGGGCTAATGACTCAACTTGTCTGGGCTGCAGACCCCCCTCCACACCACACCCCCAAATGAGGTTTATCCTACAACCCATCACACAGGGCTGTTGTGAAGATTAAGGTAAAGGGGGGTTAGGATTCTGCCTGTGCCTTAAACTCTATGCAAACTGTTTTAGACACTGTCAGGAACATAGTTCTCCATAAATGTGACTATTATTGCTGCTAAGGTTTCTTCTTATCCTTGGTTTATGACAGGGGTAGAGAGACTATTAGGAGACCATTACAGAATCCAGGCAAGATGGCATGGAGGCCTAGTTTGGAGAAGTGGGTAGATCTGAGAGCTATGTGAGATACAGAGCATTGGTTAGGCTGCCATTTCATCCATGGCTGAGGCTTCAGGGTCTTCCTTTGGGTTTCTGATTCTGTCCTTTCTAGGGAATCCCCATTGTATTTCTTTCCTAAGGCTGCTGTAACCACAGACTAGGGAGCTTAGAACAATAGAAATTTGTGGCCTCAGAGCTCTGGAGGCCAGAAGTCTGAAATCAAGCCTCCCTCTAGGATTCCAGGAAAGAATCTGTCCCATACTTCTCTTCTTGCTTCTGGTAGCTTCTGACAATCCTTACATTCCTTGGATTGGAGCTGTATTCCTCCAATCTCTGCCTCCGTCTTCACATGGTCTCCTTTCCTGTGTGCCTCTGGGTCTAAATTTCTATAAAAATTTATATAAATTAGTCCAAATTTATAAAGACACCAGTCATTGGTGTCTTTGGGTTAGACTTACCCTACTCCAGCATAACCTCATCTTAATTTGATTATATCGGCAAGACCCTCTCTCCAAATAAGGTTACATTTACAGGACTTAGGGATTAGGACTTGAACATATTTTTGAGGGACACAGCTCAACCTGCCTACAATACCTTTTAAGAATGCCAGTCATGGCCGGGCATGGTGGCTCATGCCTATAATCTCAGCACTTTGGGAGGCTGAGGCGGGCGGATCACCTGAGGTCGGGAGTTTGAGACCAGCCTGACCAACATGGAGAAACCCCATTTCTACTAAAAAAATGTAAAAATTACCTGGGCCTGGTGGCACATTCCTGTAATCCCAGCTACTTGGGAGGCTGAGGCAGGAGAATCACTTGAACCCGGGAGGTGGAGGCTGCGGTGAGCTGGGATCGCGCCATTGTGGGCAACAAGAGCAAACCTCTGACTCAAAAACAACAAAAAAAAGAAAAGAAGAATGCCAGTCACAGCAAAAACAATTCAGTAGCCAATGGCATGGTTTTGCTTTCATGAATTGTACTGCCATCACCTGCTAGATGCCTCCTTTGCCCCAGGTAGGCTGGGAAGGAGGGTCTTGGCAGATAGGATGATGCCACCCTCCTTGGGTGTAGACTCCCTCTGGGTGAGCCCCAAGTGTGTGAGCATCGAAGAGACTCTGGAAGCTTGGATCACCCTCTCACAGGCTTTGCAGGAGGCAACAGGGGACTCCCTTAACCAGCTCTCACAGGCAAGCATCAGCCAACAGCTCTTTGCTACTTTGTCAGGGCTTTGGGGCATTAAAACTGATGCCTTATCGCCTAACAGCAGATGTTATTCCTGGGGCTTCTAGAAGTAACTTATCACATTCACCAATATTAAACATACACTTTTACAACAAACACAATTCAAATGCTTCAAAAGCAGACTTCCAAGAACGTACACAACAGCAGGATTACTACGTTACCTCTAAACATTTCTTTATTAACAATACATGTCAACTCTTTTGAATATTCAAGTCCTGTTTCTTAAAACACAGACCTGACCACCATTAAAACATTTGCTTTTTACATACAATTCAGCTTATCAATGGCCTACCAGATAGGCAGAGCTTATACATTTTCTTCTCAGGGGCACTGGCCTACCTGAGGATTCTCTAATGCCTCAGGAGAGGTATAATCAATGTGATTATAACTGACGGGAAGTGGGCACGAGAGAGGGGGTGAAGTAAAAGATGAGGTGAACTTTCTGGTTTGGGTAATTTAAGGTATATTTGCCATTTCAACAGATGGCATGTTGGAGGAGGAGTTGGTATGCGTGTGGAGGTGTATTGAAAAAACAGTTTTTCCTCTGCTCTCATGCCAAAGTGTGGAGAGGGGGAGTTTCCCAACACACCAAGCAAGCAATCAATTCTTTTTTTTTCTATTTTTATTATTTTATTTTATTTTTCCATAAGTTATTGGGGTACAGGTGGTATTTGGTTACATGAGTAAGTTCTTTGGTGGTGATTTGTGAGATTTTGGTGAACTCATCACCTGAGCAGTATACACTGCATCATATTTGTAGTCTTTTTTTTTTTTTTTTTGAGAAGGAGTCTCGCTCTGTTTCCCAGGCTGGAGTGCAGTGGTGTGATCTCGGCTCACTGCAACCTCCGCCTTCCGGGTTCAAGTGATTCTCCTGCCTCAGCCTCCTGAGTAGCTGGGACTACAGGTGCGTGCCACCACACCTGGCTAATTGTTTATTGCATTTTTAGTAGAGATGGGGTTTCACCATGTTAGCCAGCATGGTCTCGATCTCCTGACCTCATGATCCACCCGCCTTGGCCTCCCAAAGTGTTGGGATTACAGGCGTGAGCCACTGTGCCCGGCCCATATTTGTAGTCTTTTATCCCTCACCTCCCTCCCACTCTTCCCAAGTCCCCAGAGTCCACTGTATCATTCTTAAGCCTTTGCATCCTCGTAGCTTAGCTCCCACATTTCAGTGAGAACATACAATGTTTGGTTTTCCATTCCTGAGTTGCTTCACTTAGAATAATAGTCTCCAATCTCACCCAGGTCACTGCAAATGCTGTTAATTCATTCCTTTTTATGGCTGAGTAGTATTCCATCATAGTTTCTTTATCCACTCATTGATTGATGGGCATTTGGGTTGGTTCCACGATTCTGAAATTGTGAATTGTGCTGCTATAAATATGTGTGTGCAAGTATCTTTTTCATATGATGACTTCTTTTCCTCTGGGTAGATACCCAGTAGTGGGATTGCTGGATTACATGGTAGTTCTACTTTTAGTGTTTTAAGGAATCTCCACACTGTTTTCCACAGCGGTTGTACTAGTTTACATTCCCACCAGCAGTGTACAGTGTTCCCTGTTCACCGCATCCACGCCAACATCTACTGTTTATTTTTTGATTATGGCCATTCTTGCAGGAGTAAGGTGGTATGGCATTGTGGTTATGATTGCAAGCAATCAGCTCTGCAGGAAATACCAGATGGGTGTCCTCCAATTCAATTCCGACGCTGTCTATCTGGAGATAGTGTCAAATCCCACAAGTTGAGGGCTCAGTCCCACGAGACTGCCCCCAACTTCCAATGCCTATCACAAATCCCAGGTGCTTCTTACCAACCAACTGTAAATCGAAATTCCTAAAATCTCCTTTTTGGGGTTGATTAATTTGCCAGAGCAACTCACAGAACACAGGGAAGCACAGTTACTGGCTTATTTTAAAGGATGTTACAGAGAACACACATGAAGAGGCACATAGGGCAAGGTATGGTGAAGGGACTCAGAGCTTCCATGCCCTCTGGGAATACCACCTTCTGGGAACCTCCAGATGTTCAGTGGTCCAGATGCTCTCTCTATGTAACCCGTCCACTTGGGCCTTTTGTGGAGATTTCACTGGATAGACATGATTGAAGATGGAACAACTGTTATTGGACGGAGAGTGTAGGAGCTAATACTAATGGACAGTGTCAGGGAAACCCAGCAAGGCCTGCTCAGATTCTTCTTGGCCTCTTTGTGCAGTGTTCCTCCTCCAGGGGATGGGGCAGGACCTCTTTTGAAATGAGGGTCTCATGACCTACAATCAGACCAGGTAGGTCAGAGAATTTATGACCAATTCCAAGATAAAACCGCAGGGGAAGATTAGAGTGTATTTTTAGATTCTATGGCCTGCCTTGGGGAGGAATAAAAAGGCAGGTGAAAGGAGGGCAGGAAAAAAATCAGGGAGAGAAAGAGAGTCAGCTTTTCAAGGCCTGCTTCTGAGGCCTAAAGCACCCCAACATTATGGTAAAAGACTGTCTTTCACTTTTATCGTTCTGAAGTTGCTTTGGAACCAAGGACAAAAGGCCAAATACTTGAACAAAAGATATGCTTATTTATTGTTTTGGTTACTTAGGAAATAACAAGGGTGATGAGAGTTAGAAGCCAGGAACCCTGAAGGAAAACTTGTGTGTGTGTGTGTGTGTGTGTGTGTGTGTGTGTATACTATTATATGTGTGTGTATATATATATATATGGTATATATATATATATGTATGTGTATATATATATATATTCACAAGTGGGGAGGGGCTACAATGAATTCAAGTCTGAACAGGTTAAGTTTGAAATGTATTATGGGGCATTCAAGTGGAGCCGTCTGGAAGTTCAGGGGCTCTGTGGGTCTGAAGTTCTGAAGTGAGGTCTGTCCTATAGATGTTGACTTAGGCATCATCAGCTTATGGTGGTAACTGGGCCAAAGGGTGTGCAGAGTGAGAATGCAATTGAAGCTGGGATGGAGCTGGGGGTTGGGGTGGCCACCAGCACTTATGCAAGGAGGATGAGCAGCCAAGGGGAGCCTGCAGGATGGGATCACGGCGGCGGGGGGGCGGGTAAGGGGCATGAGAACAAGAGGTGAGAGACAAATAGGGAGTCTGTTGTGACAGGAGAGGGACAGAAACTATGAGCTGTTTGAAGAAGGAGCTGGTGATCACCAGGATAAACTGCTGCTCAGCTGTCCAGCCAGATACGGACTAAAAAGCATCTGTTTAATTTTAGGAGAATAAGGTGCTTGGTAGAGTGGAAAGGATGTGAGTCTGAAGGTAGCAGTTGGGGAATGAAAAATTAGATTATACAAAGTATAGAAAATTATTTGAAGAAAATTGGCTGGAAAGGGGTGAGAGAGAGAGTGAGAGAGCAGTAGCTGGAAGTGAACATGGAATTTTGTTTTTCTTTAAGGTGGGTAAGGCTTAAGCATGTTTATGTGTACATGGGAGAAAACCAGGAGAAAAGGGGGTCTCAAAGGTCTATGGGAGAGAGAAAGAGATGGAATGATAAATGGAATGACATCCCTGAGAAGGCAGGAGATGCTGGAATCCAGAGGCCTGGACCAGGGGAGGCACCTCTTTTTTTCTGTAAAAGATGTTTCTCATATTCAGGCTCAGCCTGACAACTCTCCTGTTCTGTTAGCCTCACTTCCTGAAATGCCTAGGTGTTTGCAAAGAGGCTTTCTCCTTCTTTCCTTCCCTTCCCTTTCTTCCCTTCTCATGTCTGTCCTGATTCTGTTTTTTTCTTATGATTCCCCTTCCCGTCTATAAGGAACTCCAGTTTACAAAGAGATACCTGTCTAAGTTGCCCCAAACAGGGCTCAGCATACCCACCACCTACTCAAGCATTCCTGAGAATACCTGCCTACTGCCTACTTCCCACAACAAGAATGAACTCTGGGTTATTTTCAACATCCTCATCATCACATTAATTGCTAACTTATATATTTTCCATCAGTCTTACATGCCAATGTTCACATTTCTCTCCACACAAGTGAATCACTGATCCCTCCAGAAGCCCTCCTCGTCCTTATCTCCCTGACTCCACTTCTGCTGTTTTCCTACATTGAAATAACCTGCCCTGTGTTCCCAGCACCCCAAAACCCCTGCCCATCCTAGATGGCCCAATCAAAGTGTCAATCAAGCCCTGTTTCTTCTGTGCTTTGATGGAGTTGTCCCCAGCCATCGAACCACATTCCCACATTCTCCTCTCTGGTCATCTGTCACATGTAGCACCATATAGGTAAGTTCTTCCTTTCCTATGGATAAGAACCATCTGATCTACAGTGAGGTTATAAAGTCCTTGAGGGCAGGTCCCATCACTCTTGATAGCATCCCTGCGTTCTCTGCCATACCTAGAACAGCTGAGAGAGATGACCCTTGATGTGCATAAATATTCCCTTGAGAAATGGGAAATAGGTTTAGTCCAAACAGGAATAGGCAAACTGATGAGGGTGGAAAGAATGATTGAATCTCATGTCAGCCCAGAAAAGTGAAGAAACTTGCTTAAGTCATACAATTATTTAGTGACAGAGCTAGGACTTGAACTCAGAACTTCGGACTTTTGGACAAATATTTTTCTCCTTATACCACATGGATTCCCTCAGGTTTTGCTGATAATATCAGAACTCTCAGGCAGAATTTGCTTCAACTTGAAGTGGTAGTTAACTCTGATTGCTTTTCGTGCTCTGTGTTCTCCAGACATTTGAGCATCTCTGACTCTAGCTCATTGTCACGTACATCTTCCTTCAGGGAATGGGAAGCACGGTCTTCAAAGTGTCCCTAGAGATCCTCCAGCTCCTTCTTGAATACCTCCATCACTGGGAAGCTCATGGTCTCAAGGAGGCAGGTGAATTACATGGCCACTCTATTAATAATGTTAAGTTAGCTACCAATGGGTTTAAATTAGAAAGTCTCATGGGAGTTGTTTCCAGAATGTGGTGAGTGGTGATAATCAGATTAAGTGATTATTATATAATCAGAATGGGTTTTAATCATCCATCTTGAGGTGAATACCAGTTGCCAATGTTACCAGATTAAGCTGATTACTGTTTGAAGCCAAGTCATTTCTCATGGAACATAGCTCATCCATAACCACTTATTCTTGGAGATGCTGCATGTGAAGGAGTTTGCAGTGAAAGAACAAACCTGGCTTTACCACAAAAGGTCACTTAGTGACCTAGTGAGGTTTGTTCAATGGTTTGTTAACATTAAATGGTGACAGAAGTCACCATTGTGGATACAACAAAAGACAGAATCAAATACAAACTTCTGGAAGTATAATGCTAAGTCAACATTTGACTTAATTCCTTTGAACTAATGATGGTTCTCCTTAATTTCATTTTTAAAAATTTAACTTTTATTTTAAGCTCGGGGGTACATGTGCAGGTTTGTTATATAAATTATATAAGTAAACTTGTGTCATGGGAGTTTGTTGTTCAGATTATTTCACCACCAGGTATTAAGCCTAATACCCATTAGTTATTTTTCCTGGTCTGTTTCCTTCTCCCACTGTATTAGTCGGAGTACTCTATGAGTTCTCTACTGGGACAGAACTAATAGGATATATATATATATCCCATTATCCTAATATCCTAATATATATATATGAGTTTATTAGGAGAATTGACTCACACGATCACAAGGTGAAGTCCCATAATTGGACGTCTGCCAGCTGAGGAGCCAGGAAGCCACTTTGAATCTCCAAACCTCAAAAGTAAGGAAGCCAATAGTGCAGCCTTCAGTCTATGGCCAAAGGCTAAGCTGAAGAGCCCCTGAAAAACCACTGATGTAAGTCCAAGAGTCCAAAAGCTAAAGAACTTGGAGTCTGATGTTTGAGGGCAGGAAGCATCCAGCACAGGAGAAAGACGGAGGCCAGAAGACTTAACCAGTCTAGTCTTCCCACGTTCTTCAGTCTGCATTTATTCTGGCCATGCTGGCAGCTGATTAGATTGTGCCTATCCAGATTGAGGGTGAGTCTGCCTTTCCCAGTCCACTGACCCAAATGTTCATCTCCTTTGGCAACACCCTCACAGACACGTGCAGGAACAATACTTTGCATTCTTCAATCCAATCAAGTTGAAACTCAGTATTCACCATCACATCCATCTTCTACTCTCCAATAGGCCCCAGTGTGTGTTATTCCCCTTAATGTGTCCATGTGTTTTCATCATTTAGCTTCCACTTATAAGTGGAAACATGCAGTATTTGGTTTTCTGTCCCTGTGTTAGTTTGCTAAGGATAATGGCCTCCAGCTCCATCCATGTTCCTGCAAAGGACATGATCTTTTTCTTTTTCATGGCTGCATAGTATTCCATGAGGTATATGTACCATACTTTCTTTATCCAGTCTATCATTGATGGGCATTTAGGTTGATTCCATGTCTTTGCTATTGTGAATGGTGCTGCAGCAAACATATGCATTCATGTGTCTTTATAATAGTACAATATATATTCCTTTGGATATCTACCCACTAATGGAATTGCTGAGTTGAATGGCATTTCTGTTTTTAGGTATTTGAGGAATCACCACACTGTCTTCTACAATGGCTGAATTAATTTACACTCCCACAAATAGTGTATAAGCGTTCCTTTTTCTCTGCAATCTTGCCAGCATCTGTTATTTTTTGACTTTTTATTAATAGCCATTCTGACTGGTGTGAGATAGTATCTCATTGTGGTTTTGGTTTGCATTTTTGTAATGATCAGTGATGTTGAGCTTTTTTTCATGTGATTGTTAACTGCATGTACGTCTTCTTTTGAAAAGTGTCTGTTCATGTCCTTTGCCCACTTTTTTTTTTTTTTTGAGGTGGAGTCTTGCTCTGTCACCCAGGCTGGAGTGCAGTGGCATGATCTCAGCTCACTGCAACCTCTGCCTCCCGGGTTCAAGCAATTCTTTTCTCTCAGCCTCCCAAGTAGCTGGGACTACAGGTGCCCGCCACCGTGCCCAGCTAATTTTTGTATTTTTAGTAGAGATGGGATTTCACCTATTTTCCAGGCTGGTCTCAAACTCCTGACCTCAGGTGACCTGCCCACCTTAGCCTCCCAAAGTGCTGGGATTATACACATGAGCCACCGCGACCGGCCTGCCCACTTTTTAATGGGGTTGTTTTTCTCTTGTAAATTTGTTTAAGTTTCTTACAGATGCTGGATATTAGACCTTTGTCAGATGCATAGTTTGCAAATTTTTTCCCATTCTGTAGGTTGTCTACTCACTCCATTGGTAGTTTCCTTTGTTGTGCAGAAGCTCTTTAATTAGATCTCATTTGTCAATTTTTGCTTTGTTGCAATTGCTTTTTCCGTCTTCGTCATGAAATCTCTGCCTGTTCCTATGTCCAGAATGGTATTGCCTAGGTTGTCTTCCAGAGTTTTATAGTTTTGGGTTTTACAGTTAAGTCTTTTGTCCATCTTGAGTTAATTTTGTATATAGTTTCTTTCATAATTTGTTTTATATTTTCCAACATTTTAAATCTGTAATGTGCTTTCTCTGTTTTAAAACAGATCTCTGTTTTAAAACATCTGAGTCATTATTGTTATTTTTCTAAAGTAGCATTTCAAATCATGTAAGTAAACAAAATTTTCCAGTCCCATCATGAAAAATATATTACCAATATTACTAGGCCCCAACAGACAGACAGCCTGCTATAAAATAGCAAATTCAGTATTCTTGACTAGTGGGATGAGGTCATTGTATATCACATTAGTTAATGCATAATCTTTCTTTAAATATTTTATTTCTAATCACCTCTCCTCCACCAAGTTATCATAAAATCTTGTTTTATTCCCCCTCCCCCAGGGAAATTGTCAAAATTCTGCTGCTGTTGACATTGGCCCTCAAATTATAACACAAAAGCCACACATTTTAATCCCATTACCCATAAATTTGATGCTACAAGTTATATGTAGACCATAATTCATTTCTAGAAATTATTGTCATAAAGCAACTGCCATAAAGCAAGCTATATTTTCCCATGGGAACTGTGTGATAACTGGGGTTGCATTTCTGATCTAGAATGCAATATCAAATAAATACAGCTATTGAAATATGTGTCATAAAATCAAATATACAAGACGATTAACCTCTTCAATTAACTAAAGTAGTAATGCCTATAAATTAGGCATAAATGTACTGCACACATTATATGACAGGCTCCCAATGGGCCATAGAGTGCACAAATGGCACATAAAAATTATGAGTGGCCAAATCAAAGAGGTGACCTAAAATAAAAGCTGAAATTTACTTTATATCATAAATTAACAATACTTTTGTGTGCCTTATTAGGCAATGGAAAAAGTTCCTCTGGGTGGATGTTCGCACTACAAAACCCCTGAGATCACTTCAGAGGACGAGACTTGGGTTGTGTGAATAGTGCTGTTAGCGGTGGGGCTGGGTGAAAAGAGAACTGGATTGGGGTTCAGGCCACTTCAATTAAACCTAGTTGCTTCCCATGAGCTAGGCAATGTACAAGATTCAGGCTTAGCTGCAGCTGAGGTTTTTGGACCTCACTTCCTTAGCTATTGAATGAAATATTGGAGTAATGACCACTAGCTCTAAACCCTCATGATTCTATAACCTAGAAGGGCTTTATGAAGATGACTTGGATGGTCAGCTTTCCTAAGAAGCTGTCTATGGAAGTTTAGGCTAATAAATTTTGTACTTTACTATAAAAATTCAGCTTTAGCAAAGCAGAGTGACTCAATGTCATTTCATCCACATTGGGGATGTCTGAAAATATTTTAATATTCCCTCTGTCTGGGGATGAACATGAGACAAGGTTGAGGAGTAGAACATGTGTCTTACTGAAAAGTTTACTCAAGATGACAAGAAAGGACACCAACCTCCCTCTTACCTTTCACATCTCCTAGATTTAAAGCTGCTCAAGATCAAACCACATAAAAGTTACTGGGAAAAAATAAGCCCTTCAAATTATTTTAATAGTCACTCTGTTTAGGGATAGACATGAGATGAGGTCCAAAAATTATTTTACTGGACATATGGTTGGACATTGTCAAATTAATTCACACTTCATTAGGAACCTGCGAAAATGGAAAGTACCTTTCCATTTCTGGCAACACACTGGTCTTGATATCATACTGGCTCTGCCTCTGAAAGTATTTAAAAATTATTTTCAAATGCATCTATGGGCTAGCAAGATACTCAGACACCAAAAGCTAAGTTAAAGCTTTAACTTATAGAAGTAAATAAAGCACCAAATCACCCTTTCAACATGAGTGTATTTACTGAAACCCAGTGAATCTGAGCTTGGCTTTCAAAGCCTTGTGGGGACGGGGACATTTTTACAAAATCCAGGACCCACCACCCATGGAGTATCTAATTAAAGGTCTCATGCGTAAAGCTGATTGTTAAAAGGCAACGTCCTGAGGGTAACAATGAAGTGAAAATAAATCTGCACATGGGTTGATGCAAGAGGGGAAACTACAAGGAAACTGCCCATCTTGAATCTTGGAGCTGAATAGAGGAAAAATTAATCTTTCTTGAGAATTCAGAATTATAAGCTTACCGTTGTATGTATTTGTTACCAAAATTTACAATATCCTGTGACTTCTAAAACCTTAAGGCAAGGGTAGATTAAAGTAGTCCAGGGATGGTTGGTGCCCCAGGCATTTAGCAAAATAAATGGAAATCTTAAATCCATATTCTAAAGAATATGAATACACAGTCAAAAATTACAAAATAACAAGGAAACAAACCAAGGTAAATGCAAGCCAGCAGAAACAACAGACAGCAGAAGCAGATATAAAACCTTTTCAGATACTAGAATGATCAGATACAGAAAATGAGTTTGCTGGATGTTTAAAGAACTAAGAGAATGAATTAAAAACATGCACAGAGAGTAAGAAATCTAAAATTTTGAAACTTAAAGTTTAAAAGTTCAGCCTAAAGATTTCTCTGTATACAGTGAACTGTAACCTAACTGGATGTGTAAACAGGCCATAACGTACTCTTATGCCAATCACTGAGTTTCAACCATCAAAGGTGGCCAACTGTTAAAAGCCATATTCAAATAAGGCAAATGCTAAACTATAACCAATAGGCTGTTTCTGTACCTCACTTCCGTTTTCTATATGTCAATTCTCTTTTTCTGTCTGTCACTTCTCTTTTTCTGTCCATAAATCTTCTTTGAGCATGCAGCAGGATTGGAGCCTCTCTGAACCTATTCTGGTTTGGGGGCTGCCCAATTCATGAATTGTTTTCTGCTCAATTAAACTCTGTTAAATTTAATTTGTCTAAGGTTTTTCTTTTAACAGAGATGAAAGTCCTTATAATTAAAACACTGAGTTTCACAGCAGAGTAAACACAACTGGAGAGAGAATGGTAAACTAGAAGAAAGATTCATAGAAATTGCCCCAAAAGCAGCACAGAGAAGCAAAGAGATTGAAAATATGTAAGAAAAGTTAAGATACATACAAGCTAGAGTAAGAAATTCTAGATACATCTCATTTGAGTTCCTGAAAGTGAGGTGAAAAAAAATGGAATTGAGAAAAGATATGAAACAGTCATGTTTGATAATTTTTTATGACAGTTTGCTTTCTAGAGAGAGGGAGAGAGGCAGCCCAAGATGGAAGCCACAGTCTCTTTGTAACCTAATTGCAGAAGTGATATCCTGTTAGTTGTGCAGTATTCTACTCATTAAGTGCAGTTCATTATACAAGGTCATGAATACCAGGAGGTGGGAATCACTGAGGGCCATCTTAGAGGCTGCTTACATTAGTCACCTAAGTAATACAAATTAAAACCAAAATTAGATATCATTACGCAGCTATTAGAAGGGCTAACTTTTTTTGAAAAGACAGTACCAATGTTGACAAAAATGTTGGGCAACTGGAATTATTGATGGGAATGTAAATGGCACCAACATTCTAGAAAACAATTTGATAGTTCTTAAATAGTTCAATAGATACTTACCCTATGTCATTGCATTCCTAAGTATTTATCCAAGAGAAATGAAAACATGTGCTTACACAAAGACTTGTGCATAAATGTCCATAGCAAATTTATAACAGCCCCAAAACTAGATACAACCCAACCTTTATCAACAAGTGAAGATATGTACACATTGTGGCAGATTCATACAATTGGATACCACTCAGAGGTGAAAAGAAACCAACTGTTGATAAATGCAATAACATGAATCAATCTCAAAATAATTATACTGAGTGAAATAAGCCAGATGTAAGAGGCTATTTACTAAATTATTAAATTTATATACAATTCTAGGTAAAGGAAACCAATCCATAGTTATAGTAAATAGATTGGTGGTTGCCTGGGCACTGTGGTGGAAGGAGGGATAGATTGAAGAGAGGCATGAAGAAACTTTTGGAGTGATGGAAATGTTCTGTGTCTTCATTGTGATGGTGGTTCCATGCGTTTTTGTATCTGTTAAGTTCATGGAATGGTACACCTTACACATGTACAATTTGTTGTACTTAAATTACACTCTAATAAAGTTGTAAATAGAAAAAGAAGAACAAAGACAAAACAAAACATTTTAAACAAAAACAAAAACAAAACCCAAACCAAAAAAACACCATCTGAGTTTGCCACAATGGTCCTTGGCTAAAGGAAGTTCTAAGAAATTTACTTTAGCCAATAGGAAAGTGATCTTACATGGAAGGAACTTATATGGAAGCATATATCTTATCTTATATGGAAGAGATCTGAAGTATAATAAGGAATAGAAAGCAAATTGTTAATATTTGGGTAGATTAAACAATTTTTAATTATATAGAAGAAAAACCAGAATGCTTAATTTTAGGGGTTAGAATAAAACTGAAATAATGCTCAACAGTAGCACACAATTCAGGAGAAAGGCAGTAGATAGATGGTGGTTTTAAGTTCCTTATATTATTCTTAGAAGTGTAAAGACAGTGAACAATCTAGACTTTAGATAAATTTAGACGTCTTTGGCAATCACTAAAAGAATTTAAATGAATATAGAACTTCCAAACTAACAGAAGAAAATGGAATGATTAAAACACTGTCATTCAAAAGAAAAGCAAGAAAGCAGAGAGAAAGAAACAGGCAGACAAAACAGAGCAGCAAATAAGATGGTATTTTAGTTTCTTATGATTGCTGTAACACATTATCACAAATTCAGTGGCTTACAACAACACAAATTCATTATCTCTGAAGGTCAAAAGTCCAAAATGAACTAAACTCAGGACATTGGCAGGTCTGTGTGCCTTTCTGGAGGTTCTGGGAGAGAATCCATTTCCTTGCCTTTTCCAGCGACCAGAGGCTGC
Source organism: Gorilla gorilla gorilla (assembly GCF_029281585.2). NCBI lineage: Eukaryota > Metazoa > Chordata > Mammalia > Primates > Hominidae > Gorilla > Gorilla gorilla. The sequence goes on along the minus strand of NC_073241.2, from coordinate 91,096,281 downwards.
CCACATTCCACTGTTCCTGCCCACTTCCTCCTCCTTCAGAGACAGCAACATCAGGTTGAGTCTTTCCCATGCTGCCGTCTCTCTGGTTCTCTTCGTCCACCTCCCGCTTCCACTTTTAAAGACCTTGTGATTAGGCCTATGTAGATAGCCCAGGATCATCTGTTTATTTTAAGATCAGCTGACTGAAAAAAGAAAATCCATAGAATTGAATGGCAATAATACCACACATCAAAACTTGTGTCATACATTTAACATGTTACTTGGAGGGAAAGTTTTTAGTTTTAAACACTTCTATTAGAAGAAAGACCTAAAATTAATAAGCTGGGTGTCTAATCTAAGAATTAGGAAAAGATCAACAGAATAAATCCCTAATAAAGTAGAGGAAAGGAAAAGATAAAGAGAAGAGTATATGCCAGTAAAGTAGAAAACATACAATAGAGAAGAGTATAAAGGAGTTATCATTGAAAACCCGCTGGAAATACTGGTTATGGCCAGGGAGATGAAGGCAATTGGCACATCATGTGATGCTTGGGCTGGAGATACTGAACCTCTGCTATTCTAGGGTCTTGTAACTGCAAGTGTAAGAAAAACACTGAGTGTGCAGGAAATAGAGGACTTAGGGGCGTGCAGTCTGCATGACGAGTCATATGAGAACAGCAGCAGTTGGCATCCATTGACCTTGGGAGAAGTGGGATTTGGGCCACTGGAGAAGGAGCCCAGGTACTCTGGGAAGCTGAGGTGGGGTATAGCAACATGCACTGAGAAAGTAGCAGCTCATTCGCTGCTACATGCCTTGCCAGGTAAATTGAGCTCCTGGGTTCTTCATTAGACAATCCAAAAGGTCTCTCACCACATTGATGGAGGATAGATGAGATAGGCACAAGTACAATGCTAGCAATACGAAAGGAGACCTCATGATAGATGCTTTGAAGATTTAAAATACATGGAAATAAGCTTGGGCAACGTGGCGGAACCCCGTCTCTACAAAAAATACAAAAATTAGCCAGAAAAATACAAAAATTAGCCGGGCGTGGTGGCACGTGCCGGCGGTCCCAGCTACGTGTGAGGCTGAGGTGAGAGGATAGCTTGAGCCCAGAAGGTCATGGCTGCAGAGATCGCATCATTGCACTCCAACCTGGGCAACAAAGCAAAACCCTGTTTCAATCAATCAATCAATCAGAAAGTATGGCCGGGCGCAGTAACTCACTCTTGTAATCCCAGCACTTTGGGAGGATGAGGCAGGCGGATCATCTGAGGTCAGGAGTTCAAGACCAGCCTGGCCAACATGGTGAAACCCCGTCTCTACTAAAAATACAAAAATTAGCTGGGCATGGTGGTGTGCACCTGTAGTCTCAGCTACTCTATTTGGGAGGCTGAGGGAGGAGAATTGCTTGAACCAGGGAGGCGGAGTCTGCAGTTAGCCGAGATCGCATCACTGCATGCAGGCCTGGGCAACAGAGTGAGACTCCATCTCAAAAAAAAAAAAAAAAAAAGAAAATATAATGAAAAACTTTATTATACTCTATTGAAAACTTAGATAAAATAGACATGTTCCTGTGAAAATATAATTTACACAGAAATAGAAAGAGAAAAGTGAGCCTGAACCAGGCTTCTCTAACACATGTATTTTCTCCATGAGGCACATCCCAGTATCTTGCACTGAGAACACCAGACAGTGTTTCAGCACCACGTGTGGGGGAACGTTTTAAGCAGCAGAATCACTAACAAAAAACCCAAAAATGCAGCGCTAAGCAGAACTCGAGGAGGACCCTTGGTGTATCAGTCCATTTTTACACTGCTATGAAGAAATACCCAAAACTCGGTAATTTATAAAGAAAAAGAGGTCTAACGGACTCACAGCTCCACATGGCTGGGGAGGCCTCACAATCATGGTGGAAGATGAAGGAGGAGCAAGGGCATGTCTTACATGGTGGCAGGTAATAGAGTGTGTGCAGGGGAACTGCCCTTTAGAAAACCATCAGATCTCCTGAGACTTATTCACTATCATGAAAACAGCATGGGAAATACCTGCCCCCATGATTCAATTACATCCCACTGGGTCCCTCCCAGGAACTTGGGGATTATAGGGGCTACAATTCAAGATGAGATTTGGGTGGGGACACAGCCAAACCATATCACTTGGTTACCATACCAGAGCTGAAACAGGAAGGCAGAGTGTGGCCTTGTTCATCTTCAGCTGGGAACTCGTGTGTCAGATGACTCAAATGTTTCCCTTGCTCTGCACGCTTCCAGGTCCACAAATGACCCCAAAAGTGCTGTGGGTATTGATTTTTGGGTCATGAAAAAGTTTCAGCAAGTAGGTAAATTTACAAACACAGTGTCTATGAACAATAGCAACAGTTGTATTCCCTTTAAATCAGGAAGAAAACAATGGTGGAGGCCCTAGCCAGACCACTATTTTGAAACGACACAATTTTCTTTTTATGCAGATGTTATGGTTACATATATTGAAAACCCAAAAATAATCTATAATAAATTATTATAATTAATTGGAGCTTAGAAAGATTGCCTGATACAAAATCAACATACAAAAACTTAACAGATTTTTATACATCAGCCATAAACATTGAGAAAATATAATTTAATAAAGGATATCATTTATGATAGCAGTATAAATATATCAAGTCCCCAGGAAGAAAATTCTTAAAGGAGGAGCAAGATCTTTATGGACAAAATTATTAAATGATTGAAAAACATTTAAGAAGATGCCAGTTAGTGAAGAATTTACTGTTAAATGAGAGGAAAAGAACAAGTTAGCAAAGAAGTCAATTCTTCCCAAATTTATCTTTGGACATTGCAATTCTACATAAAACAACAAGTTTTGGATTTTTTTTTTGTTTCAACTAGATGAGCTGATTTGGTGATTTATGGCAAAGAGCAGAGGACCAAGAATAGCTGACACACTGCCAAAGAACAAGTCGAGTGCTTTGCTCTCCCAGAAACGTATCAAGAATTATGACAATGACAACAATATAATTAGATAGAATGGATAAAATCTAGTATTTGATAGTACAACAGAGTGACTACAGTCAACAATAATTTATTGTACATTTTAGAATAACTAAAAGAGTATAATTGGATTGTTTGCAACACAAAGAAAGGATAAGTGCTTGAGGTGATGGATACCCCATTTACCCTGGCATGATTATTATGCATTGTATACCTGAATCAAAATATCTCATGTACCCTGTAAATATATGCACACTACCTAACAATCCATTTTGGGTGGAGTAAACACTTACAGGTAGAAGACAAAATCATTAAACTTTTAGAAGACAAAGTAGGAAAATATTTTTATGAACTTGTTGTAAGATTTCTTAGATAAGACAAAGGTTAAATTTTGATGAGAATGTGGGACAACTCGAACATATACTGCTTGTATACTGTTTGTGGATTTGTGAATTCTTATAACTACTTAGAAAATAATTAGCAATATTTACAGTGAATTTGAAAAGATGCATATCCAATAATCTAGGCATTCCATTCTGAGGATATCCCTTGGAGAAATTTGTGTGTGTGTGTGTGTGTGTGTGTGTGTGTGTGTATAATGGAAGACCCATGTAACACTGTTCATAACAGCCCTGTAAGAGCAAAAATCTGGGAGAAAATATCATTTCCACTGACAGTAGAAAGGTTAAAGAAATTGTGGTATATTCATGTGATAGAATACTATAAAGCAGTGGCAACAAATGAATCACAGTTGCACACAGCAATGTGGATGACACCTAATACTGAATGAATAAAGCAAATTTCAGATGACTACTCACAGTATGATTACAATTATGTAATATTTTAAATTGCTAATTTAGTCATAGTGCATAGGAATACAAATATGAAGTTAAAAGTATAAACAAAGAAGCAAGAGAGTTGATCCTCAAACTAAAAATAATTGTTTATCTGAGAGAGGGGATGAAATGAGGGGACTCAAGATGCTTCACAGGTAATAGTTACTCTCTTGCCCTTAAACTGGTTAATGAGTCATTGTGTTGTTATTCTTCATACCTTATACATACACATATTTTTGAGATACGTAAGGCTTTAATTAAACAACTAAAAATGAAACAAAATGGAAAACCAAATGATAACAAAATCTTTCATATAATTGCTAAGGCAAGCAAGGTACCGACAGGCCTCCACTGATAAGGAGGTTGAACTACCATTTAGATATTAAGCTGGTTTTGGCAGTTTGACATATGCCATTTTATTACATTCTTACAACAAGTATTTGAGATAGGTCTTACCAATCTCATAGGAAAGGGATATTGAAGCATAGCGAGTTTAAAGAACTTGACAGAGGCAAGTAGTAAACGATGGAATGGGAATCCAAATAACTCTTTTTTTTTTTTTGAGACAGGGTCTTGCTTGTTGCCCAGGCTGGAGTCCAGTGGTGAGATCTCAGCTCACTGAAACCTCTGTCTCCCAGGTTTAAGTGATTCTCCTGCCTCAGCCTCCCAAGTAGCTGAGATTACAGTCATGCAGCACCACACCTGGCTAATTTATTTTGTATTTTGTATAAAAAGTAGAGATGGGGTTTTGCCATGTTGGCCAGGCTGGTCTCGAACCTCTGACCTCAAATGACTGGCCCACCTTGGCCTCCCAGGATGCTGGGATTACAGGCGTGAGTCACTGCACCTGGCCCCAACTCTCTTTTACTCCAAACTTGTGTTCCAAAACTCGTAAAAGGCTAAATCAGGTGGGGAAAGTTGAGATTTGGTTCTGCTTTTAGCAGGCTGGAATGGGGGCCTTTTTTATGAACAGGGAGGCCCGAGATAAACATTGTCACTGCAGCCATTGCAAAAGTTGCCGAGAGAGAGAAAACAAGAATAAGGAAAATGGAGCCATTTCTGTCCAAAAATATATGTGCAGCCTCCAAAAGGAGAGAACCTGTGGAAAAAAACAAATGGACTGCAGCATGGTCTGTGATCGAGGAGGTGGACATACAAAAATGGGCTGTGGGAAACTTTCAAGGTGAGTGATGGCGAGTGAGGCTGTTTACATGGACCTGTGTGAAGTGGAGGAGTCAGGCCCAGGCAAAACCCAGCTGACGCTGCAAATGCACAGACTACAAATTCTTGTGGCTGTCCTGGGAGGCTGTGCTCCACAGATAAGGCTGTTCATCAATGCAGCCATCCCCCTTACTTTCAGAGGAGGCCAATTAACATTACTCATTGAGAAGAAAACCAGTAGTGAGTCGGAATGGAACCAGCTTAGCAGAGGTGATTTAGGGCATAAGAATTCAGCAAGAAGCAGAGTTTTCTGATACAGTGTGTTAACGAGAAACATTGCAAATATTTTTTCCTTTGGACAGGCTGTATTCTGTACGAAACGTTGGCAGAAGTCTGCAATTTTCACTTTCCTTTCCATTTATGGCCCATTTTATTTCCAATAACCACCTCTTCTTAACTTTGTGCTAAGAAGTGAAGATGTGACATTTCACAAAATTGTGACCTTAACACACATGTTTTGAAATGGGATTTGTGAAATATTCAGTGTTAAGTCTCCCAAGCAGCCAGTTGCCTGCATTATCCAGGCAGTAAAACCTCAGGTTCCATGGTTAGTTGAATTCCTTGGATCTCATTTCTATTGTCTGCTGAAATTTCCTTCAAAATAAAACAACCCCTTCATCCTCCAGATATGAGGTGGTTGTTCACTGGCATTCTCAGTTTTTCAGTCTGAGTCTCACTCCCCACATTCTGCTTACGCTCCAAAATTCATTTTAAAACAGATTCCCCTTGCCATCATCCGCTCAATAGAAAAAATTGCTTCACTTTGCTTCACATGATGTAATTGAACTTTCTGGGTGAGAAGTTGCACCTCAGACATTTAGCTGTGGTTTTCACAGCCAATCAATGAATAAATTAAAGCTCTCTGTGACAGCTGTGGTTTCTGAGGGTAAGAATCAGTGTCTCGGTCATCTGACTTCATTTCTCACCCCTCACTTTTAAGGTTGAGGTGAACTTGGTGAGTAAATTCATTTCTTTTATTTTCCTATTAGGATTTGAAAATTAATCATTGTAGCCAATCAACCAAAAATAATTTCATCATAAGAGCAATTTCCATGTATAAATTATCTAGAAAGTTGGAATACAATGGAAAGTGGAGGGGGTTCTCATGACCAGCCCCTGTTGTTTTTTTCATTGGTAAAATATACATAATAGAAAATTTACTGTTTTAACCATTTAAAAGTATACAATTCAGTGGCATGAAATGCATTTACAATGTGTTGCAACCATCACCACGATTTCCAGAACTTTTTCATCTTCTCAACTCTGTACGCACTAAACAGTAACTCCCCATTCCCCCCTGCTCCTAGCCCCTGGCAACAGCATTCTGCATTCTGTCTATGAATTTGACTATTCTATGTATCTCATATAAGTGGGATCATAAAATATTTGTCTTTTTGCATTTGGTTTATTTCACTTAATATAATGTTTTCCAGGTTCATCTGCATTGTAGCATGTATCAGAGTTTCTTTTTATGAACGAGTAATATTCCATTGTATGTCTACACCAGTTTGTTTATTCATTTGTTTGTCAATGGACACTTGAGTTGCTTCCACATTTTGACTACCGTGAGTAATGCTGCTATAAACATTAGTGTAAGGGTATCTTTTTGCGTCCTTGCTTTCAATTATTTGGGTATATGCCTAAGAGTGGAATTGCTGGATCATATGGTAATTTTATGTTTAATCTTTTGAGGAACCAACTTTTATTTTTAAATTCATAAGCAAAGAAGCTGATGGTTGACATTAAATGAGAGGATGGCAGACGGGCGATGCCTTAACCCCAAGAGAATAAATCTGTAGTACAGGGGATTTTAGAAGTCTGGGAAAGCTAGCAAGAATAAAAAAGTATTCTTTTGTGAGTTGAGTTGGAGGGAACATTTCAGATACTTGTAGTCACTACCTTTCCATTTATAGTTACAAATGGCTCTGTGAAGCTTAATACAATTAGAAGGAGAAACTACTACAATTATCCCTGGGATAATAGATCCAGCTCTTTTGTTTAGATTCAGTAAGTTTGGATAACATCATCATAATAATCTAGGTTTGAGGAAATGATGCTTCTTGTCTACATTACAGGTAACAAATGGCAGATCTAAGATCCTATCACACTTCTGGTGGCTCCACTCACTGCCTTGCTCAACTGGGAGGACATAAAACATGAAAAAAATAAGTAAATGACATCATGGTTCTCAAATTTCTCAATTCCATAGATCCTTTTGGAAACCCAAGGGTTGAAAAACTCAAGGTGGGAATAACTGAACATAGTATGTCTTATAAATATTGAGGGTCTCCATGATATACTTTGGAAATGCCCTGCAGAACTAATAGAACAGAACGTGTGAATATTTTGAGACAAATGGATCAGTGTCCACAAACACTTGTCAAGCCTGCTATGTGACCAGCACTGTGTTTGAAACCTTAGGGGGTATAAAGATGAGTAAGACACGCTCCTTGCCGACCAGAAGCTTGTGTCATAGAAGGGCAGTTGAGACCATTGCCAGATCTCTTTAATTCTTTTGGACGAATTACCTGCTGTATAGTAATATACATTGTCCCTAAGTAAGAATACATATTTTTAGCCCATATTTTAATGAATGGAATAAGCTAATCATTGATGATATGGTATAAACATGATATATTATTATAAGAGGAATTCAAGAGGAGGAAAAACCAATACTTATGAGCCAGGGACTTGATGGGCCTCATTTTATTTAATTCTCCCTGCAGCTTTGCAGGGCATACATTAATGAGCCCATTCTACAGAAATTAAAAACTGAGTCTTGGTGAGGTTGAGGAACTTGCCTACAGTCACACAACCAGTAAGAGCAAGGCTTGACTAGGAGCCCACCTTTCCAGCTCTCCAGTACCCATGTGAGTTCCAGTATACCCACTGCTTCTTATTGCTTTCAACATAATTATTCTCCCATTATTTCATCAGATCCTTGCTGCACTTTCCCAGTGCTTCTAAACAGGTCTTTGAGATAATTTAATTAAGTAATGAACATATTGACAAGAGAGTCTTCTTATGCATATTTCTTTTATTTGCTCATTCTAGATGAAACTGGTGAGATTTGGGTCTGAATTATTATAGGACAGACAGAGCTTTTGTGTGCCCATGGATTTTTTTTGCTCCATTGAGTCACCCATTCTGTGATCCTAAAAAGTTGTAGTTGACAATAATCATTTATTGTAATTGAGGAAGTTACAATAATACCTGTTGAGTGATAACTATGGTGCTACATGGGTATTTTAATAAGTATTCTATTATAATAATTCCTATTTTTTAACACTTCTGGGCCACCCATCTTCCCACTCACCCCAAGTGTGTTACAGAATCTGACAGCTGTCAGCCCATAGCAGTAGGAGGTTGCTATAATATAGCACATATTCAATAGTGTTTTTTTTTTTAATTGAGTGCCTGAGTGCCACAAACTATAACAGTTACTTCCTTGGAAACTTAATATTAATAGTATCCCCAGGGAGTTATCATCATTTTTATTTTCAGTTGAAGAAAGGAAGTTCAAGGAAATGCCAACAGTTAGCAAACGGCAGATCTGGGATTCCATGGCACCCTCTGGTGATTCCAGTCACTGCTCTGCCTAATTGCTGAGAGAAGTGTCCAGATCCAGAAAACCCAGGGGAATTGGTTATCAATGGGCAAGCCCTGAAAAGATGGTGCAGCAGATGTTAGTTAAACATAAAATATATTTTTGGTCTTCTATTGCCTCTGCCTGTGTAAATCTCTGAGCTCCTTTTCCAAAGAGGTAGCTACCTTTGATAATGTGCCTCCCATTGCTCCCCTCTACGCCTCCCAGAATCCTCTTCTTCCATCTGTCAGATGGCCCTTTATATTCTCAGGAGAGGGACTCCTATGAAGATTTCCAGGGACTTCTCTACTGTGCCCCTTGCAGCAGTTACTTAAATTTTTCTTTCTTTCCTTCCTTTCATTCTTCTTGCATCTCCTATATGTGAGGCCCTCCAGGAGCTCATGGCCGAGTGGGAAGGACAGGTATCTAGACAATTCATTGTAATGTGCTTTACAAATGTGCATTCAGCCACGCCTAATGGTCCCTAATAATTTCATGTATTATTAGGAACCATTGAACATTGGCAGAATCTCTCATGATTACAGGATATAACCCAAAACTATTACTTTTGACATCCCTGATTGCATTCTGACTGGTCAGAAAAAAATGTGACTCTTTTTCTGCAGTTTTTCACAGGTTACTTACTACTTTTTATTTCCAATAACAAATCACCTTGATGTGACATTTCATGCTCCTGAGTATCTCTGGCTGGCAGTGGTACTGGATTGCCCTTTATAAAGCTGCTGTGAGGGACTTAGTGGTGTCGTCATCCTTGTTCTTTTAGTTAGGAAATTCAGAAGGAATAATGTCACATATAAACAGGCATTTTTATTTACAGCTTTGCCTAATATTTAAGTGAAATGCCTAGTGCTCTAAGCAACATAAAAAGCATCTTTGGATTCCTGGAAGCAATGACATTCTCACTGATAGTGTTTGGCCAATTCATCTGGCCTGTAACGGATTCACAGTGGTAGTGAAATAGAGCTGGTGGGGAGAGGGGATAGTCAGCAACAAGCCCACCTTATCACTTTCCCTAGTAGCAATCTAAGCAGTGGGGTTTTGTTTTCATTAGACACACAGCTCTGAGACCATGGATGTTAATAAGAGGACTGAGTGGTATTGGTCAAATGATCTCCCTGCCCTATTTTGTCTCAATACTGAAGCTGCTTTACAGAGAATCCAGAGCCTCCAGTGATATTTACTGAGCAAATTTTACTATCAGGCTATACCATACCAAGTGTATTAGTCCGTTTTAACACTGTCATAAAGAATATCTGAGACTGGGTCATTTATAAAGGAAAGAGGTTTAATTGACTCACAGTTCTGCCTGGATGGGGAGGCCTCAGGAAACTTACAATCATGGCAGAAGGCAAGGGGGAAGCAGGCACATCTTACGTGGCAGCAGGTGGGGGAGACAGAAAGAGGGAGAGAGAGAGAAGGGGGAAGTGCCTGACACTTATCAAACAACCAGATCTTGTAGGAACTCACTATCAGGAGAACAGCTTGGGGGAAACCACCCCCATGATCCAATCACCTAAACTCAGGTCCCTCCCTCAGCATGTGGGGATTACAATTCAGATTACAATTGGAGATGAGATTTGGGTGGGGACACAGCCAAACTGTATAACCAAGAGTCATTGGATAACATCCATTTCTGTTCTCCAGAAGAGGGAAGAAGAAATAAGAATATGGCCTGCCAGTGGAAATGTGGTTAGGTTATTTATAGCCAAAAGACACGTTTTGCCATTCTTTATCCCTAATTTCTGGAAACAGCTGATCTCTGAGCACCACAAGGCTCAGGGTCCAGGATGGCCAATCAAGGTAAGAAGACTGTTCTTCAGCTTCTTTAGCTGCCATGCAGCTGCTGTACCTGGTATGTTTTTTTCTTATCAGAAGGATTCATGATTAATGATATAATTCCTGGAAAGTCCTTAAAGCTTTGCAGAAGAAAGAGCATATTTAAATGAATTACAACACAATCTCAGACTTTAAATTGTCCAAATCCTTTCAGTGTCCAGGTTGCTTCTCCTTTGACATGGGCTCTTTTAAGATCTACATAAACTCTCTTATAACACAACAATGCTGTCAGGACTTTTCAATATCATGGAATTCATTCATTCATTTATTCATTCATTCAACAAACATTTATTAAACATCTGTTATATGCCAGGCACTATGTTATCTTGGGGCTTATCAAGAGCTCTAAAGTGGTTCCTGGGCTCTGAAATTCTCCTTGTGGTAGAGTGTTTCATCATAAAATGTTGCATTTATCCTCACAACAATATGGAGAAGTAGATATTTCTTGGCTCTACATTACTGGTGAAGAAACAAAGACTTAGGGAGGCCAAATGCTATGCCCAAGGACTTATATGTAAAACTTAACTCCAAATTTCATTCTATTTTCAATGCATCATGCTCCATTCTCACTTTATATGAGCTTTAGTTACTAGATTTTAATCAAAATAGACCAACCAATGTAAATATACAGACTAGACCCTTGGCATTTGTAGACTTAATTTTCCTGGCTTTGACTATTTGCTAGACTATTCTTGGGCACTACTAGCAAATGACCTTGAAGAGCCACAACTTAAGAGTTTAATTTTCTGAGACATGATCTGAATCTCTGGCCCTAAGAGTCTAGGGCGTGGAGGTCGGTCAGGTACATTCAGAGTGGCTTACTAGCATCTGCATCTTAGTGTGGCTCTGGTTCCACATGTTCTCCTTTATTTTACAGGGAAAATCCTATAGTGGCCTGCCAATTATCAATAGTATTTATGAATAGTGGAATTTCATGAGAAAGTCTCAGGAGTTGCCCATTGTGAATGTCAATATATTAAAAATTGCTAACATGGAAAATATCAAATTCAGCTCAGGGACTTAGAGATGAGATTTGATGCTCCCAATGGGCCATATCTCCTCGGCCATTTGATCCACCAGGACTTCTTTCACTGCCCCAGCCTCTGGGTAGCAATGGTGTCTAGGGCTCTGGTATGTTGTGCTTTTGAGGGGAAGCTGAGCAATCATGCCCTGTTGTTTAAGACCATCAGAGAGATACCTCAGGGCCTTGCAAGTACCACAGCTCCCAGTGGTGCCACTTACTTCCAGGGTATTTCAGGCAATAGATAGTCTTCTGCAGTCTTGGAGATTTGCAATAGTTTTCTGCAATTACCTACCTATCATGAGATTAGTAGAATGAGCAGGTCTTTCCCAGAGGGAGCTGCTGCATTCTCATCTACTCAGTGTTTGGTCCCTGACCCTAGAAGCTTCATTAAACATCCCATTTCCATAAAATGCCCCATTTGGAAGAGTTTTGGTGGGAATAAAACACTCCAAATATTGGATTTTTAAAATCTCTTTTTATTTGCAATAGGCATCAGGAAGATAAAACTCTCTATATCAGTTAACAGCATAGAAAAAGGAGAAATGACATTTATGGCATCCCAATGCCAGAATCATAAAGCACAGTATGGAATAGTGGATTTGGATCTGGGAAGCAATAGCTAAAAACCAACACAATTACTATTTCCAAAAACTATGGCAATAAGCGGAGCTCATAGCCTTTATGATGCAATAGTACCATATTCTCTGCCAGTAGGAATAGTTTTGGGAAAAAAAAATCTCATTTTTCACCATTAGTTACCAATGACTTTAAATATTAAGCCGAGATTATGTGAAAATACCTTTACTGGCCATATGCTAATTTTCTTGTAACCATGGGATTTTATTTAGTCTAATGTATAGACATGCCCCTTCTTGGTTGTAAATTAAGATGGCACTTTGATTTATTTATCTTAAAACCATCCTCTGTGCTATTCATTTCTATTACACATGAGAATTTGGAAGTGCTTTTTAGAGGTCAAGAGCAAGTCTGTGTCATCTCCTGGCGCAAATCACAAGCTGAATAACTTCTGTTCAGCTCCTTCTTTATCCAAGAGATGGGAAACCAGGGTCATGCTAGCCAGGATAATATTGAGGAGAAACAAAACAAAGCCCATCTTGGTTTTGTGTGGCACCAGCCTCCTCATCAGTACACTATAGCATTTCAGTGCTGGGTCTGAGTGTTATAAAAAATTATTTAAGAGCAAATAAAAATGCTGCTTCTACAAATGTGAATGCGTAAATGCTAATCAAAGCTTTGCTGCAATCCTGCGGAAATGCATAATAAGATTTTCCAGCTGTCAATCATTATAATTCTGACAGCTGTAATGAGATTCTGGTTTAACGTGTACTTCTTAATAACTTGGGGCCTGAGCAGGTGCTGTCCTCTTTAAGACAACTTGCAGATTGTCAACCAGTTTCTTCCCATCTGGTAGTGGGGAGACAGCCTCTAAAGTGGTCAAGCATGAGGGGGGCTTCATGGGCATTGGGGTCTGTAGGGTTCTGAATTCCTCTCCTCTCTACCTCCACCCATTGTTAAGGAAGAGATGAGTTTCAACTGTGACTGGTTTTAAAGCGTGACAGTTTAGTACAAGATTTTCTAATAAGGAAAGGCAACATGTTTGAACTTGGAAGTTTTACTCTAATTCCCATGGAAAGATCTCCAATAATAGAAATTACTTGTCTGTTCTCAGTAACAGAAGAATATATTTATTGTCATCTCTTTTGAGATAATGAAATGCCATTTAAATTACCCTCTCTTCCTGGTAAATCTGAGAAGAAAGCAAACTCCCTAAGTTTCCTATCATTTTGCAGAGCCTGAAACCATATCTAGTAATCACTTCAAGCCTCACTAGGGAAGAACAGCAGGTAGGAAGCTGTTTGGGATTTATAGTGCCACTTACTTCTACAGGTAAAATCAGAGTCATAAAAAGCAAGAAGAAAGAGTTCTTGAGCCCTCCAGGGTAAGTAAGGGAATATACTTTAAAATTCTGATTTTTATTACTCTAGAAAAAATAAGACAACTTAGCCCGTAGCTGGAAGACTAAACTGCATCCTTTTTCTGAGGCTGTCATTCAGTCGAGTCTCTGATTGTTCGCCTCCACTGAGCTCAGACAGATCTGGTGCTCTCTCTGCCTGACTCAGTTTCTTTACCTTTGAAGTGGAGCTAGCAACGTCAGCCAGCTTCTCACACTGCATGCAGGATCCTTAGAAATAAAAGGTATCATCTTGGAGCTCTACAGTTCTGTAACGACGACCAAGATTCACTCTGAGGGCAGAAAAATTAAAAACAAACATGTAATGCTTTTTCCAGGTTTTTTAATACCAAAATTGGTCCAGGTGATTCTCTCTGTTTCCATGTTATTAATCTTCTTCCCTTCCTATTGAAGGCGTCATATGGAGTGTTGAAGGCTGGTGGTAAGGAGGAAAAAGGAATGAACACTGAATCAGTAATATCTGAGCTTTCCCAGGCAAATCTAGTCATGACTCAGCAAGGAAGCCAAAGGAAAACATCTCTGCATTACACCTGTTAGAGAAGAGGCCCGTCTGAGGCAGAGGGAAGCTCCGATTGTGAGCCGCTGTGCAAACCATTCCAAATAAAGAGAGATTTCTGACCCTTACCTCCCTCCCATCCTTCCCCCCTCAACTCTGGGAGAGAAGAGCCCTCCTCTTGGTTTTGGAGTCTTTCCTCTTCCACTTGCTACTAGCTCCTTTCCCTCCCAGCAAACATCCATGCCTCTCTCGTAAGATATAAGCAAAATTATTTGCTGAAACTTGTTACCCCTTCAAGAAAACCATATTGCTGTCCTTCCTTTCACACTGCCAGGAATGTCAGGAAAAGCATGGCTGGTGTCATGGTGTTCTCTTTAGCTATATGTCTCTGGGAACGTGATTTCCCCTCTCTCCCCGCCCACCCCGCCAGTTAAAACAGCAACAAAAACATTGATAATGATGACTGCAAGAATCATGAAGCTGAAATAAGATCACGCATATAGGTGCCCAGCAAGGCACATGGCCAAGAAAAACGGAGGTCCCAGGGATTCCTCATTTCATGGCCAAATTTGCTGGAGACTGGTTGGGACCTGCCAGCTTACCTCTGCAGCTCTGCGCACGCTCTTGAGGGGCTTCCGCTTTTGCTGACCTCTAGTCCATGTAACAAGGGTAAACACTGCCTCTCCCTAGAAATCTTGCCTGCACTGGTTTCCATGACACAGCATTACCTCGGTGCAGCTTACAAAACAGCTCGCAGAATTCCTCCTAATATTTAGAGTCAAAACAGATGGCCAGTGCTCTGCCTTCAGTGCAGGAACCTGTGCTTCCTCAGAGGTCCCGCAGTTTTGGGTCTGGATCCCTAGAGCTCTGAGAACCTTATCTCGAGGGCCATCCTGAGTAGCTTTTATTCCAATGCTGGGGGGATGTGCTGTGCAAATCAGAAGCAAGTCCTGGCCTTATCCACCCAGTTGGGGGGCCACAGATTTGGTGAAGTTGTGCCTGTTACTTGGGAGGTGAGTGGGTCGGACATGAGATGGGCAGAGGACGTGTTTGGTGGTCCCTGCTCACCCCCATTCATGTTCTTGGAGTCTGTTACTCCCATTGAGTCCCACTCCATTATCCATGGGAGAAACTGAGGCACCAGTATCGAAGGGTTAGGATGGGTAGTCACACCAGGCTGGCAGCAGCACAGCCTGGTAAAAACCTGGGCCTCTGTCTCAGTCTGGAGCGGGCTCCACTACACCTGCAGCCTGTGGACAGAGAGTCTGCAGACAACATGTCAAACTCTGTGGGTTCTGTGCAAACAAAGTTGCTTGTTGGGAGAAAGGCAGAAAGTAGAATGTTTAGGCTGACTGATGGCTGAACAGTGGGTGGAAAGAGAGGCTGGAAACTTGACTGTGTAGGTAAGAGATGAGAGACTGGGGAATAAAAATAAACAAAAAGAGTAGAGAAAGAGGCCGGGCGGGGAAGGGGCCTGCAGAAAGGTGTGTGATGGGCTGGCTGGTCAGCTGCCGCTGGGCCCAGACGGAGCTGAAGGGATTTGTGTGCATGCAGAGACCGCTTATTCTGTTGTTCCACCAGAAATTGAGGGTAGGACCTGGAATATTGCACAAAGCCCTTGCCAGCTCTAAGACTTGAAAGCAGGGCTGAGAGGGAGGGGAGGCAGGGGAAATACACTGGCCCCCTATTTCCATCGGGAGAAGGAAGCTGAGAAAACAGCAGAGGAGAAAACAGATTCGAAGACCATGAGACCTGGAAGAGATTGTTTAATTTAACCTCTTCCTCTACAAACAAGGAAGCTGCAGCCCAGGGCGGGTAAACGACATCCCAGAAGGTCACTGAGTCTTCTCCAATCCAAACGTTGCAGGTGTCTCCTCCCAAAAGGTATCTTTAAGTCCTAGCCTCCGGTCCCTGGGAATGTGACCTTGTTTCCAAACTTGGTGGCTTTGAATGCCATCAAGTTAAGAGGAGGTCATACTGGAGTGGCTTGGCCCTTAATCCAATATGACTGCTGTCCTTAGAAGAAGAGGACAAGAGACAGATGCACAGGGAAGAAGGTCACGTGACAGTACAGGCTGAGATAAGAGGGATGCATTTATAAGCAAAAAATGCCAAGGGTTGCCAGCAACCAGGAGAAGCCAGGGGAGAGACACAGGGCAGACTCTCCCTCTGAGTGTCCAGAAGGAGCCAACCCTGCCAAAACTTTGATCTTGGACTTTGGCCACTAGAAGTGTGAGAGAATGCATTTCAGTTGTATTAAGCCACTCAGTTTGTGATATTTTGTTATAGTAGCCCCAGCAGGCTAATATGCTAGGCTGAGGAAAGCATGCACGTGCCAAGTATAGAACCGCCCCTGAAATGCAGCAGAGCCCGCAATCACACTTGCTGGCTTCCTGTGGAGTCTGGATCTGCAGATGGATTCACCTTCATATTAGTTTGTCTTGCATTGCTATAGAGAAATACCTAGGATGAGTGCAGTGGCTCAAACCTGTAATCCCAGCACTTTGGGAGGCCAAGACAGGAGAATCGCATGAGTTCAGGAGTTTGAGACCAGCCTGCGCAGCATGGTGAAACCCTGTCTCTACAAAGAATGCAAACATTAGCTGGGTGTGGTGGCACGTGCCTGTGGTCCCAGTGACTTGTGAGGCTGAGGTGGGAGGATCACTTGAGCTCGGGAGGCAGAGGTGCAGCTACGCTCCAGCCTGGGTGACAGAGCCAGACCCTGTCTCAAAGAAAAGAAAAGAAATATCTCAGACTGGGTGATTTTTAAAGAAAAGAGGTTTAATTGGCTTATGGTTCCTCAGGCTATACAGAAAGCATGATGCTGATACCTGCTCAGCTTCTGGGAAGGCCTCAGGAAACTTAACAGTCATAGCAGAAGGCAAAGGGGGAGTGAGCACTTCACACAGTTGGAATAGGAACAAAGGAGTGTCGGGGGGAAGTGCTACACACTTTTAAACAACCAGATATTGCAAGAATTCCCTCACTATCACAAGAACAGCATTAAGGGGATAAAGC
This sequence comes from Gorilla gorilla gorilla, assembly GCF_029281585.2. Classification (NCBI taxonomy): domain Eukaryota; kingdom Metazoa; phylum Chordata; class Mammalia; order Primates; family Hominidae; genus Gorilla; species Gorilla gorilla. Next base: position 91,079,280 of record NC_073241.2, on the reverse strand, counting down.
TAAGCCATTCATAAAGGATTCACCCCCATGATCCAATCACCTCCCACCAGGCCCCACCTCCAACACTGGGGATTACAATTCAACATGGGATCTGGGGACACAGATCCAAATCATATACACCATCTACCAGTGCTAGGTTAACTGGGAGGGCTGAGCAGATGTGGAGAGGTGCCAGGGGACTCAGGGGACAGGCAGAGAGAGCCGGCCTGGGCTGGGTGTTGTCACTGCCTCCTCTTCAGGGCCTGCACCTGCACCACCAGGCTCTTTGCCCACTGCTGCTCCTGCCTGAGCTTCGCTTCTCAGGAGATGCACCCATGGTGCCACAGTCCTAAACACACAGGGGCTTCTGGCCCTTAACCCTCTCTGATCCTACACTCATAGCCTGCAGGGATCGCGTTGGTGCCCCCCTGGTCTCCTCTCTCTCGGCACCCTCCATCTCCGAGGCAGCCCTGTAAACTCCCAGGATCCATCCAGTCCCTACTTGGTTCTTTACCACCTCCCACACCACTCCCTCAGTTTACCCCATTTGACCCATCTGGAAGGAGTTCAGCAAGAAGTCCCCTCCCAAATGTAGAATACTGCCCCTCCACCAAGGCCACCTAGACTGCACATACCCTTGAGGCCTCCGCTCTGTCCTCGACACCAGCAAGGCCCCTACATTGAGGAGGTTAGAATGGAAAGCTAAGGGGCAACACCTCCTGATGTCCTAATAAGGAAAGGTGTAATTTGAATAGCTGGGGCTTCAGGAGGAGGCTCCTCAGGCCCCTCAGGGAACGGCAACTCCCTAGGGGGAAGAGTGGGGTTCCCAGCGCCCTTAGCCTGAGTGCTTTCCTTCCTTCCCTCTGTCAGGCCTTCCCAGTGTCAGGTCTCGTCCCCTCTGTTCCCACCCTTGTCACTGTATTGCCTGCTCAGGTAAGGTGTGCCCATGTGAATTCAGGCTGTTTCTTTAAGTTTAGGGGGCCTTTGTATTAAAACTGCAGATTTCTGAGATCTATACCCAGGGATGCTGCCTCAGGAGGTGAGGGGCATGGCCTGGGATTTGCATTTTGGAACTAGCTTTCTAATGTTTTTGCTGTGGGGTGGTCCTGAAACCCTAGACAATATTGTCCTTAGACAATCTAAACACTTCCGGTGTGGGAGATTTTGGGGACAGTGGCAGGTGATGGAGGGGACTATGTTGATGGCTCAGTCTTTCTGTGCTTCCTTTCAAGGGGGACCCCATCCGATGCCACTGGGCATTGCCCCAAACCTGGGGCCTGGGATAAGCCTTCCCAGGGGGATCTGGGCAGAGATGTGGAGATACTGCTGGCCATGGTTATGATAGTCAGGGAGGGAGTCAGGCAGGGGGGCTGCACCTAGGTTGGTGTGTGGACTGGTAGAAAGTTCTCTACAGGGGACAGCAGGGAAAGAGGGAGGAAGAGGAGCCAGCAGAGGGAAAGGCAGAGGGGTCAGGGGCTTTGTGGGGCTGCAGCTTCCTCCAGATGCCTCGACGATGCCATCCACAGCTACTGGTCATGCTTAGAGCAGCTACCCTCCTCCAGGTGGAAGCTGCTTGGCAGCACCTGGCTACATGGGTTATCTGTGGCAAGGAGGGATCGCTTCCTACGTCAGGAGCTTGCACCTAGCTCAGAGAGGGAGAGCTAGGACAAGAAAGAAAAGAAAGACAAGAAAGAAATGAAAAATCCAGCCTCTCCCCACCGGCCTTCTCTGAGTATGCCCTACCATGGTATCCGGCTGTGCTCACTCGAACCCACCTCCCAGCTCAGGAAGGAAAGATGGGGAGATCATTCCATATTACAAGGGTGGTGGAGTGGGGATGCATTCAAACTGCTCTGGCAACACTTTGCCTGTCCCTCTGTGTGGCTGGCTGCCTATCACCCACACCCAGGCAGGCCCAGACTCCCGGGGTCGGGGTGCCATGGTGGGGGAATGAGCCTCTGTCTCTGGATCACGTCTTGAGAGACACCGTTGGGTGCTGCTGGGCACTTGGCATCTGCAAAGTATGCTCCACACCCCACGCAGGTGCCCTCCCCTTGATAAGGGAGGCTGAGCAAACATCTCAACATTAATCAAATATGTGACCTCAGGAGTGTCTCCCGTATTCCTTCAAAAAGGAAATCTTCAAGCTCATTCCTGTTGTTAAGCCAAAAAATAGAGAATAAATAAATAAATAAATAAGGAACATAAATAAAATAAAAAATAAAAATAATACATAATAAATAAATACATAAATAAAATAGGAACTCCAACAGAAATGGAAAGCAGACCACACACTTGTCTATTCAGCTACTTTTATCAGTTGCTTCGCCTCTGGCCATCTCCCACTAAAATCCGAAGCCTTGCCCAGCTATATTTAGAACCTGCGAAGAGAACTGTGTGCTGAGTTTAAAAGATATGTTTTGTTTTAATTAGACATATGTCTCACATGTCACCTGGTGCTGACAGCAGTCACTGTAGGTTTTCTTGGCCCTGACAAGGGAAGGTGAATCAGGCAGAATCTGTCTTTGCTCATTCCCTTTGACCTGTAGAGTGAGCTCTGTATTTCTTTATGGTGTAATTCCTTAGTTAGGTCCAGGGGCAAAATAGTGTAGTTATTGTCTTTATAGCAGCATGATTTGTAATCCTTTGGGTATATACCCAGTAATGGGATGGCTGGGTTAAATGGTATTTCTAGTTCTAGATCTTTGAGGAGTCACCACACTGTCTTCCACAATGGTTGAACTAGTTTATAGTCCCACCAACAGTGTAAAAGTGTTCCTATTTCTCCACATCCTCTCCAGCACCTGTTGTTTCCTGACTTTTTAATGATCGCCATTCTAACTGGTATAAGATGGTACCTCATTGCGGTTTTGATTTGCATTTCTCTGAGGGCCAGTGATGATGAGCATTTTTTCATGTGCCTGTTGGCTGCATAAATGTCTTCTTTTGAGAAGTGTCTGTTCATATCCTTCACCCATTTTTTGATGCGATTGTTTGATTTTGTTCTTGTAAATTTGTTTAAGTTATTGCAGCACTATTCACAATAGCAAAGACTTGGAACCAACCCAAATGTCCATCAATGATAGACTGGATTAAGAAAATGTGGCACATATACACCATGGAATACTATGCAGCCATAAAAAAGGATGAGTTCATGTCCTTTGTAGCGACATGGATGAAACTGGAAACCATCATTCTGAGCAAACTGTCACAAGGACAGAAAACCAAACACTGCATGTTCTCACTCATAGGTGGGAATTGAACAATGAGAACACTTAGACACAGGATGGGGAACATCACACACCAGGGCCTGTCATGGGGTAGGGTGAGGGGGGAGGGATAGCATTAGGAGATATACCTAATGTTAAATGACAAGTTAATGGGTGCAGCACACCAACATGGCACATGTATACATATGTAACAAACCTGCACGTTGTGCACATGTACCCTAGAACCTAAAGTATAATTTTAAAAAAAGAAAAGAAATAGTGTACTTATTAAGAGCAGTTACCCTCGAGTCAGACTGAGTTTGAATCCTGGCTATTGCACTTATTGGCCTTATGAGCTTTGGAGGCTGGATAATCTTCTCTATGCCTCAGTGTCCTCCTCTATAAAATAGGATTCCTGATAGTACTTAACTCATAGGGTTGTTGTGAAAGTTAGATGAGTTAGCAATGTCACATGCTCAGGGTTGTGCAGGGCACGTCCTAAACACTTAAGATGCATTATTTTTATTTCGGTTCATGCTCTACAAGTATTTGCCATCCTTTTCTGCTTTTAAAGCACTATCAGCAAATAGCAGGAAAAGTCATCATTGTCAGAGTAACACACCGTGCTTTGACCCACACTCACAAAATAAGGCTTAAGGAAATTTTTTTGCAGGAACGTCTGCAAATTTTGGTTTTTCCTCCTAAATACCTCCTGCTCCATTATAGATTTCTGAGAATTCAGGAAATGATCACTGCTTTTACAGTAAATTTGGCAAAGGTGTATATTTTCTTTCCATCCAAAAAGGGAACTGGAATTCTGTATCCCCAGTCCTTATTCCTGGGTGTCCTTGAATTTGTGCCTGGTTTGAGGGAGATTGGCTGAGGATTCAATGACATCACTCTCATGAAGTGCTAGCCCCGCATATCCTGGACGCTCCGTAGGGATATATTCCCATCCTTTGTTCTTCCGACCTGTTTACCAGCCTTGACTATTGCTACAGCTGTGGCAAGCCTTCCCCTCCCTGCCCCACCGGGATGATGACTGCATAGAGACAATTGTTTTATAAACCCAGTCAATGAGCAAGGAGGAAGGAAATGCACATATGATCTCCTAAATAAAATTAGACCACCAAGGCTGAGAAACGTTTAATTTGTGGCCCATGTTACAGAACTGGCTTCCTCAGATAGGGAATTTTCTTTCTGCCAATTCTTTGATTCCAGAAGTAGCCATGTCAGGTGGCAGGGGTGGCACCTCTCCATGGTGCCCAATTCCCTGGCTGGCATTTGAATGAGCAGGGTCCTTTTAATCCTGTGGCTGCTTACCCCAGAGTAATAGCAGATGGAATCTGCTTTTTATTACTTTTGCCTGTTGCCCCTAAGTCCACACCAGAAACCACTCAGGCAGGATCTGGAAAGCATACAAACCTCATCAAATAAAACGGAGGAACAAGTCCACTCTGGCTTCGGAGAACTCCAGGAACTCCTGGAAGAAGGTGCTTCATCTCTGCAGTGCTTGGAACCCTGGCTGACAAGGAAAACGGTGGGTTTACAGGGTTCAAGGAAAATAGAGTGTCACCTAAAAACTAGACCTGAAATGGGGGGATGTGGAATGCCATCCTCTATAGCAGTTTTTTCTGTAGTAGCTAATTACTGAGGCACTAAATCAATTATTTGTAGAAACCCTGTTCCTGAGGACCTAGCTTCTGCAAAGCAATTTATTCCCAAAGATATCCTTTCTGCCTCTTTCTTTCTCCCAGAAATGTATTCTCTGCTTCCCCTACTGGGAAAAGAGTTGCCCCTTTAAATATAGCTCATAGAATTTCCACATAGGCCAAGAATCATCCATCAAGAGCATACACAATCAGAGAAATCTTTATATAAACACTGCAGTTCCCCTACTGCACGACAATGACCAGATTTCCGATGTCCCCACCTTCCACATACCCTGGCACTGGTGTTGTCCAGCTGTGGTCAGTTCATCCAAAGGGAGGGTTTTCAATGCTCACGTTTCCTCCTGTTACGGGTTCCAGCTTTACCTGCCTCTTATTGTTCTCCTTCGCCTAGAGAATGCTGAGTGTAACAATGACCCCAGGAATTCAAGCCAAGGAGCCCAAGAGGGGCCAGATGGCGCCTTCATTCCTGGTGCCAGAACTGTGGCGTTTCTCTGAATGTAAGACTTTCACGCAGACTCTAAAATATTATCACGTAAGCAAAGAAATTTGTTTTTTGTTCAGAAAGAATGACTGGTTATTGTCAAAGTTCTGCAACATCTGTGCCTTAGTACTGGCTGTTAAGTGGCCTTAGAGGAAGACCATTTGATAATCAGCCCAGAAGGCCAAAGAATTGTATGACTTCCAGGTGGGCCCCAGTGTATGCTTGGGTGGGGAAACATATTGGTGCACATGCTTTTCTCAGTGGGAACTAGAACGTGAACTCTGAACATTTCCTGCACCTATTCTAAGCTTCACAGAAAGTTTTATATTGAAATTCTGTTAAGCCTTGCTATAGACGAAGAGGTACGAACTGTCTGAAAATCATGTTAAATGTCTGTTAAGGGGCCAGGCATGGTGCCTCATGACTGTAATCCCAACACTTTGGGAGGCTGAAGTGAGAGGATTGCTTGAGCCCAGGTGTTTGGGACCAGCTAGGCAACATAGTGAGACCCTGTCTCTACAAAAATAAATACATAAAGAAATTAACTGGGTGTGGTGGTACGTGCCTGTGGTCTCAGCTACTTGGGAGGCTGAGGTAAGAGGACTGCATGAGCCCAGGCTGCAGTCCAGCCTGGGTGACAGACTAAGATCCTGTCTCAAAAAATATATAAATAAATAAATAATGAATGTTTGTTAAGAGACATGAATCATTTTTGTGTGTATAGTTGATCCTTGAACAATGTAGAGGTTAGGGGTATGAAGCCCCCACCCCTGACTGGTGTGGTAAAAAAATCATATGTAAGTTTTGGCTACCCCAAAATTTAATATCCTACTGTTGACCAGAATACTTACTGATAACATAAGGTCGATTAACACATATTTTGTATGTTATATGTATTATATGATTTATTCTTACAATAAAGTGAGAGAAAAGAAAATGTTAAAGTCATAAGGAAGAGAAAATATATTCACTATATTAAGTAGAAGTGGGTCATCATAAACACCTTCATCCTTGTCGTCTTGACACTGAGTAGGTGGAGGAAGAGGAGGAATAGGAGGGGTTGGTCTTGCTGTCTCAGGGGTGACGGAGGCAGGAGAAAATCTGCAAAAGGTAAACCCATATTGTTCAAGGGTCAACTCTATGTTTAAATGTATGAGTTAACAATTTTTTACATAGGAAGAAATACAGGTGCTTTGAGGAAACTGTTCTGAGTGAAAGCTGGGAATTTTCTGATTCCAGGCTCTGTATTAAACATTTCTGGTTGTCCAGGGAATGATCATATTCAATTTCAGTGTATACCAGGACTTCCTAGGGAAATTGATTGGTTTGCTTCTTAAAATGTGTACAGGCAGGGCAATTTCTGACTGAGGACAAGGTAGATAAGTGTAGATGGATGCCTCTGAGAAACATGCCAGGATCAATAACTATCTCCCACCACGGTTAGAAGACCACCAAGTAGTTGCTCTAAAGAGTGAAAGTTAAGTAAGAAAATACAGAGTCATACTGACTGTGAGAAAACCTGCAGGATTAAATCTTACTGGGGGAAATCAGAGCATAGAAATAAGGAGAGGATAGACCAGAGGTCAATACATTTTTTGTAAGGGACCTAATGCTAAAATATTTAGTGTCTTCTAGTATCACTAGATGATGCTAAATATCTTAGACTCTGCGGGTCGCAGGGTCTCTGTCAAAACTACTCATCTCTATTGTGGTAGCAGGAAGGCAGCCACAGATGCTTTGTCAATAAATGGGCATGTTTGTGTTCCACTAAAACTATTTATAAACACTGAGCTTTGAATTCCATGTAATTGTCATGTATCACAAAATATTTGTCTCTTAATTTTTTGTCAACCATTTAAAAATATTAAAGCCATTCTTACCTCATGAGTTGTACAAAACCAGGCAGTGGGTTGGATTGGGTGGTAGTCTGTAAACTTTTGAGGTAACAATAAACTGGTGTGAAGCAACTCAGGCCACCAGATCCCAAGACCCAAAGATGGGAATTCTTTAGAAAAGTGCATTGTAATCAAGAATATACATAAAGTTTAGATTGTATGAAATAATGAATGCAGAATTTAAGGACTGTGAAGAAAAGGTCAAAGTTTATCACTTATATCCATGTTCACCCCCAGCCTGCTCCCACCCCACCATTTTCTTCCCTCCACCACACACCCACACCCTGGCATTAAACCATGCATTATCTACTGTGGTAGTTCTCAAAGTGTGGCCCCTGAATCAGCATTTCCCATGCCAAACCCCTGTTAACTTCAGTAGGGATTGCACCAGGTTCAAGAGGCCGAAGAAGAGATTCAGAGCCAGCGAAAAAGACATGAGGTTTTATTGAGGGCTTACCTACAGGGGAAAGAGTCCAGTGGCAGCGAGCTGGACAGGAGAACCACCTTATGTACAGAAACAGTCCAGTGGTAGAGGGATGGACAAGATAACCACCTTACAGTCCAGTGGAGGCCAATTAGGTAGGAAAACTGCAACTGCTTGCCAACAGCATGCGGTTTATATAACATTATCCCTTAACACTCTCCTTTTAATGACCTCTGCCTTGTAACCTTTATTTAACCAAAACTCAGAGCCTCAATTTCCCATATAGTCTATGTTCCATGGAACAGGTCAGGGGCTGAGATGTTCCTCACTGACAAGGAACGAATCTCCAGGTTGGCCACTCCCAGATTCCAGCTTGGAACTCACATTCAGGTGTATCTACCATACAGGGTTGTTCTAAGGATATGCTTAGGTTATTGCTCTCGGGTGCATTTGCCCTACAGCATCCCCTGGGAACTTGTTAGAAATGCATGTTCTCAGGCTCCACCCTCTGACCTGATGAATCAGAAACTCTGAGGGGGCGGTGGCCCAGTGACCTGTGTCACTTAAACAAATCCTCTGAGTGACTCCTAGGAGCAGTCCAGTGTGACAAACACTGATGCAGGGAGTGAGAGCAGTGAGTCCAGCCTGGAGGGTCACAGCAGCTCTGCCACATTTTGGCTGGATGATCCTGAGCATCAGTGTCCTCCTTGGTAAAGTGCGGGTGTGAATGTAACAGAGAGAGAAGGGCATAGTAATAAACTGCCTGTAGCCACTTCTGCTTTGTAAAGGAGATGGTGCATTCATATCAAAGGGAAAAATATACTCTAGGCCTCTTCATTCCACTGATCATGGCTAGAGAAAAGAAGGGAAAGACTGAGATTTCAAAAGTGATGCCAGTTCCGAGACCTGGAGACACTCATGGATGGACAAGAAGAGCCCAGAGCCTGGTGGAGAGCTAATTTGAATTTGGGAGGCAGGGAGTGGGTGAGCCCAAAAGATGGAGAGATGGAGAAGAAGGAAGACCATCCTGTGAGGGAGGGGTGGAAACCCCTGATATTTGGTAGCATGGCCAAAAGACTTGGAAATGGGGTGACTAATGCCCAGTTTTATAGAAACTGGTAAATTTGACCTTGACCCACCGCAAGGCTTCATCTCTCCGTTGTCTTAAACCTTCTGTGAAGTTGGCCTCAGCACAATGCTACTGGGTAAATGTGTTCAGAAAACACACACACACACACACACACTCACACACACACAAACACAAAGAAGAGCCATGTTCCCAGTCCTGGGCCACAGCTGCTGGGGAACCAGAAGAGCTGAGTGAGGGATTGAGAGGGACAGCCTGAAACTGTGGAGTCAGAAGTGCCTTGAGAATTTCAGCTCCTGGGAATGTGCTACAATCTTGGTCTTCCCAGTGGATTTAAGATAGGGGGGTTAAGCCAATTTTATTTCAATCTCAAGTGACAGAGCGACCTCAGTTGAGCCTGGATTGCATTGATAGCTACAGTGGGAGCCACTGTGGGAATCAAAGTAGAAAGCATGTGAATGCTAGCACATGGAATTTGGCACTTAGATTCTCAAGGTTTGGTAACCACAGTTAGTGTGGGAGTTGTTAATGAATACTGTTATTTTTAAAATTTCCAAGCTTGTCTATTTTGAAAAGGAATCTATTTTTTTTAATAAAGAAGAATTTGATGGAAAATTCTGCTGCCTCCCGGTAAATGTTTCTCTTAGTTAATTATGATCATAGATGGCTGCTGGTTGGATCATGACATCATCGGAACCTAGGCAGGGCCGCTCAGCTGGAAGCAGCTTGTTTGAAACTCCCTGAGGAAATCATCATTTTACTTTCACTGGGCTTGAGAAAGACCAGTGTACTAAGGCAAAAGCGTTGACAAACTATGGACCAAATCTGGCCCATGGCCCTGCTAAGAATGGCTTATACATTTTTAAAAGGTTGTTAAAAGACAAAACAAAACAAAAAAACCCCCTAAAAACAACAACAAAAAAAACAAACCAAAGAATATGTGATGGAGATTGAATGTGGTCCACAAAACCTAAAATTTTTATTATCTGACTCGTCACAGAAAGTTGCTGAGCCCTGACTTAGGCCATGGTGGTGGTCAGACCCCACAGTTGGGGACTGCAGGGGTAGGGGAGGAAGTGTCCCAAGCATGGTAAGCAGCCTGGAGCCCAGGGATGCACCTTGTGTTTAAACCTGGCAGTGCATTTAGTCAAAGAAAAGGGCTGAGATCACATTATTCTGGCCACTTATCCTGGCCCCACAGAGCAAGGCCCAGGGAGGAAAAAGAGGCAGCCCAGGTCTCAGGACTGAGGCTTTAACATTGCAGATATGCAACCTCCTCTACTCCTAGGAGCCTCATGAGGGAGCCTCTGGAGTGGACAGTTGGCTTAGCCCATGGGAAGGACAGGAATGGGGCAACTTGAGGACAAGGTCACTGTCTGTAAGGGAGGAAGGAGGTGGTAAGCAGGCTCAGGGGTGGGAGAGGACTGAGGACAGCCAGCTGCCGGGGGCCGAGGCCTTGGTCAGCTCAGCAAGCTGGTCCCATGGGGACACAGAAAGAATGGGCTGCTCCCTAAGGAAACTCGAGTTTTGGGTCAGTCTGATCCTACCAGACGTCATATGAGACACCATGCAAGTGACCTCTACCCTGCCTTCTGCCTGAGAACATGGCTCACCATTCTCTCCTCGCTTTACCCCACCACCCTACTGGAAGAAAGAGAGAACAGACAGCCTCCAGGGCCCTTCCTTTCCCTGGCCACCTTCCTTCAGACACAGCATGCTTGGATTCAGAGTAAGAAAGAAAATGAGAACTGAAAACTGGACCTTGTTTCATTCAAGTGCCTTGTTTTGAATCCTGTTTTTTTCTGTTCCTTTTTGGCACCGTGGGCATTCCTGCAGAGTGGAGTTTGAATAGAGGCACATTCTTTAGAGGGGAAAAGTCCCGCTGCCTGGCCCAGGGCTGAGCTCTTAGGCCAACACATACAGGGCTCTGGGTGGTTTGCTGATTCAGCAGGTGCTGGCTGCCCTTGGCCACCTTAAAGAGTCGCAGGATGTCCCCTGAGCAAGCTCTTGGTGGCCAGATAAGTGACTGTGCTGGGCCCTGGGTCTCCTGGGGGTGGGAATCTTGCAGTCATCATTGGTGATGGTCATGTGGGCCTGAGCATGGTGTCAAGATGCTGGCGCCCTGCAAGGGTGGAGCCTACCTCTAGAGATGCCCACTGTCAGAGTCCATTGTTGATTGTTATTTCCCTGGCATTTTTCAGAATAAGAGAGGTCACATCAGGGGAAGGTTGTTTTAAGCTGTCTAACACAAGAGACCTTGTCTATTTTATTCCCTGCTGAATCTCCACTGCCCTTAACTGTGTGTGCCTCATGGAGGACACTCAAATATCTGTTGATATTGGTTGGGCATGTTGAAAACTCTATTTTTAAAAGAAAATAAACCCAAAAAGAAGGGGCGAGTCACTACTCAGACAGTTGGTGGTTCAATAATCTATTCTGGAAATTCTTTCCCTGTAGACTCAGTCACTCAAGTCCATCGAACCCCTACTGCGTGTTTAACTTTGTAATAGAAACAGAAAGATGTACTAGACTCAGGCAGTCACATCTAGATGAGAAAATGAACCAAAACCCATGTTCTGGCTGACTTACCTCTCCAGACTGACTGCACGCAGTTCTGTTTTGAACTTCAGTTTCAGCCCCATTTAATACTTGTATGTTGTAGCTGAACAGAATATAGTGTAATATCTTAAGTGCCAGAAATCACTAGGTTCAAACCCTGGCTCTGCCAGTTTCTAGCAGTGCGACCTTAGGCAAGTTATTTTAATGCTCTCAGCCCCAGTTTTCATCTGTGACATGGAGGTAATAATAGCCCCTATCTCAGGGTGTGGTTTTGAGGAAGAAGTGAAATGATGTGCATTATTTCGGATTTTATTTATTATGCACATGGCATTCCTAGGAGAGCACCTGGAGCAGAGTAGGAGTTTAATAGATTTTAGCTATTATTGTTGGGTATATATTTTTTGTCTTCTCTGCCTGGGATGCTCCCTATACTGCAGGCCAACTTTCCATTCATCCTCTAAGGCTCAGTTCAGCCAGCACAATTCTTCCTTAAGATGAAGCATCTTTGGTCATTTTTCCTCACCCTTTTCTGAGAGGCACACTCAGGGGTGCCTCTTCTGTGCTTCCACTGTGACTTGTGCACATCTGTCCTGAGAGTCACTGCTTGGTGCTGTTATTTTCCGTTCCAATGTCTGCCTCTTCTTTAGACCTAGAGCCCCTTTAAGTCAAGGTACCAGTTTACTTACCCCCTACCCTCTTGGCTTACGTGATTTTTTATTGCGTTAGGAGTACAAGTGTTTGCTGAATAAATGAAGGGACAAGTAATATTCCATCATTTCAGGAATAAAGTATTGTGACAGATAATCAGGTCTTCCTTGAGGTCAGAAGAAAAGGACTAACGCTTGTGGTATATGTTCAAAGAGGAAGAAAGGGCAATTTGACAAGAAGAAGTAAAAGCCCATATATGGCATTCGTTATAGTCTCAATGTTGGTGTCTACTCAATATTCATACATTGAAATCCCAACCCCCAAGGTGATGATATTAGGAGGTGGGGCCTTTGGGAGGTGATTAGGCAGAGCCCTCATAAATAGGATTAGTGCTCTAATAAAAGAGACCTGAGAGAGCTAACTCACTCCTTCTACCATGTGAAGACACGGAGAGAAGGCACCAGGTATGAATGAGAAAGTGGGCCCTCACCAGACAATTAATCTGCTGGCGCCTTGATCTCAGACTTCTCAGCTTATGGAACTATGAGAAATAAAGCTGTGTCATTTATAAGCTACCCAGCTTGTGGTATTTTATTATAGTAGCCCCAATGGACTAAGACAATATTGTTATATTATCTATAATTTACTTTAAAGCAGCTATGTTTAAAACATATGTTGATGATGTGTATTTCAGTTTGCTTAATGCTCTAAGCACAGTTATTTAGTATTTGAAGTTTCCTAATATTTCAGAAGTATTAGGGGTAGTTCTGTTATGTTCCAGACTGTGATACTAGCACTTCAGTTATATTTATTTCCAATGGACACCAGAACTCTTGTTAATTAGCATACTGGGTGTTAGATTGTATTTTTTATTGGTGAAACGAGTGGTGTTTGTTGGGTTGGTTAGGAAGGCTGCACAGGGGTCCTTGCCTTTGTGTGATTAGGGCATGAGCAGCTCATGCCCCCAAGTCTTAGAATTCTGCTAGATTCTGTGTTCATTTGCTTAAGGAGAATCCTGTCATTTGACCAATTAACTGAACCCTGCTGCTAGCTCCTTGTCACATCTGCTTGGAATGAAAGGACAGAGAGCTGGGATAAACCAGGTGGTCCTATGTTTGCTGAGCTTGCAAACCAGGTGGTCTGATGTTTTCGTTGCTGCTGGCTGATAGGTCTCTCTATGTGTCAGAGTTTGGTCTGAGTCTTACTCTCATTACAGCAGACCACCTGGCTGAGAGGTGGTGGGGAGGAGACTGTGGCCTTCACCCCTCTAACCACTGATGGTTGCCAGAAGGCTAAGAACCTAATACTGTAATCTTGAATGACCTGCGGTGAAGGTCAACTTGAAGGAATATATTTGGAGGGCAGTGATAGCAATGAATATGGAAAAGCAAGAATGTATGCGACGGACACAAACAAGGCCACAATCAGCAGGATTTGTGGGCTGATTCGATATGGCAGCAACCAAGACGGTATGTCAAAAACAAGACATATGTGTATGTGTGAAGAGATAAATAAGCATGCAAAGTATTTCACATAGTTTATTTGATTCTCACAACAGTGCAGAGGTGTGGATCGGGCAGTTATTAGAAACAGAGGTGCGGCCAGGCGCGGTGGCTCACGCCTGTAATCCCAGGACTTTGGGAGGCTGAGGTGGGCGGATCACAAGGTCAGGAGATCAAGACCATCCTGGCTAACACGGTGAAACCCCGTCTCTACTAAAAATACACAAAAAATTAGCCGGGTGTGGTGGCGGGCGCCTGTGGTCCCAGCTACACAGGAGGCTGAGGCAGGAGAATGGCGTGAACCCGGGAGGTGGAGATTGCAGTGAGCCGAGGTCGCACCACTGCACTCCAGCCTGGGGGACAGTGCAAGACTCCGTCTCGAACAAACAAAACAAACAAACAAACAAACAAAAAACAGAGGTGCAGTGCTATATAAACGTGTCAGGGATGTGCTCAAAGTCACACGGCCGAGAACTGGAGAACTGGCAGTGTTGGGATCCAGACTCAGATTTTCAGACCCCAAGTCGGTTTCTCTTTCCATTATGTCTCATAGAGAAAAAGACTATTTTTGTTTGTTTGTTTGTTTGTTTTCATATTGCTAGTATTATTTTTAGAGACAAGATCTGGCTCTGTCACCCAGGCTGGTGTGAAGTGGCATGATCATAGCCCACTGCACCATCGATCTCCTGGGCTCCAGCAATCTTCCCATCTCGGCCTCTCAAAGTGTTGGGATTACAGACATGAGCCACTGTGCCTGGCCACAAAGATTCTAAGGCTGGGTGACTGGGAGAAATAGAGAGGCTGAGAAGGAAGCAAAGAGGGCTGAGGCCAAGGTACTGAGGAGCAGTGGATGGAGGCAGATAGTGAAAGACTGGTGGGAGCGCCCTCAGATGGAGGAGGAATGAGCCCCCGAAGGAGTCCTTTCCCCCATGTGTGTGGATGACATCCACTCTTCACATGAGAGAGGCACAGCCTCTCTATTCAGCAAGAGTCAGCCTCGCCAGGCTGTTGCCTAAATCTAAGGACAATTCTGCATAGGAATCCAAGGTGCCCCTACAGCTCACTCTCCAGATGGCAGATTTCCTTGGGCCCTTCCTTCTGTTTGGGGCATCCTGTTTCACCCTCAGACTGCCTCCATTCACAAACAAAAAGAGCCTCTTGCCCTAAACTTAGCTTGGGGAAAAGGATTTTTTCATGCATCAAGGGAAAAGAGGAAACCAAAGCCATAGAACATATTTCCGTTGGCTATGTCCCTGCTGACATGTGGTGATTTATCAGAGTGTGACACAACAGACCCTTTATGGTCATTAGCACTGGCTTGTTGAGCAAAGTCTCCTATCTCAGTATCCTTTTGCTGTTTCGAAAAACAACTAAATAAATAGGATAAATATCACATTCTCTATGGATGTCCACAACACCATAGAATGAGAGCGAACACAAAACACCCTGTGTTGGCTTTTTTATTTGTCATCACTTTTTAATTTAGACCAGTGGTTTCCATTGCTCCTGGGGAGCCTTTTAAAAATACAGATTCCTAGGTCTGGCCTCTGCTGGTTCTGATTTTGTAAATATAAAAAAGAGCCTGTTTTCCTCCAGAGAGTCGGCAATGTTTATGCTGAAAGAACCTTTGCTCCTTTGTTCTAGGACAGGCTACAGGCTTGAGTGAAGAGAGAACTTTCCTTATGCTCTTTGCCAATGTCCATGTGGTCTCATTTGACTGGAGCCACTCATCAGATTAGTGATCTTGTGCCTCCAGGCCTGGGCTAGATCTGTTCTCCATGGGTGCTTTCCCAACTTTTCCATTTGGCCTCAACCTTCTGTTCCTAAATTGGCCTTGACAGATTTAGAAGGTGCCTTGGAGACATATCTGTGCCCAATGAACAACTTAACTTGGCACGGGTCTCTGGGCATGAGGGCTGATGGGCCAGAGGATAGTCTGGGTTTCTGAAAGTAGTGCATGACAGAGAAACTGACCAGGGAAAGAGATTTTTGGGAAACACATTTCTGAGGTTGTCTGGGAGGTGCAGACAGAATCTGGTAAGTTTTGAGGCATAAAAAACAGCCTGGAACAAAGGGTTGGAGAGGTTGCAAACTTTATTCCCATTTCTGTATTTTAATTCTTCTTGCTTAGCTTCCAGGTGAACTGGATATATCCCTGGGCAGGCGGTGTACATCTTCTTAGAGCCTTACACCTCAGTGTGAATGAGTATATTAGATTCTCTCCTGAAATTGGGAAAGAAAGAGAGAATGATGTTTCAGAAAGAAAATCAGAAGAGCAGGTGGTTGGTGACCAGAAGGCCGCTCTGGGTCTTCAGCAGCTTTGCCTGGATATGGGGAGGGCACGGGGCACAGGGCACCGAGGCAAACGAAACGGGGACCTGGGCTGCCATGTTCTCTGGGAAATGTTTCATGTGAGTGCTCTGGGTAGAATGGATATAGGTGCGTCTCCGATCCCTTAAAGTCTTTTTCTTTTTGGCATCCCTCGGTAATGTAATTTTTGAAACATGGAGAAGTTTCTATGTTTCAAAAGTAGTAGGCTGTAGGTTTATATGGATTATACAGGAAACAACATTGTCTTCGCTGACTCTAGAATGTTTTTTGTTATGGTAAAATGCATATAACATAAAATTTACTACTTTAATCATTTTAGGTGCATACTCCAGTGGCATTAAGTACATTCACATAGTCATGCAACCATCACCACCACCCATTGCCAGAGCTTTGTTACCATCCCCAGCTGAAACTCTGAACCCATTAAACACTAACTCTCCATTCCCCACTCCGCCAGCCCCTAATAAGCACTGTTTTACTTTCATCTCCATGAATGACTCTAGAATTTTATAACTTGGATCCTTTAAGATACAAATCCTCCAAGATACCCAGAAGTAATCCTTGGTAAATCCAGGTAAATTCTTGGATAAAATCAATTGCCTCCTCCAGTGTGTTTTAGCTATTTGTGTCTCCAAGCACTCTTCACTGTAGGGTTATCTTCTCCCTCAGTCCTCCCAGCAAGAAAGCTTATAATGCATGGGTTTACAAGCAGGAAGTGGAGAAAACTGGTGCCTCACAGGTGAGCCCAGAAATCGAGGAAATCCTGAATGAACCCCTGAAAGGTGGCCTTTAGTCACTGGGCCAATTGTGAGCTGTTACCCCTAGATTTTCCTTCTATTTCATCTCCTCCCTAGAGAATCCTAAGACCAACCAACAACAGCAACACCATCAACAGCCCTGGCGAGTTCTCTGCCCTTAACCCTCCCTTCATAATGGGTCTTTTCCCCTTCATGGGCTTTGAAGAAAAGCCTGTTCTGCTCCTGCCTTTGTCTTTGGTCTCATTATTTCCCTTCTTCATCAGGTGGGTGCTGAAGAGAAGAGCCCAGGGCCCGTCATTTGCAGCAAAGTTAGATCAGGTTCATCCAACTGGGAGTTGAGTGTCTTGGCTACTAGCTGGTGGGCCTACTGATCTGATTAGCCATAAGACATCTCTGGGCAGTTTCAGTTGTTTATGCATACACAGATGCTCATGACCTATCTGATTTGAAAACCACAACAACTAAGCAAGGCAGATCACTTTAACTTTTCTGTGAATTGACTCTCTCACCAACCCTCTAGCTCTCAGGGAGGCAGGTTCAAGGTAGCTAATAAGTAACTGATTGTAATTTTTATTTAGCTACGTGAATTTAACGGGCAGCTTAATTGCAGTTGTAGAAGCGAACCATGTAATCACAAATTGGGCCCTTTACATCTGTCACTCGCCACCAAGAGAAATGCTCTGAGTGGAGATCCTTATTTTTGTTTGGGCTAATACTGAATCAAATAGGTTTTTAAAGTTAGGTGAAAAGAACGAGATGCTTTTTTTGGTTGTTGTTCATTTTTTACATGCAGAAACCTTAAGATCCGATCTTGCCTGAGCCAACCAGCAATTCTTCTGTTCCCTTCTGGGTTCCTCTGTTAGCTTTTCAATGGGTATTTAAATCCCAGCTACTGAGTATTGATCGACCTCCTTGTTTAATTACCCAGCAGAGTGCATTCTCAACCAATCCATTTTGCTCCTGAAATGCCAGCGTGCAGCTTGGGAGGGAGGAGGGGATCAATTAATCCTTGTTTGCTTTTTAATTCCTGTTCCGAACATAGTACATTCACACGCAG
Source organism: Gorilla gorilla gorilla (assembly GCF_029281585.2). Taxonomy (NCBI): domain Eukaryota; kingdom Metazoa; phylum Chordata; class Mammalia; order Primates; family Hominidae; genus Gorilla; species Gorilla gorilla. The sequence goes on along the minus strand of NC_073241.2, from coordinate 91,061,677 downwards.
GTTAATTTTTAAATCCTCTCCTCTTACTTCACTGCTTTAATTCACCCTGGAAACCTCAGTGACCCTAAAGCTCTATCAAGTTCTTCTTATTGCTTATGCAGCCTCATTAAATAGCTTAGCAAATACCTGACTTGGTCATTTCCCAGGCTTCTGCTGGGAACAATCGTCCAAAGTCCCTTAATTTTTTTGTTCCTGTCTGAAGTCCCTTAGGGCAGAGGTGTTCAGGAACTGCTGACACCTCTCCATCTTAACCTCGAGTAGAAGGGAAAAGGAGGGCTTCTTTGCGCCATTGGAGGGCTTGTTCCCAGGTCTTCTTTCTCATCAGAGCTAGCAAATTTTGAGTCCAGATTCCATTCTATTTGAAGGGCTTTGTGAAGGAAGAATATGTGTTAGATATTGGGAGCCCGTAGACACATAAAGAGCTAAAGGATCAGGGCATTGCATTTTTCTGTGATAGTTTAAATGTTGATAATGACCTTTCTAGGCATATGAACAAGATCACATCCTTTTGGTTTTTGTCTTTTTAGAGACAGGGTCTTGCTCTGTCACCCAGGCTGGAGTACAGCCGCGCAGTCATGGCTCACTGCAGCCTTAACCACCTGGGCTCAAGTGATCCCCTCGCCTCAGCCTCCCGAGTAGCTGGGACTACAGGCGTGCACCACCATGCCTGGCTAATTTTTATACTTTTTGTAGAGACAGGGTTTCATCATGTTGCCCAGGCTAGTCATGAAGTTCCGAACTCCAGAGATCCTCCCTCCCTGACCTCTCAGAATGCTGGTATTAGAGCATTTTGAGCCACCATGCCCAGTCTATGCTTTTTTGCTCCATGCTGATTTTTAAACTTAAATTTAAGCTCAAAATATTTAGATAATATCAAGAATGGCAGTCAGCAGAGGGAGTGAGTCTCTTCTATTCTTGATAGGCCATCACTGATCCTCCTACCCAGCTGGGAGCATAAGGAGCCCATGGTGGGGGAGGTTTGGACACTTTGAGCCCAAGCACATGTCTCAGCCTGTAGAAGAGATATGCTGAAGGCATGGATTGGCTTGATTCTGGTGAGCTGTTAGCCACATTTGAACACATCAGCTCCAATGCAGTTTGCTTAGGCATAACCTTGAAGTCGAAGATCAGTCAGAGGAGCTTTAAGGAGCTCTACTGGGACTCTTTTATTGCATCTGTGAAGTCTGCCTGTATTTGGCTAATGTGTGTTTCCTTTCACCTGATAGAGTGCAAAATGCCTTTGAACCCGGGAAAGGATCCCTGAGGGATGAGAGTGCTCCATTCTTTCCCAGGATATTAATGTCGTGGGACTTGGCTGCTTTCAGCTTCTAAACAGTGTGACTCCAGCTAAGAAGCAGGCATTCGACCTTTGGGGGCTTTGATCTTGTATTTTTCTGCTGGTACATTTAATATGATACCTAAAAATAAACAGACTAATGGGGACTTTTTAAAATAAGGCCACTCATAAATATCACAAAACACTTAGGAACAAACAACTTCCAGTCCTTCTACTATCTGAGGGAGGGAGAGGCTAACTGGTGATTGCAAATGAGGTTTCCCTGTTATGATTCCTGATCAGGGACAGCTGCCCCCAGGTCCCATAAGCTATGCCTAATGCAAATGTGACCCTTTTCAAATTGTTCTGGAAGGTGCTGATAGCATGTAAGAGATGTGGAAAGGTTGCATTATGTATGAAAACACATATTAAGCTGCAGTATAGACTCCATGAATTCCAAGAGGCCGGGCTTTTCACTTTCAGTTTTACAGGGCTCCGGTGGAGTTTCTTACTGCACCAACTCATCCTATTTCCAGGGTGTTTATGTCTTTACTCTCATAGCCTTCCAATCTTGTCCAAAAGCCACCAGGATAAAACAACAGTGGAGGAGCATTTGTAAACTGAAGGCAATTGATTTAGAGTAAAAAAATAAAATGCCAAGCCCCTGGGGACCAACATGTGAAAATATTTTGGTGGCTTCAACAGTGAAAACAAGTTTCAGTGATATTATACACATAAATATTTGTGTAGCAGGTTCTGCACCTTTAATATCCAGGGCAATAACCCAGATTTTGATTTACACAAAATCAGAGTTGTGCAAAACTGCGTGGAAGGGAACGATTGCATAAGCAGGGATGTAACTGTTTCATTACGTGGTGGGAACTGAGATTGAATGAATCAGTGTATTAGTGACTAAACCCAAAATTGGAAAGGCAGGAGAAAAATCCTACACACACACACACACACACACACACACACACACACACACACTTGTTTGTTAATATCCTCTGCCTCAACTTCAATTCTGCTGAAAAAGGGCTTAAGAAAGGCTTACCTACCAGTAATTTACTTGGGGGCATACATGATCTTTAGGAGCAGGGGTGAGGGACGGGGAGGGAAAGCCAAAACAAGAATGCATTATCTAGTAGTATCTAGTATCTAGTATCATTGACACAAGCATCTGGTTCTCAGTCCTGCTGGAATCTTCTGAGAAGCTTCATAAAATGCCCTTAAGAACTGGCCATTAAAGGGGCCGGGGGGAAGCATTTATCCATGAACCCTGCTGTCACTAAGCCCCAGTCTGGGTGGCTCTTTTGAGCAGCTCCTTGTTAGAGATGCTCCAGGGCTGGAGGCAGGAGCCAAGGAGAGAAGACCTGGCATGAGGCACCCTCTGTGGCCATATCTATGGGAAGCTGGCAAAGCCCCAGTGGACCTGGTCACCATGGCCATGGCCGGAGCAGGGGTGAGGCCAAGAGGAACCGGAAGTGATACTGCATGTGACATGCCTGAAACACACAGGGAGTGGGGGCAGAGAGGTCAAGAGTGACCTAGGCTTCAGAGTGGAGCAGAGTGGGGTTATGAGGAGCAGGAGGCCATATCTAAACGCCAAACGCAGCACATGATGTGACAAGCATACATACTGTTAGAGAGACAGAAGATTTATGTGAAGATGGGCATCTGGGTGCTAGGAAAAATATATTAAAGATGGGGATTCTCCTGGAAATTTGAGGAGATATGTCCTCAGAACAAACAGAAAAATGGTACTCCATCTGCTGTTAATTAATTCAGTAGGACCTGGGGCTGAGTAAGGAAGCAGATCCTCTGTAACTGTCAGAAACAACTGGGGCATCAGCATATCCCAGTCAAGCCAGAACTGTGGCCTGAGCTTCCTGTCACCAGAGTTACCTGATCTGGAAAAATTTGTCTGGTACACTGAAGATGAAATGGTGCCTCCGAACTGTGGACGTTTCCCGCTGGAATGGCTGTGAGGCACTTTCTGTTTTTTCCACCCTTCCTTATGAATGAAGACAACCGGGAATCTGAGAGGGGTAGTTCCCATTGCTGCTCAGTAAAGAGGCAGAAACTAGAACCCAAGTTGTTAGTCAGGGATTGTGTACAGCCATAAAAAAAGACAACTGAAAAGCAACATCTTGAACAACTTGGGGGTTGGTTTTTCTCTCATGATGAGAGGTCCAGAGGTAGATAGTTGCTGGCATTGGTTCAGTGGTGAAGGTGCCAGGCCACATTATCTGTGACTCTGTGGCCTTTCCCTCAGGATCAGTCAGAAGATGGCTGTTGCAGGAAAGCAGACTTGCCATGAGAAAGGCAAGGGCTCAAAAGCCCAGCCTGACTTCTGCTTAAATTATATTCCTTGGAACTGTATCACATGGCCACCCTTATCTTGGAGAGTGGCCGAGAAATATAATTTCTTCAGCTGGGTGCTTTGTATTACATCAGGTCTCTCTAGTAAGGAAGAACTGTAGAATGGGTACTAGGTAGGCATTTAGTGTTCTCATCTGCAGAGGAACCCCAGAAAACCATCTATGTTTTTTTCCCCTCTGGATATTTGAGAAGAGACAGATGTGATGAAAAGCTGTAACGTATGTGCCAAATCATGCCCTGTCTGTGGTACTTGGCCCGAGTACCACTGGCCCAATCCTACTAACCACAGGACCTCAACTGTATTTCCAGAAGAAATTATTTTCTAAGGCAGATTAGTGCTTTAACAAAACAATGAACATCACAGGCAACCTTCACATGGGAACTTTCTCCTTTTTACTCCCCAAAGACCCAAGAAGTCTAGGAAGATGGTCCTCAGAAGAAGTCAGAGGTGATGGTATGACATTCAGAGGTTAAATTGGAAATAATTGGAAACGATTTTCATGTGAGCTGCATTGTTGCTACTGAGACTATATTTGGGGCTCACTATGAAATGCAGAAGCTAGGGTGTTCATTTGCATCAGGAGAGAAACAAACAGACGTTCCATATACATTTTTCTGCCTAAAATGGGAACAGTTACATGAAGCAAGTAACACAGGAGAGAAAATAACTAGAGTAAATAAAATGCTAGAAAATCAGGAGATGATGATGAAAGCCAGCAGCAGTTTTTCTCAGGCCAAATTTTGGAACTTTACATTGTTTATTTCCCTCCACCAGAGTCTGGCTGCTGCTCGGCAGATGTCATTACACAGTATACTGGTTTGCATTTCCAGGCAGTCTGAATTCGCAAATTATTTGTCAAAATAATAATAAGAATGCCTTTCTCTTGCCACAGACTGGGTGAAAACATTTGCAAAACACATATCTCATGAAGTATTTAGAGTGTATAAAGCACTCTTACAACTCAATAATAAGATAAACAATTTGATTAAAAATGGGCAGATCTAAATGGAAATTTTACCCTAGACAAATGATGACAAATAAGTAAAAAGATGACAAGTGAAAAGATGCTGAATATTATTCATCATTAAGGAAATGCAAATTAAAACTACAATGAGTTATCAGTGTACTTTCACTGGAAAAGCCAAAATTAAAATGATTGACAATACCAGGTGCTAGTGAGGACGTGGAGCTATGTGCTTGTGTACTGCTGCTGGGAACATAAAATAGTATAGCTATTCTGGAAAAGTGTTGGAGTTTCTTACAAAGTTAAACATATACTTTGTATATGACCAAGTAATCTCACATATTATTACTGATAATAACCCCAAACTGAAAACAATCCAAATGACCATCAATAGATGAATGGATAAATGTATGTGGTAAATCCATACAGTGAAATATTACTCAGCAATAAAAAGTAATGAACTATTGACACATACAAGAACATGAATGAATCTCAAAAGCACTATGCTAAGTGAAATAAGCCAGCCACAAAAGACTAAATTCTGCATAGTCCTATTTATATTGTAGAGGAAGAAGAATAATTTTTTCTTCAACCCTCATAGGATCTTAGCTGAAATAGAACCCTGTAACTAAAGACAGATTAACAAGAGAAACACAAGCAAGTTTATTCACAGGCATATTTCATATATACATGAGAGACACCCAGGGAATGAGTGTTTCCCAAGGAAGTGGCTTTGAATTCCAGCTTATATAGCATCTTCAACAAAGAATAGTACATTTTTAAAGAAGTGATAAGACAGAAGAAAGGACTTTGAGTATTTAGGGGTGGCAACTTGTGGGAAGGGAAATAAATGGCAGATAAAAGCCAGTTGTTAATGCATGTTAATTTAGATTCCTCTGATAACCAACTCTAGGATCATAAGGGTCTAAAGTTATCTTCAGTGGTTAACCTTTGTTCTGCCTGGTATAAGGGAAGGCAGGTAAGATACTTTTTTGTCTTCCTAAGTTTATGTCCTGCTTTTAGGCAAATAGAGGAAGGAGAGAGAACTTCCCTGTATCTGCTGCTTCTTAACTGCAATTCAGCAATCCTTCGTATTTTGGGGGTGGTATATTCTGGTCTCCCACAATATGAAGTTCTAGACTCAATGATTACCAGATGCTGTGAGTAAGGAGCAAGGATGGACTGCAAAGGAGCATGAGGGAACATTTTAGGGTGATAGAAATGTTCTATGTCTTGGTTGTGGTGATGGTAGGTAACTATGCATTTGTTGAAGCTCATCACACAACATGCTTAACATCGATGAATTTTAATGTATATAAGTAATACTTCAATAAAGCTGATTAAAAATGCCATGCCTTTTTGAGCATTGTTTGAAACCTCAGCTTATGGGTAGAACATCAAAGGGAGCCATTTGTCAACCTGTAGGTTGTAGAAACCCCCAAGCTTGCCAAAGATGAGCATTAACTTCTCCCAACACAAGAGCCATGATCTGAAGCTCAACACTTGGGCACATCCACACTTTGCAGCTCAGTTCATAGCTGGGTCAAGGAGGAAGAGGCATTGTTGGGAATAAAGTGTTGAAAGATAATTTTCAAAAAAAAGATAAATTCTTGACTCTCATAAGGATATAAAAATGAACTCATGTTAAAGGGTTTACTTTACTCATAATGAGAGAACCCAGCAGATGTTATGCTCAGTATGGAATAAGATAATGAATAAAATGTAAAACAGTAAAGGCATTTTGAAATGAATGTGCAAATGGAGGCAAAATTGGTTTTTCCATGGTGGGGAGGGTATTCCCTGCCCCAGTCAGAATTCATTTGTTTGTCTACAGAAAAGATGATCCTGTGTTCTTGTCAGTCACTTATGCTTTACACAGTTATAGAATAGATCCCATAGAGTCAGAACCAGATTATGGGGAAAGATATGTTATAGACAGTGTCTATTTTTCCATTGAAACACAAATTTTGGCTGGATGCAGTGGCTCATGCATATAATTCCAGCGCTTTGGGAGGCCGAGGCCAGCGGATCACCTGAGGTCAGGAGTCTGAGACCAGCCTGGCCAACATGGTGAAACCATGTCTCTACTAAAAATACAAAAAATTAGCTGGGCATGGTGACAGGTGCCTGTAATCCCAGCTATTCCAGAGGCTGAGGCAGGAGAATTGCTTGAACACACGGGAGGCAGAGGTTTCAGTGAGCTAAGATCATGCCACTGCACTCCAGCCTGGGCAACAGAGTGAGACTCCATCTCAAAAAAAAAAAAAAAAAAAAAAAATATATATATATATATATATATATCTCCCTACCTAAGGACTCCAGAAAGTCTTCCTGGAACCACAGTGAAAAAGGGAGCTGCCTTTTTTGTTGTAGACTTTGCCATTGCCTTTTGTGGCACTCTCGGGCTCTAGCTCCACTCTCCCAGTGAATACTGCAGCAAAATTCCCTTTCCCCCTGCAGAATTCGTTTGTTAAAGAACATTTCAATGGGATACAAATTTATTTTTCTGAACACTTTGGATAATCTTGTTGCTCCTGTAGAAAGTGGCCTTTTGTATAGCAATCATATTCATGTAGCTTCAGAATATTCTCACTTTTATCAGAATGAATAGACAAAGCTATCCTGAGGCATGGCACTTGCTGAAGGTAAAGTTCTTGCCTCTCAAACCCCTTCCATCCCTCCATTCTCCATGTTCCAAACATCAGAAGTGGATGATAAATCACATTAAAATCCATATTTTCACAGCTTTGGAACATAAATGCTCACTTGCAAAACTTCCATAGTTTCTTGGATCAATTTTTATTATAAATCTTCTTTCCCATACTAAAACTAACAGGATAGTTAAAATATACAGGATATATAAAATATATATAAATATACAGGATATATAAAATACATATAATATACAGGATTTATAAAATATACAGGATAGTTACAATATAACAGGATAGTTAACTATAACAGGATAGTTGAAATAAACTTCCTACATAACTTTTAGACTTGTATGGAGGCCCCAGGGCGGGAGGAGGGAGGAAGGATAGCATTAGGAGATATACCTAATGTAAATAACGAGTTAACGGGTGTAGCACACCAACATGGCACATGCACACACATGTAACACGTATGTGCACATTGTGCACATGTACACACATGTAACACGTATGTGCACATTGTGCACATGTACACACATGTAACACGTATGTGCGCATTGTGCACATGTACACACATGTAACACGTATGTGCACATTGTGCACATGTACACACATGTAACACATATGTGCACATTGTGCACATGTACCCTATAACTTAAAGTATAATATAAATAAATAAATAAATAAATAAATAAAAAGAATTGTATGGAGGCCCCAATAACCCAATATCTAAATAGAATACAAGTGATCTTCAAGTTAAATTTGTTTTGTTGTTGAGTGTGATGCTTAAGTGCAGAAAGAGTAATCAGACAGGCTTTGGATTAAATCATTGTTCTCCCACATACTGTATGATGTTCAACAAATTACCTAATCTCTATGAGTCTTCTTTTCCTCTGTACACTGGGGTCATTATGAGGATTAAATGGACATGCATATAAAGCACTTAGGATACTGCCTGGCATATATAGAAGAGGTGTTGAAATAATCAACTATAAATTATGAACAGGGTAGTGGCAGGGAGGGCAGAATTATCTATTTTATTCCCTGTGCTACCATAGTGCTGCCTGATTTTTATATTAAGGTTTAAATATGTATAGAATGAATGCTCAATGAATGTTGATATTATCGCAGTCTTACACATTGTCTATTTAAGTAATGAACTGCATCACCATGACTAATAGCTTGAATATTAAACTCCTCTCTAAATCAACCTTCTGTAGAATCTGTTATTTATTTTTCTTGTTGTCTCCAGGACTATAGTCATTATATTCTTAGCTAGTGACGCTTCTCCTTCTTTTCGTTGTTATTTTGCTTATGTATTCAATAAAGCCTGTGCCAAGCATGGAGCTAAGCTCTGCAGACAGATAGATGAATGGAGTATGATTCCAAGTTTCTCATAGTCTAGTGGGAGAGGAAGATCAAGACAAATAATGATTACAATGTCAGGCAAATGTTTCATAATATGGGTGAGGACAGGATGGTTGGTAGCTCATAAAAAGGGCTGCCACCTTATCCTGAGAATGGGTCAGAGGAAAGGCTTCCTGGAGGAGGTGATATTTGAGCTGAGTCTTGAAAGATGGTAGCTACTGGCCAGAAGACATTGGCCAAAAACATTGCAGATAGAGGGCAAGTTGAAAGACACAAAGGTATGAACAGCATATCTGAGTAGAATGCAGGCACATTTGGATATGTTAAAATTTGAGATCAGAGAAATAGTAAGGGTCAAAACCTGAAAGTCTTGACAGTCATGCTAAGAGCTTTGAGCTGTATGTTGACAATATAGGTAAGCCCCTGAGTGATTTAAAGTCAGCAGTGACATAAACCAATGTGCATTTTTAGAAATAAAAATTCTATTGGCAATATAGACTAGAAGAGGCAGCATTGCATCTAGAGAGAACCATTAGGAGGTGATTGCTGTCATTAGTAAGAAATTGTGAAGGCCAGAGTTGAAGCAATTAAAGAGAGATAAGATCATTGCTTTACGAAGTAGAATTCAGTAAACAATTTGGGATAGGCAAGAGGTAGATAAAGTTGGGGGAAAAGTACAAAAGATTGTGGCTTCACTAGAACAGTTGACACTTGAACAACATGGATATGAACTGTGGGTCCACTTATATGCAGATTTTCTTCTGCCTCTGCCACCTCTGAGACAGCAAGAGAAACCCCCCTCTTCCTCCTCCTCCTCTTTGGCCTCCTCAACATGAAGATGATGAGGACGAAAACCTTTATGATGATTTATTTCCATGTAAAAAATATGATATGGTTTGGCTGTGTGCCCACCCAAATCTCATCCTGAATTCCCACATGTTGTGGGAGGGACCTGGAGGGAGATAATTGAATCATGGGGGCAGGTCTTTCCCATGCTCTTCGCATGATAGTGAATAAGTCTCATGAGATCTGTTGGTCTTGTAAGGTGGAGTTTCCCTGCACAAGCTCTTTTGCCTGCTGCCATCCATGTAAGAGGTGACTTGCTCCTCCTTGCCTTCTACTGTGATTATGAGGCTTCCCCAGTCACATGGAACTGTAAGTCCATTAAACCTCTTTCTTTTGTAAATTACCCAGCCTCGGGTATGTCTTTATCAGCAGTGTGAAAATGGACTAATACAGGATAGTAGTTTCTCTTCCTTATTGTTTTCTTAATAACATTTTATTTTCTCTAGTTTGCTTTATTGTAAAAATATAGTATCTAATACATATCCAAAATATATATAACACATACAAAATATGTGTTAGTCAACTATTTCTGTTATTAATAATGCTTGTGGTCAACAGTAGACTATTAGTAGATAAGTATTGGAGGAGTCAAAAGTTATATGTGGAGTTTTGACTGCATGGGAAGATGGCGGTTGGCACTCCTAACTCCTATTGTTGTTCCAAGCTCAACTCTATTACTATAAACAAGGAAAGGGAATATTAGAAAATAAGTAGATACTGGAGAAAAGAAAATATTCAGCCTTAAATAGATTTTGTTGGGTAGGTGCAATATTTAAATGGAAATCTAGATTTGTCTGTCATCAGCAAAGCTGTCTTACGGTAGAGAAAACTTTGAGTATAGATGATAGCACCCACTTATATATGGAGGACATGAACAAGAAAACCAAGGATGGAACTTAAGAGAACCCTAAAATTCAGGAGGCAAATGGAAGGTCAAGAATCAGCAAAGGAAACAGAATGAGTGGCGAGAGGTAGGAGAAACCGCGGTGAAATGTAAAAGGAAAGAGACTTTTGCAGCAAGATGTCATTAATAATCTAAATTGTTACATAAAGGTTAAAAAAAAAAAGCCCAGGAAGAATCCGTTGTACTCCTTGGTGACTATTAATTTGTGATCAAGTTAGTGCAGGTAATTTAACTGCAGCACTGGGGAATGATGAATCCCATGGTTTAGAGAGAGAACTGGAGGTGAGGAAGTCAATAGAACTTGATTGTGAAGACAGAAAGAAGAGAAGTGAGAACTTGCTAAAGACGTGGGGTCAAAGGTGGGCTGTTGTTCAGGTTGGTGCAAAAGATCTGAGGATGGATATCAGTAGAGGGAAAAGAGCCATATAAGAGCCCTTCTAGAAAGGTAGCTGGAGGAAAGGCAATGAATGCTGTGACCAAGGACAGTGTTTCAGGCCTGGACTTGGTTTTAGTGTCTGACCCAGAAGGATACATAATTCTCCTTATTGTAGCAATCAAGGAAGACCGTGAATGCTGGAGGCAAAACTGATGCATCTGGAGGAAGGGAAAAGTCTTGAGGGTGTGTTCTCCTTCCTTCCTTCAGGCTAGTGTTTAGTGATGGAGCACAGGGTTGGGTGTTGGAGGACTCTTGCTGTGAAAGGCACAGAAGTTCTTGCTTTTCATTCATGTCGTTTAAGGACCTGCTCTTATACAATGCTAGGTTTGTCTAGGAGTGTAACACTCCTGGCTCTGTACACATGACGTAATCCTCACTTTCTGTTCCTAAGCATAATCGGCAGCACAATGAGTTCATTTTCTTCTGTGGGGTGGGAGTTCTGGGAACAAGCTGCAGAAGCATTGGCAGGCAGGTAGCGAGAGGATTATCAAATTTGACATCGCCTTTGGTATAACAAGATCCTTGAATTTTCGGAGGACTTTTAAAATTCATTTCTAGCTAATTATAACAATCAAAGCTAAATTTGCAATTTCAGGATAAGAAATTATTGATAATGACTGGCATTTTCATTCTATTTTAGTAGCAAATTGAAACATTTTAAATTGTCAATGATTGCCAAGAACCTGGACAATCATTCCGGGTTGTTGATGCTTGATGTCTAAAATGGCAATTTACACAGGTCTCAGTGACATGTCAGGAGTCTTGGCTGGTACTGTGGGTGATTACAATGTCACCTTGACCATGTCTTCTTGACCAGGTCTGCTCAGTATTTCAAGTAGTTACTGTTTTTTTCCTATCATTTACTTGGAGCTGTGTGAAGTCATATATAAGCTGGACTCTTGGGTAAGGGATAAGAAACCAAATTTACTTGCTTTTCCTAGGAATTCTGCTCATATGATAATTTGGAGCTCCCGTTGTGTCTACCAGACCAAGAAGGGTGTGAAGACCAAGCGGCTCAACCTAAGGAGGTTATCTCAGGTCAAGTTCCCACAGGCTAGAGATGCTCCACAAACAGGATGGCCTCAGACTTGGGCAAACCAGGGAACTTTCAGACATAGCGCAGCAAACCGTGGGCCCAGACATCCGGGTGCACAATTACATGTACAGAAAGCAGTGCTTCACTGGGGTTGCAGGAGTGGATTCTGGGCCTAGACCTTCCCTCTTGCATGAGCCTTTGCACTGATGCTCACTCAATATAAAATTGGGGCTATGATGAGAATGAAGGAAACTCATTCCTCTTGAATTCAACTAAACTGTACTGAGTACCTGGTAGGTACCAAACGCTGCTGAAAGTAGTGGAGATATAACCATGATCAGGATAGACAATTCCTGCCCTCCTGAAACTGACAGTCTAGTGGGTGTGAAATTATCTTGGCAATGGATGTGTCTTGGTCAGTGTATTAGTTTGCTGATGCTGCTGGAACAAAATACCAGAAACTAGGTAACTTAAAACAATAGAAATGTATTCTCTGACAGCTCTGGAGGCCAGACATCTAAAATTAAAGTATCAGCAGGGGTGCACTAGGCTTCCTCCAAAGGCTTTAGGATCAAGAATCCTTCCTTGATGGTCCTTGCCAGCAAGACTTGTAGATGTACCACGCTAATTTCCATCTTCACATGGTCTTCTTCCCAGTGTGCATTTGTCTCTGTGTCCAAATTTCCCCCTTCTTATAAAAATACTATGAATATTGGATTTAGGGCCCACCCTAATTCAGTACAACCTCATCTTAACTTGACTGCATCTGCAAAGACCCTATTTCCAAGTAAGGTCCTATTTGTGATTCCAGGTGAACACAAATCTGGGGGGTGGGGAGGCGCAGGGAGGGGAGCTCTTCAACCCAGTACAGTCAGTTTCCTTTTGGGTATACTGCATCACTAACAAGAGGATTTGATGTTCTCCAAGCACTGGGAAAGTGACTTGTATGTTGCCCTTAATATTGGCCGATAGATTGCAACAAGCTGTTTGCATTCCCACCTGACATTACTTGAGTGAGGAGCAAGTAGTCAGGTGGTGGGTCGATGTCCATAAACACTTCCCAGTGAATTTCTCTGAAGCAGATAGATGCTGCAGTTTATCCACTTCATGCACCAATGTTGACAAGGGCACTGGCATATGATAAACACAAATAACATCTTTTCACTGCCCCAGAACTATGGACCCTGAGCTATGGGATCCAGGGAGGGTGACTACAAGCCCTGGTTTGTTGAATTTGTCTTGAAATAGAGATGTCTATTCATGTTACAAGGCTAAAAAGTAGTCTAAAGGATGGACAATAGATTTTCTTCTTGGGAGTGGACTGTCTAGTAAAAAGTCTTGATAGGTAATTGGGTAGAAAGAATTGAGACTGATAGGCTGCTGGGATGCCCTGAATAGTCATGTAAGTTGCTAAAAGATTGGAATACCTTCCTTATAGTTGTTAAATAGCCACTGGTGGATTTCTGTAATTTTTTAAATAATTGTTTGTTGTGTAATGGAATATATTTTACACAGAAAGTAGACATAGTACAGGTCTTCAGAGGAGGTGGGCGGGGGAGAAGGAGACATTATCAGAGAGCATGGGGTGCAGGGGAGGGAAACAGGCAGGATGGACTTTGCTGTAATAAAATGTAAGTAAACTGTGGTACTACTCAATGATAAATAGGCTCAGCTAACAGCACATTAACAAATCAATACCTACAAAAACTGCTTGCGGTACAGGTACAGTTTATACCACATAGCTCTGCTACAGAGTTCTGGATTTAGAGAAACTAGAATTTTCTCTCCTTATCAAATTTTTGTCATCTATAGTTAGTCATTGCATCTTAAACAATTCTATTAATATAAACTTAAAAAAAACCTGTCTACCCACCAATGTAAAAAACAAATTACTTTATTCCCTTAAATTTAACTTAATTGCACTACTAATCAGAATTCTTGGTAAAGAAAGGTTTTTTTCTGTGTGTATCTTGGACGAATCTGTCAGTGCAAGTTAGGGTGATGAAATTTGATACATTCCCTGTTGTGCATGTATGATGTTTTTATGAAAGTTTTTTTTAAACAGCCTGTAACAATAATAATGATGATAATTGTAATGATGATAACAATTATAACCCTTGATAGTTATTTCAAGAGAGTTTATTATGTAGCAGATGCTGCTTTAAGCCCATAACATATATTAATTCTTTCATTCTTATAACAATCTATGAAATTTGTATATTATCCCCATCCCAGATAAGGAAATGGAAGCTCTGAAGGTTATGTGGTCTGCCCCAGAGCACACAGTCAGTCAGCAACAGGACAGCAATTTAAACACAGGCAACTTGGCTCAGGGTCTTTGGACTTGCAAGAGGGAAGGTTGAATCAGCTCTCACAGAGCTCCTGAAGCACATCCCCAGTACAACTGTGTGCTGCTGACAGAAACCGCCAGCTGGTACCTTGGTGTGCTCTGGTCTGCACTGGTGCCGCCTCCCTTGGGGTCCTTGCCTTTACTTGGCTTACCCTTTCACCTGTGCCAGGCTTGCAGCCTTGGGGTACCAGGTTCCGGGTCTATTTCTTACATCGTTTCTTCACTTTATGATCAATTTTGTTTACCTTCTTTTTTATTGAAAAATCATTGTATGTAGTGGTGCCAAATTTTCTTTCAAATGCTACTTTAGAAGAAATTTAAACATCTAGATGTAAATTCATCTTTTTACTGAACTCAACTTATATTAACTCAGCCCGGTACCTTTTTAAAAAATTATTTCCATCCACTGATGAATGAATAAACAAAAATGTGTACATATGATGGGAGTAGACTATAAAAGGAAGGAAATGTGGACACATGCTACAACATGGATGAGGCTTGAGTACATTATTCTATGTGAAACAAACTAGACACAAAAAGGCAAACATTTTATGTTTCCACTTATATGGGATACTTGAAGTAGCCAGCTTCATAGAGACAGAAACTAGAATGCCAAGGACTGAAGAAAGGTAGAAATAAGGACTTGTTTCATAGATAGTGAGTTTCAATTTGGAAAGATGAAATAGTTTTGGAAATGATGGCTGCTCAACAGTGTGAAAGTGCTTAACACTTCTGAACTATATACTTATGATTAAGTTAGTAAATTTTATGTTACGTATATTTACCACAATTTTTAAACACGAAAAAATGATTTTTAAATGATCAAAAGTAGTATGTGTTTATGGAAACAAAATTTCAAACTCTGTAAAGTAAAAGGTAGATCTTCCTTCTGGTATTGATACAGGTGGGCTGGGGAAGGTCCCCAAATGCCAGTGAGACCTCAGCCCTGGCCAGTGTCCAGGCAAGAAGGAATCCAAGGACGAGTCGGAAAACAGTGAAAGTACAGAGATTTATGGCGTAGTGAAAAGTACACACGCAAGAAAGGGGTGTGCAGGCTTAAGAGAGTCACACAATGGACTTTGGGGCTTTTATCATTGTAGGTTTCTTTAACCAAGGGATGGAATATTCATGAAAATTCCTGGGAAAATGTGAAGATTTATTGCGATAGTGGTGCCACCCATTTTTACACCAAATATGGGTGTTCCTGGAACTGTCATTGTACTGGCAGATGTGTGATTTACTATGTTAATGAGAGTATAATGAGGTCAAATCCAGCATCACACTGGGTCCAGTCGGTCTTAGCCAGGTTGGCCCACACGATTTTCATGGTGCTCTCAGTCCCTAGCCTATGCAGCTATTTCAGTCGTTCCCTTTTTGCTAGCCATGTGAAGCTGCTCTTGGAATTTTCTACTCTTTTAAAACCACCCTGTATTATTCCTGTCTAATTTTGCCCTCCCCAGCCCACCATCCTGGAGGTAAAATTGTGAAGTTTTTGGTTGTGTAATTTCAGAACCTTTCTCTCTGTATAAAAGGCAATGTGTATATGCTGCGTGTATATACTTTTGAATTCTGTTCTGTGCTTTGATTCTTGCACTTGATTTCACTGTATGAGGCTGCCTTGTGTGTCATTATACCATAACTGGCTGGATGTCTAGGCTCTTTGCATTTTGGTTGTTGTTGTTTTGCCATTACAAACACCTCTATAATAAACATCCTTTAAATATGCAAATAAGCCACTTTTGGTCTTTGCATTAGTACCTCTCTGACCTTGAATACATGAAAATTGACCAGCTTCACCAATTTGTAGAGGAAAAGGAAGTTGTGAGGGGAGAAAAAGGAGACAATGGATGAGGTCATGGCCTGGCAGTGCAGAGCTTCCTAGTAAAGTATCTGTTGAGAAACAGACTGAGCCCCCATCTTCCGGAGGTGATGTGACTTCAGTTTCTAAGAACCCATTTGAGGAAAGCCTCCAAATTCTCCCATGTTTAATGGAAGAACAAGTGGAGAAGATATTTTCTATATTCAGTGAGAAAATTCTTCCTTGGGGATATAAATATTCCTCTGGAAGGCTGCGCTGAGGCTTAGCCCAGGATCCCCGGCTGCAGGTTCAACCCTCTCCTCAGCAGGGCCTCATGGTGCATGAGAAGAGATACCAGAAGATTCTGTGGACTGGGCTTTAAGACACCTTGAGTTCATCCTTGAAGGAAATCAAAATGTTTTACCCCAAAATATATTTCTTTGACATATTTTGAGATGACTCCCACAGGGTCAGCTGACTGATGTGGCCCTGCAAAGTTTTACTAATACAAAGGTAAAATTTGGTTTTCTCATTTGAAAGGGATTTTTGTGCAGTATTAATGTGGGGGAAATTTACATCTGTAGAGAATCTCCATTAATGCAGCCAGGCTTTCCCTTGTCCAGATCTAGGAGAGATTAACTGAGAGTCCGACACTTTAAAGATCTGAGAGACATTTACCATCTATTCTCTCTAAGGGCTGCTACCTGTGAGGTTTCATCTACATGACAAGACCACCTTTGCTAGCCAGGCATCTTCCTTTCTCCCTCCCTTAACCTATCTTGTCACTAAAACCTATGTTTGCCCGTGCTGTGAGCCTGCATTCTTTCTGGAACCCCCAGATGGCATATAAATTCCTGTACCCTATTGGAGGGCTGAGTCTTCATTGTGAAGGCTCCCATGTATACACGTTACATAAATCTATACGTCTTTTCTTCTCTTAATCAATCTGCTTCATGTCAGTGATTTTCAGTGAACCTTGAGAGGGCCAGGGGGAAGCTCTGTCTTGGCCCCTTCAGTTTGGCACAGGGAGCATTGTGATCATAGCTTCACTCTTCTGGAAGCCACAGTTAAGAGAATCCAGGGAATGGATCAGCCAGCAAAAGGGTAAGAATTTCTTATCAGCCAGTCTCCGGCCTCTCAATCTCTCTGTACAATCCAGTCAAGTGGATGGTAAAAAAAAAATCACTGTTTCTGTTACCGGAAAGGAGTCCTGATCCAGACCCCAAGAGAGGGTTCTTGGGTCTCACACAAGAAAGAATTCAGGGTTAGTCCACAGTGAGAAGTAAAAGCAAGTTTATTAAGAAAGTAAAGTGGTGAAAGGACAGCTACTCCACAGACACAGTAGGATGTTCCTGAAAGTAAGAGGAGGGACGCATCTGCCCTAGGTATAATGCTTGTGTATATATGTATAGGATAAAGATAGCTCTTGGGGAGATGTGGTCTGCTACCAGGGTTTGTGATAAAGGATTACTTTTCTAAATCACTATATTTTGCAAGAATTGATATTATTATCTTTAAATTAGGAATGCCCTTGTTCTCCAGATATCGGGCTATTTGGATACTCCCAAGTCTGGGTCTGCTTCAGTAAACATCATAAATTTGTTCCCTTAACCATAAACATCTAGAGGCTAGGAATGCCTAATTTTCTGAGAATGCAGCCCAGCACATCTCAGCCTAATTTTCCTAACCCTCACTCAAAATGGAGTCGCTCTGGTTTGAACACCTCTGACATATCTTGCCCCCTCCATTTACAAGAGGACCCTTAATCCTAAGGGTTGCAGGATCCTGTAACTTCTTCAGGCTGAATAGGGGCGATGAAATTCCTGCCTAACTATTAGGGTCTCTTGCATTCAGAGTACAGCAAAGCTCAGTCAGAGAGCATTTACCAATGGTATGGTGAAGGTCATTCATAACTCCGAGTTCCGACAAAAGGTGATATCTGGAAGGTTGATAAGTGTCCAATTTAAGAAAGCATGGAGTAAGCTTGTCTTGGATTTCTACACAAAGAGTACAACCACAGTATATTCCACAACAGCAAAGCAAAATAAGTAAAATAAGTAAAATAATTCCAAGTAAACTAAACTAAACAGAAAGGCTTTCCAAGAACTAGGCAGTTGTTGGAACCAAGCCAATATTGGGTCAACTGATAGTGTGTCAGTGGCAGAGATGTGAGTGTGTAAATTTTTCATATCCTGGGTAATATTATGTCAATAGTCTGGAACATACACACAACATTTGGTTTGGATCAAAGCACAAGTTCCCCCTTGGGCAACTGTTAGAATGTCCAAAGCCATATGGTTTTGTAAGGCTACCTGTCTAACCTGAGAAGTTTCCTCAGTTAGGAGGGTAAGGGCATGGTGTGTATTACTGAAGGGCACGGCTGTGTGCTTGGCCAAGGCTTCAAACTGTAACTCCGTACTGACTGTAGCTGCCTGTGGGAAAAATATAGCCATTGGATAGAACCACTAAGATGCCCACTTTTGTCACTTATGGCAAGCTTTTACAATTTCCCAGTTAGATGAGAGAGAGTGCAATTTGGTGAGGTTGTGTCCTGGGAGATAAGGACAACCCCACGAACACCTTCCAGTTCAGTTATAAGGTAAGTATGGCCAGCCATGAGTTCTACAAGCCCATAACCATCCCGAAGGAGAAGGGTAGGCACTCATTTTTGGCAAATTATTTTGCCATCCCATCCAAATCTGGTCTGTTAGAAAAAGGGTCTGATTACGTTGTTGAAATGACAGCCATCTCGTATCCTGGATTTCAGTCTGGTGGTGACTATTGTTGTGCCTTTCAAAACCTGGAGGTGCCTTGCCCGACACCTGCACTTGAACAGTTGTTATTCACCCAAGTTCATTATGTAAAGCATAACCTAAAGCTGGGGTGGAGTTTAGCTGTTTTTGATTAGATTTAAAAAGTGCCTTCTTGTCTCTTTATAGGAGGGAAAGGGGCTAAGGCTCGTGTGGCTATGATACATGGAAAAAGAGGAGCTGTGTTTATAATGTTCAGTTTCCCAATCATAATAAAATCCCTATAAACTTGGGTTGGCCAGTTGAATATGCCAGAACAACCTGGAAGTGGAGGAAAGTGGCAATTCTCCACATACCCAACAGTTCGTGTGATTATGTAGAGAGGCTAAAGTCTGTGCCCACTTGGTAAATAAGTTACTATCTGCATGATTCCAATTTATACCCAAAAGTAGAATGCCAATCCATATCTTTATGTTACCCATCCCTTTTATTTCTTCTGAACAGCAGTCAGAGGTCACTGGTTGGCTCACGGGAATCAGTCTCTTGTGTTCTGTCGGCCTGTAAGATTTCATAACAGACAGGTTTAATTCGAGATAAGTGGACCCAGATGTTTATTCCCAGAAGTTTAACTGCAGTTGGGGTACTAAGAAGAATTAGAATAGGGTTCCTTCCATTTTGGGGAAGTTGATCTGCTGGGGATCCTTCCTTGCAAGTTTTTAATAGGACTCAGTTTCCAGGCTGGGTTATAACAAAATTCTCTTCCTTAGTGGGGGAAGGAAGTCTTTGATTTCCATATTCAAGGAGTGCATTTTGCACGTGTCCTAAGTTGATCACATAATTCTGTAGCTTGAAAGTATCTATATCTATTAGGAGGTCTGTAGTTAAGAAAGGCCTTCCATACATTATTTCAAAAGGGCTGAGCTGGAACCCTTAGGGGGCCACTGGAACCCATAATAAGGCTACAAGTAATAAAGACAGCCAGGTTTCTGATGTCTCTTGGCATAATTTAGCAAGAGTCCTTTTTAGAGTTTGATTAGCTCTTCCTACTTTCCCTGAAAACTGGCCTCCACGCCGAGTGAAGGCAGTACTGAATTCCTAGGCAAAAGATATGTTTTGGGTAATTGTCGCTGTGAAAAATGGGCCATTATTACTCTGCAAAGTCTTAGGCAGCCCAAATCTAGGAATTATTTCCTTTAGTAGAAGTTTAGCAACCTCAATTGCCTTTTCAGACTGAGTAGAAAAAGCCTCAATCCAACTAGTAAAGGTGTCAATGAATACTAATAAATATTAAAACACTTTACATGGGGGCGTTTGAGTATAGTCTATTTGCCAGTCTTCACCAGGGTACATTCCCCTATGCTGAACAGGCCTTACTAGAGGAGGAGGTAAAGATTGGTTATCTGGTTTATTCCAGGCACATAATTCACAGGCCCAAGTTACCTGCTTTACTGTTTTAAGAAAGCCTTTTCCTATAAAAAGCTGCAACATTAATTGAAACAGGGAATCTCTTCCCAAATGAGTAGAGTTATGCAAATGCTTAACTATTTTCCACTGATTAGCATCTGGTATTAACAGTTTGCTGTCATTGATAAGCCAGTCAGAAGGATTTTGAATTAAACCATAACCTTTAGCCCTTTCTTTTTCCTCTTTAGTATACCTAGGTTCTGTCATTACCGTGTGTGAGGGCACTAACATACCTACAGGTCCAGCTGGCTCCTTTAACGCTGTTGCCTTGGCAGCTGCATCTGCAAAGGCGTTTCCCTTAGCCACACTAGAGTCTCCTCTTTGATGTCCTCTGCAATGGATTACAGCTACTTCCCTGGGCAGCAAAACAGCATCTAATAGATTTAGAATTTCTACGTGACGTTTTATTGGGGGAACCCTTAGCAGTTAGGAGTCTCCGTTCATTCCAGATAGCAGCATGAGAATGAAGTTCCAGAAAAGCATACTTAGAATCAGTGTAAATGCTAATTCTTCAGTCCTTTTCCAATTGCAGGGCTCTAATAAAAACTACTAATTCCAACTTTTGAGCTGAGGTAGAAGCTGGTAGGCCTGAGATTCAATTACCTTGTCTTGACTGACAACAGCATACCCAGCTTTCCCATTTCCCTGGTGCACAAAGCTACTTCCGTCTGTAAACCATTCTACTCAGGATTTTCTAGAGGTTCATCCTTTAAATCTAGATGGCTGGAGTAACTTGTATACAAGAATAATCTAGGGCGCCTGTGGGTTCAGGCAAGTAGGTAGCTGGATTCAATGTCCAGCATACTTTAAGTGTTGTATCAGGAGTGTCTAGTAATAAAGCCTGATATTTCAATAAGTGTCCCCCTGTCATCCACTGGTGTCCTTTAGCTTCTAGGATTCCTTGTACTTGGTGTGGGGTTAAAACCTTCAGACTGGTCCTAAAGTCAGTTTATTGGCTTTATCTACCAAGAGAGCAGTTGTAGCAACTGCCCTGAGGCATCCAGGCCATCCCAAAGTGACATGGTCTAATTGCTTAGAAAAATATGCCACTGGTTGGGGAATATCTCCCAGCTTCTATACAAGGACACCTAGGGGTGTTCCCTGTTTTTCAGTCATATAGAGGAAAAATGGCTTATTAAGATTAGGGATTCCTAGGGCTGGAGCTGATCCCAATTTCTCCTTGAGGGCATTAAAAGCTTGTTTACAGTTACTATCCCATTCAAAAGGATCTACATCTGCTCCTTTCAGAGCCTAATATAAAGGCTTAGCTATATGCCCAAATCCAGGCACCCAAAAATCACAGAAGCCTGCCATCCCTAGGAAAGCCCACAACTGCTTTCTAGTTTGGGGTTCTGGAATGCCCAAGATAGCTTCCCTTCATTCTGGCATGATTGCCTGAGTGCCAGGGGTTAGTACATATCTTACATATTTAACCTCTTGAGTTGAAGTCTTGGCTTTATGTGGCGAGACCTTATACCCTATAGCTCCCAGAAGATTTAGCAAACTGATGGTATTTTCATCTGATTCTCCTTTGGTTGGGCTAGCAATCAGCAGATCATCTACATATTGAATAATAGCGCCCTTATTTAATTGTAACATCTTTAATTCTCTAGCCAGTTCTTCCCCTAAACCCCTGGGGAAGAACTGTCCAAGTTAATTGAGAAACTAGATGACTATCAGTGTAAGTCCATTCAAAAGAAAAAATGAATTGTGAATCAGGGTGTATTGGAATGCAAAAAAAAAAAAAAAAGGCATCCTTAAGATTTAAGACTGTAAACCAATTGGCATCCCCGTAGACCTGCGCTAACAGCATGTAGGGATTGGGCACTATAGGATGTATGGGAATGACAGCCTCATTGACAGCTCAAAGATCTTGGACAAATCTATAGTCTCCATCTGGCTTTTTAACTGGCAAGATTGGCATATTACAAGGAGACTCACGGGGCCTTAACAACCCAAATTGCAAAAACTTTGCTAAGTTTTTGCTATTAATGGTTGGATCTCTCTTTGTGCCTCTGGCTTTAAGGGGTATTGTCTCTTCCAGGGATCTGGGACACCAGGCTTAAGTTGGATGTGAAGTGGGGAAACATTTAACACTTTGCCTGGAACCTGAGTGTCCCGTACTATAGGATCTACTTGGGAGATTACTTCAGTAGGTAAAGTAGATAAGTCCCCTATTGACTTTCCTTCCTTATCACAGGAAAGGAGAAGGAGTAATCCCTCTTCTGCCTTGTGATTTCCAAAAGATACCACTGTCTGCAGCTGAGTCAACAAATCCCTTCCCAACAGAGGGATGGGGCACTCAGGCATGATAAGAAAGGCATGCGAGAAAACCAAAGTCCCTGGAGAACAGCTTAGAGGATAGGTAAAATGGCATCTGTGGGCTCGTCCATCTATCCCCATGACCATACAGTTTTGGGGTGACAGAGGCCCATTATAATGGGTCAAAACAGAGTAAGCAGCCCCAGTATCCAGGAAAAAATTAATATTCCTATCTGCCACATCAAGGGTTACCTGAGGCTCCTCTGGTGATATGGCTAGTTGTCTGATGAGAGCTGTGGCAGAAGGTCTCAGGTCCCATCACTCTTGGGCTTGCCTGGCTATTTTAGCCATTATTGGTTCAGGTACCGGTGGCTCCCTTTGGAACACTGGGCAATCACTCTTCCAATGGCTGGTTTTTTTACAGTGTGCACACTGATTTATGCCCAAGGCATGGTGACTCAGATGCCCAGTTTTGGGCTTCCCACCTTTGAGCTTCCCTTGTTCAGGCCAAGAGCCAGGGGGGGCAGTTCCATGTTGGAGGTGACCTTAAGCCTGCAGCCAAGAGCTGCACCTTGTGGCAGGTCCATCTTGCTCTTTCTGCTTCCTCTGCTTTGTCCCTGTTATTAAAAACTAAAAATGCCACACCTAAAAGCTGCTCCATAGGAGTTTGCGGACCCATAGCTGCTTTTTGCAGTTTCCTATGGATATCGGGGGCAGACTGAGTTATAAAAAAATGTACTCCCCAAAGAGTTTGTCCTTCTCTTGAGGCAGGATCAGTGTTATCATATTTCCTGACTGCCTCAACTAAACGCCCACTGGATTCTCATCTTTTCCCTGAGAAACTTCCTTAGACTTTTCATAGTTAACAGGATTTTTCATACATTTCTTTATCTTTCCCAACAAACAAGTGACCCTAGGATCTCTCCTCCCTATGTCCTTACTGCCCCTTTGATAGTTCCACTCTGGATCTCGATCTGGAACTGCTATACCTCCTGCCTGATATGAGATATATATATATATATATATATATAATGGTTTGGGTTGCAAGCCAGTACCTCATCTTCAAGGGCCCTAGCTGTCCCCAAAATGCATTGTTTCTCTTCCACTGTAAAACACAGAGACAACAAAACATTCAGATCCTGCCGAGTTAAACTATAGGTCAGAGTTAATTTCTCAAACTCATCTATGAATTTCCCTGGATCTTTAGAGAAATAACCAAACTTTTCTTTACATAGCCAAATGATACATAGAAAAGAGAACATACGCTCTCACAGTGACTTCTTCCCCATTTGCCACCTCTCTAAGTGGACAGAGGTTTCCCTTTGGAGGTTGATAGGAGGCTCCACTATGAGTAGTACTTGTTGGGCTACGTTCCTCAGGGAGTGGAGGGTATAGAGTGGGACTAGATGGGTAAGGAGGAGGGGACGAAGGGTTCTCAATAAAACTTTCAGGTGAACTAGAGGGATAAAGGACCGACATATCTGAATCTTCAGAGCTGACAGAAGGAGGTTCTGCTCCACCCAAAACTGCCCACTGAACTGGAGGGGGCTTGCATTAAAGGATCTTCAATTATGTCTAGCTCTTTTTCTTCTTTTCCTCTCATCAAACACGCACATGCCTGCTGCAGGGTTTTATCCTGACTAAGCAGCAAAAATGCCTGAACATATGGCATTTCATTCCATTTTCCCTCCTGCTTACAAAATAAATTGAGTTGAAGTATAATATTAAAGGCCATAGTTCCAGTAAGAGGCCTTTTCTCTTGTTTTTCCAAATAATACCAAGGCCAAACAGTATTACATAGAAACCCCAGTTTTCTCTTCTTAAGCCCATTCAGTTTAAACTGGTGCCAGTGTTCAAGAATACATCCTAATGGTGAGTTCTTTGGAATCGATGCCGTGGTTCCCATGAAGGAGGCGGATAATGTTGAAAGAAAAGTTCCAAACCTGTGGGATTGTATTGTCACTGGCCAAGTTCCACTAAAAAGGATGAGAGGCTTTCTAAGGCCAGCTGCATTAATGAGGGAATCCCTGTCAAAATTTGAATTCCCTTATTTGTATTATCCAAATAATATAAGTGAGCCAAGCCATGAATCTTAGACTTTAACAAAAATGTCGAATAAGGCAAAGGAAATGGAAGAGGATTTAGATGGGAATGACCAGAGTAGGCAGGTTCTGGGCAATAGTGGCAGTGTGGATTGGACAAGCAAAGCCAGCCTGCCCGAATCCAAGAAAAGAAAGAAGCTTTTTTTTTTCAGTGTGTAAAATGAAACAAAACAGCAAGAAGGGTCCCCTGATTTCCATCCTAGTGCTTCTTGATCACACCTAGCTGGCATAGCAACAACAAACATAACCACATCTATCTAATCTTATTGCTCATAGCTGTTAAATACCAAATCTCAATCAGCAATTTTAAAGACAAAGCCTTTAATGCTTTTTGTTCCCAATGTTTCTCAAGCAAATGAACAAAAATCAGAAGGCACATAGGAAAAGAGTAAGTTAAAATCCCTAAAGACCAGTTAAATACAATCTCCTGAAAGTGACAGTGAAACAGAGAAAGCAACCATGAAATTGATTCATGCAGCAAGGAGGACAAGGCAGATTAATACAAAGAACATAGCCTGCAGTGCCAAACCTGTTTTCGGCTGAGAAGGACTTTACTGAGAGGGGCCTCTAACCCCCTAAATCTTAGAAGGGACTCTAACCCAAGATTGGTCAAGCATCCTTGCCTTTTATTAAGAAGGGTCTCTAACCCACATTGTCTTAGGAGAGACTCTAACTCTCCCAAGTTGGGCCTCCAAACCAATCCCATTCTTTACCCAGGTATATGCACGCCGCTTCCCAGTCAGCCAATTAGTGGGTGCAGATGATTTTCCTTTGGGTTAGGGGTCTCTTGGTCTCTTCAGTATCGTTCCTTCTGTGGTCCACCAGAAATATGTTACCGGAAAGCGGTCCCGATCCAGTACAAGAAAGAATTCAGGGTGAGTCCGCAATGTGAAGTAAAAGCAAGTGTATTAAGAAAGTAAAGTGGTGAAAGGACAGCTACTCCATAGACAGAGTAGGACATTCCTGAAAGTAAGAGGAAGAATGTGTCCACCCTAGGTACAGTGCTTATATATATAGGATAAAAATAGCTCCTGGGGAGATGTGCACTGCTACAAGGATTTGTGATAAAGGATTAATTTTCTTAATTACTATATTTTACAAGAATTGATATTATTTTCTTTAAAGCAAAATTAGGAATGTCTTTATTCTCCAGATATTGGGCTATCTGGATACTCCCAAGTCTGGGTCTGTTTCGATACATCATAAAGCTAGCCCTTGGTCTGTTCATTCTCAAACAAACTAATTTTTCAAACCACGTGCTCACTCTCACAATCCCTCACCTCCAGAATTTGATCACTTTCAGAGTAGCTTTCCTGGAGTTAAAGGGCAAACATTAAGATCTCCTACTCTGAAGACTGAAGGTGGAAGGACTGAGGAAAAGCCCACAGGAAGCAAAGTGATTACAACCACAGAAACCCAGCCCTGGTTGAAAAGCACCAGGTGCCTCTGAAGGCAGAGGTACAAGGTAGAGCTGAGAACAGGAGCATTGGTTGACAGTCTTTCTAATGCATTCTGAGAGACCTCCCTCACCACTGACTTAGGCATCCTGCCTCGCTCTAACAGCAGGTTACCATCCCTCTCCCCCCAAACATAGACTGGCAAAAGATAGGAGGTTTATTGCCAGGAGAAACTGGGTTGGAGACGGCATGGATTGGCCCGGGGGTATTTAATGAAAATCTCTACACTGAATGGTGTTATCCTAAGTCCTTTCCCCTGGATGGTCTCCAGGCAAGCAGGCTTACACTGCTCAGGCAGGAGTCTGGAGGAATTATCTTCCCAGAACCTAACTGGCCCAAGAGGAAATATCTAGGGGCTAATATTGGAGAGGGGAGCTGGAAAATGACTGGTTAAAACCACTATTAGTCAAGCTATTCCCGTACACAGAGGATTTCCAAGCAACTTTTTAAGAACTTTACTCTTGAATATTAACAAAGAACACCAAGTATTTGAGGAAAGCTTTTAACACAGAGTCCAAAATTATCAAACAAGAAACACACATACACACTAAATACAATACAGATAGCAAAGAAAACTTAAAAGAACAGCAGCAAAATCTTAATATCTTCAGAGACATACAAGAAGATATTGAATTTATGAAAAAAGATTGAAATACTATAAGAACAGAGAAGAATTTGAAAATCAAAAATATAATGGCAGTGATTTAAAATAATTAACAGAAGGATAAAAAGATAAAGCTGAGAAATTCCCCCAGAAAGTAGAATAGGAAGACAAAGACTTTAAAAATGAGAGATACTTAATTTTTTTTGAAGCGAAACATTGTGCAGGAAATGAAATGTCATCTCAATGAACTTCATGGCTCAGTTGTAAATAATAATTATATTCTCTAATAATGACTAAAGAAGTTAATATTTATAGAGCACTTAATGCCTGGCATATAACAAGTATTACATGTGTTCATTAAAGTAATGCCATAAATAAAAATAAAAGGATAAATATTGGTTTAACCAGAAATTGCAATATGACTGTATTGGGAGAATAAGAGGAGAAATTGTGGATTTGGTGTGTGTCTTTGTGTTTCTAAGCATGGGGGTGGTGGTTATAAGATCATTAAGTGCTTATGTTTGAATGAAGGTAATGAACAGATACTAAGTAAAATTAAGCAAGAAGTATAACTATAAGTATAAACAGCATAACATACCCTTCTATGAATCCAGTCAGTGGTCTCTAAAGGGAATTATTAGTAAACCAGGATTAGGTGAAACGTATAGAAGTCTCTTTAATGCATTCCTGTAGAAATCTCTCTCATCCATTTCTGTAGAAGTCTCTCTCACCTGTTCCTGCAGACGTCTATTTGAAAAAGAAAACTACCCAAAAAATTTTTATTTGACCTTGCTTATTCCTTTGGTAACTGTATTTCTATAACCTCATCATTATTGATAGTCTTTACCTTTACCTCTTTTCTCTCTGTCATCTTCTCAACTTGAGGCAATTGATTTTTCTCTTTCTTTCCAATCATCTACACTCTTGAAGCCTGGAAGAAGCCCTTGTGTGGCAGAAAGGGGGTGATCCCTTTCCTTCCCATTGTAAAGGTCATGACCAACTTGTAATAAGACACAAGTTAAAAAAGAAAAGCATAAAAAATTATCTGGTTATAGTTTTATGTGACATGGGAGCTTTTAGAAGGAAGACCCATATATACAGGAAAAGATATATATTTTTATGCTTAGGGTCAATGAATAATAAACAGCTGTGTAGACTGTGCAGAACTGATTGGGCAAAAAATATATGATATAATGCTAACAAACTGAGTGAGGAAACTCAGCAAGGCCTGTCCAGATTCTTCTTGGCCTCTTTGCAGCATCCATTCCTCCACGTATTGGGCAGAGCCCCTTCTGGAACGGGGTCTTAGGATGGACAATCAGACAAGCGAGGTCAGAGAATTTCTTTATGACCAGTTTTTAAACAGAAATGTGGGGCGAAGTTAGAGTAATATTTTTAGGTTTTATGGCTGGCTTAGGGGAAAAGGGATTTTTGTTTTTTATGACCCACCTCGGGGAAGAGGGATTTCAGGTTCTATGGCTTGCTTCAGGAAAGAATGAGGGATGAGAGACAGGAGGGTAGGAGAAGGTCAGAGAGAGAAACTTTACTTCTGAGGCCTTCACTTTGGGGTATAATTTTCTGAGCCCCCACAGCCTCTTAATGTCACTAAACGGACTTTACTCACTCTTACTTATTTTTATTTTTGAATTTAGAAACAGGGTTTCACTATGTTGTATAGGCTTTTCTCGAGCTACTAGCCTCAGGTGATCCTCCTGCCTCAACCTTCCAAGTGGTATTACAGGCGTGAGCCACTGCACTCAGCGCACACATTTTATTTTTTTATCTTGAAATGTTTTCAAACTATAGAAAAGCGAAAAGAACAATACAATGAATACCCACCTGTCACCTTAATTTACCAAATTGCTAACATTTTGCCATGTTTGCTGCCCACATCCCGTGTGTGCACACGTGTGTGTTTTCACAGAGCAATTTGAAAGAAAGTTGCATTTATCATGACTTTTAATCTAAGTGCTTCACTCTAAATACTTACGCATGTATCTCTTAAGAAAAAAAAAAGTGTCACTCACTACAATTAGATGATTATTCCCAGGGAATTTAATGTTGAAACAATAAGATCATTTAGTAAACAGTCCATATTCAAAGCCCTTAACTATCCCCCTAAAAGTATTTTGAAGTTTTGCTGTTGTTGTTGTTGTTAATTCTTAATCCAGGACCCAAATACGCTTCATGCATTGTCTTTGATTGTTTTATTTCCTTGGTCTCCCTTAGTCTAGATTCTAGTTTCTAGAATTCTCCATTCTCTTTTGTGGTATGTCATAATATTTGAACTTTTTGAAGAGTTCAGGCCAATTATCTTGTAGAATGTCCCTCCTACTGGACTTATTTGATTGTTTCTTCATGTTTAGATTCAGGTTAAACATTAGTTGGTTGTTTTGTGTCTTGGCAAGAATTTTATATATACAACATCATGTACTTCCAGTTGCATCACATCATGATGTTAATTTTGTCTTGTTATTCATGAGGTTAACTTTGGCTACTATGTTGTCTGCCAAGTTTCTCCACTGTAAAACTATCTTTTCCTATTTGTGACTAACAAGTGTTATAAGACCAACAGGTTTGTATGCCTGCTGTGCAGTGACAGAACCATTACAATGAGACAGCAGGGTTTGCGGTTGAGAAAGAGTTTAATGATCTCAGGGTGCCGAGTGAGCAGACGGGAGGAGATCCTCAAATCCATCTCCCCAAGGAGACAGAGTCTTGCTCTGTTGCCCCGGCTACAGTGCAATGGCGTGATCTTGGCTCACTGCAACCTCTGCCTCCCGAGTTCTAGTGATTCTTGTGCCTCAGCCTCCCAAGTAGCTGGGATTACAGGCACATGCAACCACACTTGGCTAATTTTTGTATTTTTAGTAGAAACAGGGTTTCGTCTTGTTGGCCAGGCTGGTCTTGAACTCCTGGCCTCAAGTGATCCACTTGCCTTGGCCTCCCAAAGTGCTGGGATTACAGGCATGAGCCACTGAGCCTGGCTGGGCTGGGGTTTTTAAGGGGATTCTGGAGGGCAAGGGACTAGAGAATTGGGGTTGTTGATTGGTTGGGGTAAGGGGAATGAAATTAACAGGATGTGGAAACTGCATTCTTTGGTGAGTCAGTTTCTTGTGGGGTCCTTCAGGCCAACTGATAGAGTAGTTTCAGTGATATGCAGGACATGAAGGAATATCTCAAAGGGAAAACTTAATGTTTTGTAATGTTCAAGTTGTTATCTATAAGCAATTAAGGGGAACTATAATCTTGTAACAGGGTCTATGTGATTCTAGGACAATGGGCACCACATAGCTATGAGGAAGCAGGTCAGAGAGTTAGCTGACTCAGTGATCAATGCTGAATGTGCTGCAAGCTTGGCATACTTTCATTTCTTGCCCTCCCTTCTTTCCTGATTAGTTTCATAAAGTTTTTAGAGATGGCTTTGCAAGTCATGTTTTGAGACCATGCAAATCTCCCATTCCAACAACTTTTCTTTCAATGGTTTTAACATGCATCGATAAGCCTCATCTCAACCAATTATTGCATTGATGATGGCAAAGTAGACATTTTCGAATTCCTTCTATACTCATTGACTGGTGTTCTTATGTTTAAAAAAAGAGCTTCCCCTGTTCCCTTTTGTTAAGTATCAGTATGGATTCAGGAATTCTTTTTCTTTTCCTTTTCCTTCTGTTTTATAATCCAAAGCCATTATTATTCTTTTGTTGATGCTCAGATCAACACAAATGTGGCCAGTGGAGGCTCCTTTAAGCCAGCTCCTGTGTCCTTTAACATAGGCCTACTTCGTCTTCCAGTGCTTTCTTGTTTGTTAGCTCTGAATGTTGCAGGCTTGCCTTATACCTTCCTCACCCCAGACCGGGAATCAGTCATGTCTCCATGAAGCCTGTGCTCATTTTTATTCTCCCAGTGTTCTTGCTTTCCTTGGAACAGGATTCTGTTACTCATAGTCTTCTCCTTGAAACTCTGCTTTCATAAATACTGTATCATCTTCCATTTCCTGCTACTTTCATAACTGCTTTCTGGTTCATTTGTTAGAGTCATTAGTTTTTTTTTTTTC
Source organism: Gorilla gorilla gorilla (assembly GCF_029281585.2). Lineage (NCBI taxonomy): Eukaryota > Metazoa > Chordata > Mammalia > Primates > Hominidae > Gorilla > Gorilla gorilla. The sequence goes on along the minus strand of NC_073241.2, from coordinate 91,030,969 downwards.
AACAGATAGTGAAATGCTTATTACATGTGTCTGGGACAATGTGCTTCAGGCATGAAGGCAAAGAGGCCACAGTCCCGACGCTCAGGAAGCTCACATTCTTGGCCAGGCATGGTGGCTCATACCTGTAACCCCAGCATTTTGGGAGGCCAGGGGAGAAGATTGCTTGAGCTCAGGAGTTCAAGACCAACTTGAGCAACACAGTAAGACCCCATCTCTACAAAAAAAAAAAAAAAAAAGAAAAGAAAAGAAAAGAAAAGAAAAAAGAAAAAGGAACAAAAAACAAACACACAAACAAACAAACACACATGCCTATAGCCCTAGACTCAGGAGGCTGAGGCTGGAGGATTGCTTGAGCCTGGGAGGTTGAGGCTGCAGTGAGCTCTGATGGTGCCACAGAACTCCAACCTGGGTGACAGAGCAAGACCCTGTCTCCAAAGACAAACAAACAAACAAAAAATTCACATTTAGACTTTTAGCTAGATGACCTTGTAATTTATCATTCAAATAGGACACTTTGAAAGTGAAAAGGGGTTCTACAAGAAGCTATACTGGGACAAGAAACATACACTGGTATTGTGTGAGGAGTTGGTAGGAATTATGGCACCTACTCCTCACTGATATCCTGCCTCTAGTTTCCTCTGTCAAATTTGCTTCCTTAAACATCACTTTCAGCATGGAATCTCTTATGCTCAAAAAGCCTGCAGCTATCTGTTTTCTGGGAAGTCAAGCCAAACCCTTTTATCAGATTCCTGAGGTACTTTAAAACCTGATCTTTAAAAAACCTGACAAAAACAAGAAATGGGGAAAGGATTCCCTACTGAATAAATGGTGCTGGGAAAACTGGCTAGCCATATGTAGAAAGCTGAAACTGGATCCCTTCCTTACACGTTATACAAAAATTAATTCAAGATGGATTAAAGACTTACATGTTAGACCTAAAACCATAAAAACCCTAGAAGAAAACCTAGGCAATACCATTCAGGACATAGGCATGGGCAAGGACTTCATGTCTAAAACACAAAAAGCAATGGCAACAAAAGCCAAAATTGACAAATGGGATGTAATTAAACTAAAGAGCTTCTGCACAGCAAAAGAAACTACCATCAGAGTGAACAGGCAACCTACAGAATGGCAGAAAATTTTTGCAATCTGCTCATCTGACAAAGGTCTAATATCCAGAATCTACAATGAACTCAAACAAATTTACAAGAAAAAAACAACCCCATCAAAAAGTGGGCAAAGGATATGAACAGACACTTCTCAAAAAAGACATTTATGCAGCCAAAAGACACATGAAAAAATGCTCATCATCACTGGCCATCAGAGAAATGCAAATCAAAACCACAATGAGATACCACCTCACACCACTTAGAATGGTGATCATTAACAAGTCAGGAAACAACAGGTGCTGGAGAGGATGTGGAGAAATAGGAACTCTTTTACACTGTTGGTGAGACTGTAAACTAGTTCAACCATTGTGGAAGTCAGTGTGGCGATTCCTCAGGGATCTAGAACTAGAAATACCATTTGACCCAGCCCTCCCATTACTGGGTATATACCCAAAAGATTACAAATCATGCAGCTATAAAGACACATGCACACGTATGTTTATTGCAGCACTATTCACAATAGCAAAGACTTGGAACCAACGCAAATGTCCAACAATGGTAGACTAGATCAAGAAAATGTGGCACATATACACCATGGAATACTATGCAGCCATAAAAAATGATGAGTTCATGTCCTTTGTAGGGACATGGATGAAGCTGGAAACCATCATTCTCAGCAAACTATCGCAAGGACAAAAAACCAAACACCGCATGTTCTCACTCATAGGTGGGAATTGAACAATGAGAACACATGGACACAGGAAGGGGAACATCACACACCAGGGCTTGTTGTGGGGTGGGGGAGGGGGGAGGAATAGTATTAGGAGATATACCTAATGTTAAATGACGAGTTTATGGGTGCAGCACACCAACGTGGCACATGTATACATATGTAACAAACCTGCACGTTGTGCACAGGTACCCTAAAACTTAAAGTTTTTTTTAAAAAAAATCATTGTCATGATGCTAAGCTAGTGTATAGACACAGATGTGAGACTCATATTTTTCTAAGTGCAAACACCCTTATTAAGCAAATATTTTTGTAGATGCTTGAGTCAGAAAATTGGCATTTTAGGCATTCTTAAACTGGATTAGAAACTTCTGAGGAAAAACAAAGGTGGTTATGATTATAAAGGCATTATTGTATGGCACCAAAGTCTTGGGACTCTTTGATCTAGCTACTGTATTTTCTCAACTTTGTTGCAACTTGTCAAAGAGAATATTAATATTAAAGGCATTTGCAAAAAATCTGAAAAAATAAATAAAATAAAATAAAATCTGACCCTTCCTTATCAAACCCTGATTGCCACTGTGCCCGTCATGCTCTCTCCAGTCTCCGTGCTGGGCTTGCTGAGAACAGGAATGCGCATGTCTTGTAATCACTGTCTCCAGCACCTGCCCAGCCCCCAGCACTTGCACAGCCCCCAGCGCGTAACAGGTGCTCCAGTATGAGAATGCTCAAGAAGGGCTCTTGGCTTTCCTCACCATGGAGCACACTCTTCCCATCTGTTCTCTGCTCTCTTGCACCCAGGATGCCTTGCCATCTCTCCCAGACCCATTTAATTCCTACCAACTTCCAATCAAGGTGCCAGAGGGAGCATGTACACTCTCCCCTACCTTCCATTCCACTGGCGTAAGGTGAAATATTGCTTTAAAAAATTTAAATATATGCAACCCATTCCAAAACAGTTTGAGAATGCCCAAAATGCCAAGAGGAAAATCTCTGTGAACCTGAGTGCAGAGGAAACTCACATTGATGAGGGAGGGGGTTGAAGTCACATGACCCAAGGGACTCATGGCCAGACAAGGGGTGGTGGGCCCTGGTCTTCAGCACTACCTGGGAAGGTCTGCAGGGCCCATGGTGGGACACTGGAATCTCTGTGCAGCCACAGCCCCCAGAGTGAAATAACTCCACTAGAGAGCCCAGAGGTGGGTGGCAGCTGGGAGTAAGCAGCTCTGGGAGGAAACAGAGGCCACCAAGCAAAACAGGAGTGAGGTTGGGTGGCACAAATGGAGCACTTCCCATCTAGGGTGAGAGTCTGTGAAGGTTAATTTTATGTGTCAATGTGGCTAGGTCATGATATCCACATATTGTTCAAATGTTATTCTAGATATTTCTGCGAAGGCATTTTTTTAGATGAGATTAACATTTAAATCAGCAGTAGGCCAGGTGTGGTGGCTCATGCCTATAATCCTGGCCAAGGCAGGAGGATCGCTTGAAGCCAGGAGTTGGAGACCAGCCTGTGCAATACAGCAAGACCTTGTTTCTACAAAAAATAAAAGAATTAATCAGGTGTTGTGGGATGCACTTGTAATCCTCACTACTCCTATCTACTTGGGAGGCTGAAGTGGGAGAACTGCTTGAGCACAGGAGTTCAAGACCATCTTGGGCAACATAGCAAGAGCGCATCTCCACAAAAAATTTTAAAAATTGCCTGGGCATGGTGACATATGCCTGTAGTCCCAGCTAGCTAGGAGGCTGTGGTGGGAGGATCACTGGAGTCCAGGAATTCAAGGTTACAGTGAGGTATGATTGTGCCACTGCACTTCAACCTGGGCAACAGAATGAAATCCTATCTCTAAAAAACAAATCAGTAGACTTTGAGTATAGCAGATTATGTCTCTATTATATAAGTTCTGCCTATAGATGGTTTTTGGACTCGAACTACAATTCATCCCTAGATCTCCAAACTGCTGGCTTACCCCACAGATTTTGGGTTTACCAACCCTCCACAATCACATGTTCCTTAAAATCTCTCTTTCTCTCTCTATATATCTCCTGTTGGTTCTGTTCTCTGGAGATCCATGACTATTACAGAGTCCTAAACCACTTAATATAGGAAATTGCCAATGTTTCTAGACCAAGGATGTTAAGATGGAAGGAGTTCAGCACCAAATGCTGAGCAGGATGAACTCAACAACCACCATGAAACCTCACATCTATGTATAATTGTTCATTTATCAGGAGCTATTGATTTAGTGATTTATTGCCAGGCCCTGTTCTAGGTACTGTGTATTCGGTGGGGGAACACACACACGTATATAATATGCATCTAGAATATAATATATATGTTTTTTATATATATACTTATATCTTATATATATATATAACTTTAAATTCATGTATAGGTAAGTATTATGAAGGAAAAATAAACTAGAGTAAAAGGAGGTATTTTAGATCAAATGGGCAAGGAAAGTCTTTCTGAAGAGGTGGCATTTAAGCCAAGACTAAATGAAGTGGGGAACAAGTCGAGTGAAATGGCCAAACACGGAGAACAAAAGGGGAAGTCTTACAAGCCAGCAGTAAGAAAAGACTTGTCCCTCACAAAAGAATGGCCAGCAGATTGGCAGCTGCCTCTTCAGCACTGAGGGTAAATGCTAGAATAATTCCTTCCCCAAGTATTGTTCAGGAGTGAGAGTGAAACAGACATAGCCAGACACCAGGGCTAGGAGGGTTTGCTATCAGAGCGCCTTCCTGAAAGAACTACTAAACTTTACGTATTTCCTGCAGGAGAAAATGAATCCAAAAGGTGTGGAACAGAAAAACAATGGTGAACAAAGAAATCATTGAAACGTGTCCAAAATCAAGCTATATTTTCCCTGTATTTTAAACCTTTTGTGCATAATATACTAGATAAACATCTGGAAGATGGGAAATAGGGGAAATTTGGAAAAATGTCAAAGTGTTTAAGGTCTTTGTCTTGATGAGGAGGAGGTTAGAGATTCTGAGCCTATTTAGAGATTCTGAGTCAATTTACAACAATACATAGCTTCTCCTCATTCTGCACAGTCTAGATTGGGTTGGATTGAGCCGCTTTCATGAGTTGCTTCTAATTATCCAGTCCTCTTTCATTTACCTCCAGAACTCCTCTAGCATTTATAGCCTGTCTGTACAATTTAGCACTTAGCTACACAGAGTCACTTGTCTACATAGGGCTGAAGGCTCAGGCTCTTCAGGCCCCATTGGTTAACTGGCTGCAGTGGCATTGAGAAGAGCATCTGGCTAATGCCTGCTTCTGACGCACCATTACCTAGCTTTGTGAACTTGGACATATTGCCAACCACTCTGGGTTTCAGAAGTTTTTCAGTCTGTAAAATGAGATAATATGGTGAGACAGCCGCTAAGATCCCTTCTAGCACAAAGAATCTATGCTTGGTTCTTTTACTCCTTTCCTGCATGTCCTGGAGAGGAACTGTCCAGAAAGATCGTCAGGTGATGACCTGCCTAAGAGTAAGACCCTGTCTAAAAGACAGAAGTGCAGTGGCATGATCATGCTCATTGCAGCCTTGACCTCCTGGATTCAAGTGATCCTCCCACCTCAACCTCATGAGTGGCTGGGACCACAGGCATGTGCGACCACACCCAGCTATTTTTTTTTATTAATATTTTTAGAGATGAGATTCTGTTATTCTGCTCAGGCTGGTCTTGAACTCCTGAGCTCAAGCAATCCTGCTATGGCCTCCCAAAGTACTGGGATTACAGGCATGAGCCACTCCACCATGCCCAGCCTCTGTTGCATATTCTTTTTAGCTTCCTGCCTCCCACACACTGACTTTCTCCCTAGATGCTGAACCAGTGACTTAATCTACCCTTTGACACCTGCCTGATCCCTTAAACCTCACCCAGATCCCCCACATTGGCATTGATGTCCTACTTAGGTGCTGGCTTCTGCTCCAGCTGATACCTACCTGGGTCTGGGTTACTTCTGTGCTTTTCCCTTATCCTGGGTTATCAGTCTTTTCTTAGGTCTTCTGATCCCAGGTGCTCACTCATTGTATATAATACTAAATGACAGCAAAAACAGAATTCTTAAAAGCAAAGACCTCAGAAACTACAGGGGATGTTGAAAATTGCTTCAAAGGATGTAAGGTACATCCCTTTACTGGCCTGCTCTCTCCCAGTACATAGGGAGAGAGGTCAGGTATTATCGCCTTGAGGTCAGGTATTAACAAGGGTCAGAGGAAGGGTGTGTTGTATGGGAGAACAGTCAGCTTTCTTCTTCTCAAAAAACATTGATTTGCTTCTACACTGCTGCCTAGACTCCTTTGGGTGCATATTCTTAGGCTTTTTTTTTTTTAATCAGAAACAATGGCGATCTTGTTTTCTTATTTGGTGACAACTTTTGATGGGCCAGATTTATATTCCAAAGTAAGTGTTGCAGCAAGAGGCAGCATATACTTATAAATTATCTATTGCTGTGTAGCAAATTACCACACACTTAGCAACCTACAAGGGTACACATTCATTATCTCACAGTTTCTGTGGGTCAGGCTTCTAGGCTTGGATTAGCTGGATCCTCTGTTTCAGGGACTCTCACAAGGGTGTAATTAATGTGTGGGCTGGAGCTGCAGTCTCATCTGAAAACTCAACTGGGGAAGGATCTATGTCCAAGATCACATGGTTGTCAGCAGAATTCACTTCCTGAAGGGTTGTTGGACTGAGGGCCTCTGTTCCTTGCTAATTGTTGGCCAGAGGCCACCCTCAGTTCTGTATGCAATGTAATGATGGAAACAAAATCGCATCTCCTTTGTCATATTCTGTTGGTGAAAAGGAAGTCATAGGTCCTATCCACACTCAAGAGGGGAAGATCACGTGTTGTATGAACACTAAGCAGTAGGGATCCTGAGGCAGCAAAATATATTGCTGAAGACATAGACTCTGGAGTTATTTGTCTGCTTTCAAATCTCAGTCCAACCATTTAGTATCTGTGTCTCAGTTTCTTCATTTGTGTAACAGGGATAATAATACTAGCTACATTATAGGGTTGTGAGGATTAAATGAGTTATTATATTTAAAGTTCTTAGTACAGCCTGGCATATAGTAAGTGCCATGTTACTGTTAATTTTTGCATTTTCTCTTTGTTGCTATTTCTAGAGTGGTGGGCATGGAAGCTGGGCAATGTTTGCCTTCTTTCTGAGAAGATTTTACACTCTTAGGCAGTGGTGTCTTTCAATCACTTCCACATATGTATCAAGTACACACTGTGGTTTTAAGATAATTACAAACAAGCCCTATATTATGCATTTAACAAATTGCTTCCTACTGATTTATGTCCAGTTATTCAAGGGGAGAGTAAGAGCCCACAAATGATAAGTAAAGTGATTAGAGCCAACTATTCAGATAGAAGAGTCATTGGGGGCAATTTGATACTGTACAAAGTGCTTTCATCTTTAGGAACTGTTAAGATTGGACCATAAAATATTTATGGGCTTAAGCAAAAGCTGTTGTCCTTCAGCTAGCTTGTGGAGTCTGTTACATGAGTTCTGACTGAAAACTAGTGCCTACGGTGGGCCTTTGGGAAGGGTTCTGTGTAGAAAATGATCTTTACAGATACTTTAGCTTTGTAACTGAAGGAGTAGATTGGCCCCTGTGGCAGCCTCCAGGTAGAAAGTGTAAAAACTTTGTTTAAAAAAGCGATACGAAGTATTAGGGAAAAAAGGAGGTTTAAATAAGCCCAGAAAAATCATACACTGTTGTGATATTATGAAATATATGTTTTGTCTTTGTCTCAGTTTCCTGGTATAAGGATCCTAAAACCCTTTGTCCTGGTTTCCTGACATACATTCCTAAAACCTGAGTGATAAGAGTGTCTTTTGTATATTATTGAGCTGATTCAATAATGTAGGTGGCTGGGGGCCCCTAAATAGCTTCAGGACAGGGGCTGGTCATTGGAAAGACCAAGGCATTAGAAGATTGGGCCTTTTAGCCCCAGCCTCTAACCTCAGGGTAGGGAAGAGGGACTGAAGGTTAAGTTGATCACCAGTGGACAATGATTTAACCAATCATGCCTTGGTAATGAAGCTTTTATAAAAACCCAAAAAGACTGGGTTTGGAGAGCTTCTGGATAGCTAAACACACAGAGGTTCCTGGAGGGTGGTGTGCTCAGAGAGGACATAGAAGCTCCACACTCCTTCCCACATGCCCTTCCCTATAAACCTCTTCACCTGTATCCTCTGTAATGTCCTTCATAATAAGCTGGTAAACCTAAGTAAGTGTTTCCCTGAGTTTTGTAAGCTGTCCTGGCAAATTGATTGAACTTGAGGAGGGGGTCATGGGAATCCCAATTTATAGCCAGTTGGCTGGAAATACAGGACACAACCTGGGGCTTGTGATAGGCATCTGAAGTGGGGGGCAGTGTATGGGACGAACCCTGAACCTGTGGGAGAGTCAGAATTGGGTTGAATTATAGGACACCTAGTTGGTGTCTTCTGGAGAATTGCTTACTTGGTGTGTGGGGAAAACTCCCACACATCTGGTGTCAGAAGTGCTGGGTGAGAAAAACACCAACACCAACACTGTTTTTCTCCTATACCTAATAACTATATTTCACCAAATTAAGAAAACATGCAATAGTAATAAAGATTCCAGAATGTAAATAGCCAACAAAGTTGGAATAATCATCAGGATTCACTATTTTTAGAAAGTTTGGCAAAGGACAGATTTTGTCTAGTACCATAGCAGTAGTGCAGGCTCAGGGTGTTGTCAGTCAAGACAGATGCAAATGCCTGTCACTAGGATACATGGTAGAATGACAGAGCTGAGCTAGCAAATGTTGGATGCTCAGAGAAAGCGCATCCATTAGGATTACATTTAGCTGCAAGTAACAGAACACCTAACTGACAAGGCCTAAACAAGGAAGGGGTTTATTTGTCACATGCAACATAATTCTGGGGGTAGATGATTCTGGACAAGAACACCAGTTCCAAATATCATCAAGGACAAGTCCTGTTTATCTTTCTCTTCTCTCATAGCAAGTGGCTTTCATTTTCATGGTCTCCAGATGGCTGCTGCATCCCCAGGTGTCATGGAGGAGGGAGTGAGGCTGAAAGGCAGAGGTAAGGAGCTGTGCTAGCCAAGCCCATCCCTTTAAAGAACTCTCCTGAGAGCTCTATCCAGTGACTTTTTCTTTTATTATGAGGACTAAGCTCTGATTGTTTTTTTTCTGAGACGGAGTCTCGCTCTGTCACCCAGGCTGGAGTGCAGTGGCACTATCTTGGCTCACTGCTACCTCCACCTCCCTGGTTCAAGCAATTCTTCTGCCTCAGCTTCCTGACTACCTGGGACTACAGGTGCACACCACCATGCCTGGCTACTTTTTTTGCATTTTTAGTAAAGAAGGGGTTTCACCAGGCTGGCCAGGCTGGTCTCGACCTCCGGAGCTCTTGATCCACCCACCTCAGCCTCCCAAAGTGCTGGGATTACAGGCATGAGCCACTGCAGCCGGCAACAACTCTGATTTTTTATCTTGACCAAATTCCTATCTAATGGTCTGGGGAGTCATACTCTACAAACCACATATTCTCATTAGCTGGACTTTATTTATTTATTTATCGTGACTTATTTTCCAACATGATTCTGGCATAACATTATGAGACAATGAAGAACATCAAAATATTTTACCACCAAAACATGTTTTTTGTCACATTTTGAAACGGCCCTGCAAGACATCCTTTGTGGGGGAATATTCACATCTGTAAGGAATCCCTATTAACATAGCTAGACCTTTTCCTTCCAGGCCCATCCAATTCTGAATAGATTAACTGAGAGTCTAACACCTTTTAAAGGGTCTGAATAGGAAACATTTGTCATCTATTGTTTCTAAGGGCAGCCACTGTGAGACTTCTGAAAGAACCTTGGTCTCCACAATCTTTTAATCCAAACATTCCTTTCTGTTAATCTCAGGTCTTTAGACAAAAACCAATTGTCAATCGGAAAATGTTTAAATTCACCTATAGCCTGGAAGCTCACCCCCTCCCCATCCCCCGCCCTCCCCCCCCACTCCCCACCCCACCTGCTGCTTTAAGTTGTCCCACCTTTCTGAACCAAACCAATGTATTTCTTAAATGTATTCAAGTGATGTCTCATGCCTCCCTAAAATGTATAAAACCAAGTTGCACCCTGACCACCTTGGACACATGTTCTCAGGACCTCTTGAGGGATGTGTCACGGGCCATGGTCACTCATATTTGGCTTAGGATAAATCTCTTAAAATATTTTGCGGACTTTGACTCTTCTTGTTGACAATTACATTGGCTAGAACTGTGTCCCTAGGAAAGAACATATTTTATTTTTCTGGCCTCCATAGGAAGAAGTAGAGGAAGGCAAGGGGGAAAAGGTTGTGAATGATCTTTGAGTTTCTGATTTACAGAGGCTGCCACAGTAATTTCTAGAGCTCCACATACACCTTGTCACTCTTGTTTATATATCTCAAGCTGAGTTTTCAAATTATTTCTTTTGTCTGTGAGCAGAGAGACAGTCAGAGATGTCTTATGGTGGCATTAGAGAATCGGGTAATTTGATATCAATAATTGGCTGAAGCATGTGTGTAAAGAAAGACTTCATATCTGGTTACACCCATATTAGTGGCCACAAAAGTATTCCTACCTCTAATCTTGGGTGCAGTCATTTGGACAATACAACTTTTAATAAATTGTGTTTTAGAGTCTAGTGGTCAAGAGGAATGAACATAAATAGTCTTGTCCACAAAAGCCTGTCCTTTTAGAATGAAGGCTGGCCATGACTTGTTTTTATTCTGTTTTTTTTGTTTTGTTTTGTTTTGTTTTTTTTTTTGGGGGACGGAGTTTTGCTCTTGTTGCCCAGGCTGGAGTGCAATGGTGCAATCTCGGCTCACTGCAACCTCCGCCTCCTGGGTTCAAGTGATTCTACTGCCTCAGTCTCCTGAGTAGCTGGGATTACAGGCACGTGCCACCACTACACCTGGCTAATTTTTTTTTTTGTTTTTTTTTTTTGTTTTTTGTTTTGTTTGTTAATTTTGAGTAGAGACTGGATTTCACCATGTTGGCCAGGCTGGTCTTGAACTCCTGACCTCATGTGATCTGCCTGTCTCAGCCTCCCAAAGTGCTGGGATTACAGGCGTGAGCCACCATGCCCGGCTGTTTTTATTCTTTTAGAAAACCCAGCAGCTGCCAGCTAGGACATGGCAGTTCTCGATCAATACCTCATTCAGCAAGTACACATTCCTTTCCTCTCTGACTGTCTCTCATGGTCACAAGGCCAAGGCTAACAAAGCAACTCACTTGCATGCAACATTAGCCCTCTAGCATATGCATGAAGATTCTGTAAGCTGCAATGCTACTGCATGGTTTCCATTGGACGGTGAGATGTGCTCATCAATATACCCAGTGTAAATAGCTTGCTTCATATTTTGGCAAAGTGCCCCCTCACTCTTCTGTATCACCATATCATTTGCCTTGTATGGGGAGCATTTATTAACTCATTTTGACCATGGCTGTTCTCATTTCACACAAGTAATCAAGGTAAATTGTAGGGATCTCTTCTTGATGCAAAGGTAGGAGGACCGAAGAAAGAGGCTGAAATCTGAATTTCCTTATGGAGGGACATGTGAGAAAGGCCATGGGGCACACAAGCATGTCACAGTCAGCTGGTCATGGTGACGGAGAAGAGGGGTTGGATATGAGAGAACTATTCTGTAAAGCTTAAATAAATACCCTGGCCTGATTCCCACTTAGGAAGATGCCAAGTCTTTGAGGAAAATACCTAGCTGATCATTAAACAAGCTGGCAGAGTATGTGTAATAAGACTGAAATCACGTGTTCACCTCCACATTTAGTCAAATTGCTTTGACACTTTATTGACAAGAAAAATAAAATGCTTAAGTGAATCCATCCCATAGATGGAAGGAGAGATTTTTGGAATTTTTTTCAAAAACATGATTTTGACAAAATAGTATTACTTGCCTGGTCCCATGGAGCCTCTGGGAGCTCTAATCCTTTGAAAGCTATTGATTTCCTTTTGTTTTATATGGCAAGGCACACTTTCTCACGACTCAATTAGAACACATTTTTCCAGTGGGCAACAATCTTGATCACATTAACATTCATGAGATGAGTCTGTGTCCTACTGTTGTTTAATAAAAGAAATAAAATCTGGAGATATTATTCAGTCATAGTAGCCCATCACCTTGGGACAGTATTACTACTGCAATTCCATTAAAAGCACTAGCTATTGAAAGGCAAGTAGCAATAACAAAAAACTGTTGCTTTTAGGCAACAACTAGAAAATACTTGCTTGTCATGAATGTCCTGTCTTGGTTGTTTAATCAAGAGTGGAAGCAGACATGTTACAGGCAGCTAGAGAGGCTGCAGTGGCTCAAAAGGAATGGCCATGATGACAAGGCCAAAATCTCACTCATAAAGGAAGGAGATGGCATGCTACTCTTCAATGCTGTCTTCTAGAGCTTCT